>NC_137750.1:4210000-4556833 GCF_963264785.1 Psittacula echo | reverse complement strand
CACATATAAATAGAGATTTAATACCACTTTTTGCATAAAGCAGTTAACAGTGAGACAGTTAAGGAAATAGGAAAGGATTCCTCAGGGCATTTTTAATGAAATATAAAGCAAGTTACCTGGTACAGGGACAGTGCCAACAGCTTATGAATCTGCAGTGAGATACGCTGATCCCAGGAACAGCTTTTGAAAGGGGAAACATGGATTCAGTCAAACTAATTTTGAGCAATGGCAAGTCACTGAAGAGCCAGGCGGTGCACTCATATTATGGGGTTTATCCTACTGAGGCAGCCGATTGAGAAACAGCAGCCACACAGGCAATATAACACCATTCCCTTTGAATTACGCTACTGAGACTGCAGGAGGACTGGAGTTAATATGAAACACTTCAAACAGGTTTCATTCTTGTCACAGTTAATCCCTGCATAAGCACGCACAGGCAGATGTGTTATGGGTTGTATAAACACCAAGGACGGACTTCACGTGGGCTGAAAAAGCACCTTAAAGTTCTCCAGTTCCTTCCTTTTTGTTTTGACAGCTTGCACAGTGAAGGTCACTCCTAATTAACAGCCCCAGAGGAACTCCGTGGCTCTGTGACAGCTTTCAAATGACAATTTATGGAGGAAGCGTTGCTGATAGACAGCGCTGCTCATGGGAACAGCAAGGCTGGTGCAGAAAATCATACAACCATGGAACGGTTTGGGTTGGAAAGGATGCTTCAAATCATCCAGTCCCAACCCCTGCCACGGGCAGGGACACCTTTCACTAGAGCAGATTGCTCCAAGCCCCATCCAAGCTGGCCTTGAACACTGCCAGGGATGAGGCATCCCGAATACCAACAGGAATTAACCAAAACGTAAAATACTAACGGAATAACGAGGACTGCAGCATTTCCATACGTTATAAACGCGAAGCGTTCCAGCTCCATTAACCGCCGGTGGCACCCGCACCTGCCGCGAACCGCCCGGGGCTGCCCCATCAAGCCCAGCCCGCCCCTCACCGCAACGGCTCCCGGCAGCACCGGGGCTGTATATACCGGATACACACACAAACCCCATTCCCTCGCCGCTCCGGGCATTGCCGCGGCGTCCGAACGCCTCCGAGCGCAGCGCCGGGGGCGCGGCCCGGCATAGCCCGCGGGGCCCCATGCAGCGCGGGCTCCCCCTCCCCGCCTGAACCACGGTGCCTGCGCTCAGGGGAAGGGCCACTGCCCGCCGCGGCAGGCCCGGGAGCTGCCGGCTCCAGCCCGGGCACCGGCCGCTCCCCTCAACCCCCGCCCCCAAGGCCGCAGGCCGCCCGCTCCGCGCCCTTCCCGCCTCGCCCTCCCACTGCTGCCCAGTCAGGGTGCAGGCCCCCCAGGCCGGGCCCCGCCGCTCACCTGCCGCGGGCGGCTCCGCCGGGCCCTCACCGCCCCCCGCCCGTCCCGACCGCGGCCTCAGCGACGGCAACACCAGCAGCAGCAACGGCGGCGGCTCCCACCGGAAACCAACCGGCGCGGCCAATCACCGCCCGCCCTGACGTCAATGCGCCTCGCTCTCACCCAGACCCGTCGCCGCGGTAACCTTAAAGGGGCAGGGCAGGGCGCCGCGGCTCCAGCGGGACGGAAAGCTCGGGAAGAGCCGTGGCCGCTTTAAGACGCGCGAAAGCCGGTGGCGGGAGGGCCGGGGCGCCGAGGGGAGCGGGAGCAGAGCCGGGGCCGCTCGGTCACCGCGGTGGGGACCCGCCGGCCTCGGGTTAACCCGCGCTGCCTCTCGCTTGTTCAGGCCTCGCCCGCAGCAATGGGCAGCGCTGGGCTTACCCAAACGCTGCTAAACGGCGTTCGCGGTGGCGGATGCCCCGGCTGAGAGGCGTTAGTGAATGCTGGCCGGTGAAGAGATCAGACTGCTGGGGGTGATAAACTGTGTTCCGGGTTAGTCAGGATCCCACCGTAACCGGTTAAAATCTCCCCCAGTTCTGTGCTTAAAGCCGTAAGAAGTCACCCAAGATCCCGGCTGTGGCGCAAGGAGAGGCAGATCCCATCCGAGGGCTTGGGAAAGCAGGGAATGAACCTGGCATCATGCGCTGGTTGATCTCCCTATGACTGAGAACGCAACTCGGTGTTAGAGCTGATGTGAGGGCGTTTCAACCGGAATTCAGTGCTTGTATCATTCAGGAAAGGCATATAACATACAACCAAAGTGACTCCAATAATTAGAGTCTGATGTATATTTGGATATTAGAAGATAGTGCTTTTGCAATGACATGACAAGCCATCAGGAACCATGTGCCACAGCGTTTCTTATCACTAGTTCTCACAGAAATAAGAATAAAGGATAATAAAGGATAATAGCTTAGGTTAAATCTCAGATCTGCATTTACAACAGCCCAAAGCTGGTCGCTGAGCTCACATTCCTTAAATATCTGATAGCTTCTCTCTGTTACAGGTTAATTATAAGCCAGGGTCCAGGATTTCCGGACACTAAGCCAAAAGCTTTACTTTTTAGATAAATAATAAATAAAGTGTATATATATTGTGTAAATCATTATTTATACAAAATAATAAGGAATCAATATTTTTATATATTAGTAAATATCTATTATATTAATTTAATAATATTATTATATTAATACCTGAAATACTGTCAGAGTACAGCATGAGTAACTGCCAAATCCACTTGCTCACCTGGCAATAACTGCAAACTACTATAAGTTTCTGAACACTCTAAAGCAGTTGTGTGCATTCCCCCCCCCACATTTCTGTTGGGGTTTTGTTGCTCTTTATCTTTTTGCCAGCTGTCTGCTACTGTCACATCTCACACCTCCTTGTTTGGACAAGTCCCAAGTGCTGTGTTGGGAGAGATCCCATCTGGAACAAAGATCAGCCCCATACGTAAAACCTGTTCTGCGACATTCTCTTTATTAAGAAAACAAGGATACTGTTGTACAGCTTGCTCCTGATGCAATCCTTTCCTGAGCTCTGGAGCCAGAGTTCAGGCGGAAAGGCAGGGAACATAACAGGCTTTTGGAAGGAGCCTTGTGATGCCAACCCAAAGTGCCCCCTTGTTAACCACATACAGCTCCCTCTCTGTGTGTCAGCACCGATTTATCTCTGAAAGTTAAATCATGCTTCTCATATATTTGTGTCCATATTTATGTATTATTTCTTTCACTCTTAAAGATGTAAGAGGAATTAAAACCAAAGCCCTGCTCCGTTTGGTGTGGTCTGAGTTACAGTCAGACCCTGGGCTTCACTGCCCTAATGAAATAATAAAACACTCCCCAGTGAATAACCCGCGTTACCGTCAGCACGATTCCCACAACATTCATTTCAAACCATTTCATGCATTAAAGAGTTTCTCATGAAGCAACCCTTCGCCTGAGGCTGTGGCTGGAGCAGGGCTGCCAGTGGAATGAATCCACCAACGCAGGCTGGGAGACACAGCCAGCACGTCCCTATGGAGAGGGGGGCAAGGTGCAGGGCCCTGCTGGCTGCTTCTGCTGGCTTTTAGTGAGCACTCCATGGAACCCTTCTTATAACTCCATTTTATCTCCTATGCTGTATTATATTCATTATATTCATTTTAAAGACTAATTTAGTAGTCAGTCGTGGTTCAAACCCCATTGGCAAGCACTGGATTAGCATGGCAGTGATTTCAGTGGTGGTAACCATCACGTGTCCATAGCAGTGGCACATCCAGCTTTCGAGACTGGTAAACACTGATGGAGTCTGAGCACGACTGAGGCAAGGTGACTCCCCCGGCAGGGGCTGTGAATCACCGTGTGTCACAGCACAATGCTGCAGGTAGGACTTCTTGGCTCTAACAGCCTGATTGCTCTCGTTTTTAAACCAAGATACACTGCCTGAAGGATGATCCTTGTAGGCAAATTCAGGGTGGAAGTGTCCAGAGGTATTTAGGTCCCTGTAAGCTAAGTTAGCTAACAAACTCCCGTGGAGAACCTGGACCAGGATGTCCACTCATGTCTGTAAAGCACTCTACTGTTAGGCTGATGTATTTAGCCACTTCTGCTTCAGCCTCATACAAAGGATTCAAAAGCACTATTTTCATGATTAAAACCAGCAGCCCCCTTCAAGATCATCATGATTCCTCCATCACCAGGGTGACAATGCCACCTCATCATTCCCTGGCATTTGGCTCATCACCATTTTGTGTTAAGTCATGTAGGATGCATACTCCTGGTCTCATAAAAGACCCATAAATTTGCCTGTAAAAAGCATCTGAAATATCCCAAGTGGGAAGATAATTTGTTTGCTTTTTAACAAAGCTTCCCAGAAGTTCTTACAAAGACTGAACTTATTACTCTAATTTTTATGGTGCTATTTATCAACATGGTGATCAACAGTAATAGAAGCTAAGAATGGTCGCTGGGAAGAAATCAAGGCTTTCTGTTCTGCTCCCCACCATGTGATTGTACGAACCCCACAGAGATACTGACTTGGTTTTATTCTGCAAGTATAAAGCAGTACAGCATCCACCAAGGAAGTAAATGAGATCCAAGGTGGCTGGGTAGGAAGGCTGTGCATGGAGCAGTGAGGGTGGCACAAGGAGCAGTGTTAAAGGAGTGCAAAGAGCAGCTTGAAGATAGAGGCTGAAGAATTGCTGGATCCATATGAAAAAGGTTATAGATCATTAGGCCAGAAAAATACTTGTAACAGCAATCTCAGGAAGAACAGCGATTGGGGAGTTTGGGGCTAAAAGAAGTTCTATGAGCCAAGATGAGAAATAAAGGCACAGAAGTTGGCTACCCCTGCTATGTGCAGAGAACAAAACCAGCTTCTTGATGGGTACTCCAGTGGCAGGAAAATTAACAGTGCCTGTGGGTAGCTGGAATGCTGCACAGGAGTTATCATGGTGGGGGTTCTGCTGAGGACACCCTCATGTTCTGCCTGTGAGGTATTGCCATCAGACACAGCTGAAAGCAAATGAATCAAGCGTCAGATTGAAGGAGCCAATGTTTGACCCACACACACAGTTCTACATGTTAAATCACACAAATCCATCACCCTTGATGTACAAGCAGGATCCAAAGAGGCACAGCCCAACATGTGGCTGCTGCATGTGCACCATCTTGAGGTAGGGTAAATGGGGAATGAAGAAGCTTTAACGGTACAGAAAGGTTTCTTCTACCAAACGGAAGCTGCCATTAGCCCCAACAGCCCTAAAATCCGCAATGACCAGCAAACAGAAAGTCAATGGAGATAAAACCTGTGGGCTCCCTAAAGCCCATGACAATGCCAGAGGCAGAATTCATGCTGTGGCCTTTGGGCATGTCTTCTTGTATTTTGTTTAACTAACATAGAAAACAACCAACTATTGCTGCAGCACCCCGTGTCTCATTGAGACTGCCCAGTGTGATTCATAGGAAGATCCACAGATCAGGGGCCAAAAGACAGAAAGCCATACTGCTGTTGAACAATAGGCTACTTGAGGCCAGACTCTGGAGTTGGCTGTAGAAACTTGACAGCTTTCAATATACCTGCATGCAAGGAGAGACCAAAGCCTGGTAGTTTCAGCCTCTGGATGCGTTACAGCAGAAATAAACCTGTTATCAACATCCCTAATTCTGTGATAAAGGAACAGAGCAAGGAATTGATATGATCAGTAACCACAGTCTGAAAGACAGCACTTGAGATTCCTTCTCTGACCTGTGCCATGGGTGAGAAACCACTGCGTACCCTGAAAGGTGGTGTGAGGAAGCTGCCTTGGGTCTTGCTGCACATCAGCTAGGCAGACAGCACATGAAACGGTTCCCATGCACAGAATAAATTTGCTGTGAGCAAAGCAAAACTGATCTCAAATCATTTCCATATGTTACTTTGAAGAAGAACACGACTGGTACGACTCAAACAGAGTAACCAAGAGCCAAGAAAAAAATGCCCTGAAGTGCCCAGATCTTAAAGATAGGCCAGCCAGGGAATCCATTTACATCTGCGAGACGTGCCTGCTGCAACACAGCCCTGCATACACACAGCATGATTCCCTGCTGGAAGGCTTCCAACACCCAAGGGGCAATGTTGGGAACATTCTACCTCCTGAGTAAGTGCTGAGCAGCTCGGTAGTGCAAGGGAGGCAGTGCAGTCATTATCTGAGGTATGTCACAGAGCTCCCGTGTCTGCTGAAGGACAGGCTCAGTCACATGTTGCAAAAGCCAGGATACCCTGATTAAATTCTAACAGAGATAACGCTGTTCTGCTGCCATCCAAGTGTGTTTCACTGGGACTCAGCGTTCCCTCTTCTGACTTAAAGCAGTTGAGTCTGGATCAGCAATCAACCTGCACCTCAACAGCAGGGTGAGAAGTTTCTAAGCACCCTCCTGACAGTACTGGAAACTGCTTGCTTAGGTGTCTACGTACAAGTCTAAAGGACTTCCAGGACTCTCCTTCTCAGCTCTGAGTGAGGGCAGGGATGAGCACAGTGGGGTAACAGATGCAGGTTGGGGTGCTAGGTTGCCTCACAAGAGATGAGAGATACAAAACAGCATCCAAAGGATGGCATAAAAGACCCTTAGAGAGGGAAGGAGATGGGAGAGCATCAGGTCTTTGCCTCCTGCAGTTTGGATGTGAACTGCCTTTGTTTTGCATCCTTAACTTACACAACCTTCGGGCAGCTCCAGCAGTTCATGAACTGCCCCAGCATCTGCAAATGTGATTCCTGACTTTAAGATCTCTCTGACGCAAACTGAATTAAAGAGCAATGAGACAGTCTGCAGCTACTGTTGACTTCTTTTCCGGGAATGCATGTGAAATACTACCAGTGTTTGTTTTGTAATGGAATGTAAATACCCCCATTGAAAAGAATCCTCAGTTGCCCTGCTTTTAACACAGAGGCAGTCTGGGGAGAGCATCATCTGTGACACAGTCCTCTTGCAAGATGCACACATAAAAGCATTTTAAACAGTCATTTGCTTATGTGCTGGTCTCTGAAAGCAGGTGGCAAAGTAAACACATCACACAGTCGGTCAGATCCACTGTTCTTGGTCTGGACTGACATCCAGACAATGCCTGGACCAACATCTAACAAGCTGGCTGCAGAGTCAAGCGATTTCTGATGCAAGTTTCTGCCTCTCTCCCCCCAAGATAATAGAACATTTTCCCAGATGGAAGGAACCCACTTGAAAAACAATAGGTCTTTGAAATGTCAGCTTGCTTGGCATGTGCTGTGTGCCCGCAGGAATATGATATAGCCTTCTTTAATTCTCCAGCTGTAACCATTAAACGCGAAGCAACAAGATGATGAGGGGATGTAGGTCTTGTTTCCTGCTCTGCTACTCATTTCCAGTCTCTCTGTGGAAGTCATTTTGCCCTGTTCCATCTCCGCTCCCCACAGTAGAATGGGGATAAAAGCACTTTCTGGGCCGAGGATGAATCCGGGCTCATGAGGTGTTTGTGTGCTCCAGTAACGGTCATCACTGGTTGAACTACTTGCATGAGCTTTAAGTTCATTAAGCTACATGAGAACTGATTCAGGATGGTTTGCAAAACAAGTCATGAAGCTGCATCCATGTGAACTTGGAGGCTCTGGCGAGCAGTGGCTGCGGTTACCTTGGCTGTATGTACACCACAGTCCCATGGGCAGTGTAGATGCCTCCCTGCATTCTCTGTCTGAACAAGAACCAAGTTGTTTCTGCTGTGAATGTATTTATTACACCAATGTTTTGTGCTGTTTCTCCTCAAAGCCCCTCCTTGTCTAGCACAGAAGAGGAGAAGTCACCCAGGTCATGAGACTGACTTACGTGCTGGGACCTTGTGCCAGGAGCCTGTGTTCCCAACGTTATCCCTCCACAGCCTCTCAAAGCGGAGCTGCTCCTGGGTCTGGTCACACCAGGCTGTGCAGGAACCCGATGTCCCTCCATCTGTCGGACCCCGGTGTGCCCAGCCTGCCTCTGCTGTGTTGGCTGTTCTGATCTCTCATGTCTGCACATTCTTTGATCTCTAGATCATTACACAGGAATTGCAATTAGTGCTGCATCCAAGAGTTAAAGGGAAGGCAAAAGGTTTTCCCTTTCGAGTTTTAACCCCTTCACTCTTTGTGATACAGGTCTTCTGGCTCTCAAAGAGACTCCAAGAGTCCTGTGTGCACCTCAAACAGCTCAGCCACCTTCAGCCTGCACCACTCCTGTGAGCAGCATGTCAACCCTATTCATGAAAGCTTCCAGTGAGATAATCCATTGCCAGGGTAAGTGTGATGCCCTAATGCTAGTTAGGGAAATGGGATATTTGCCAGAGCGAGGATAAGATAAGGAGCATTAATCCAACTTACACAGGAAGGCAGCATTAGGTTGTAAGCTCTTCCCCGACCTTGGCAAGCACTTCTGAAAGGGCTGCTCATTGAATGGCAGGATCCAGCTCAGGGCCAGCACCTAAAACTGAAAAGGAAAAGCTACTAGAAGCAGAGCTCTCGAACACTGGTGATGTTCAGACTGGCTGTGGAGTCAGGCTCTTGTCCTTCCATCACCCTGACTGATGTACAAGCCAGCAGAAGGTTCTTAAGGCCTTAATGCACCTCTCCTGATTTCTGTGCCTGAAACAGAGTGCAGTGATACTTCTTGTGTACGCATGGCATGCACGCTTCCATTGTGTGCCCCTTCCCCTCCCCACAC
Source organism: Psittacula echo (assembly GCF_963264785.1). NCBI lineage: Eukaryota > Metazoa > Chordata > Aves > Psittaciformes > Psittacidae > Psittacula > Psittacula echo. Next base: position 4,548,238 of record NC_137750.1, on the reverse strand, counting down.
CAGGTTAGTATCTGCCCAGACAACGCAGCAGGACAAGCCAGCCTGCTGGTGAGCAGCACTAATATGTTCTGCCCATTGGTTTTTTCTTTCCACATTTATATATTTGAGACAGGAATCATGATATCAAAAGTTTAAATCCCACATTCCTTTCTATAGCATTCTATTGGAAGGACTATTCAGCTCCCCAAGTCAGTGCTTTCCCCTGCCTCAGCACTGAACCTAAGTGGAAGTGCACTGGATAATCCAAGGAGCAAGCAAAGATCGCTGTCTCCATGTAACAAGCACTGTGTAGAAGCACCACTGTGCTCATTCATCGCTGTGTACTGATGCCAGACCGGTTATGAACCATGTGTGCAGCCAGACTCACAGCACCAGATGGCAGCATTTATTGCCTGGAGCTCCTAGAGGTTTCCTTGCTATGAGAAAAGTGTGCTGTCCCTGTTAGACATTCACCTTTGCCTGCTCCCTCCTGCCCTTTTTCACACTGGAAGGCTCTAGTCCCTCAGTAAGCTCATAGTTATCATGAGCACCAGTGAAGGATATTTAGCAGATTTACCCTCTGCCAAAACCTTTCTTTCAGTGGCAGATTTCATCCAAATAACAGACATATCATAAAATCCCAACCTGGTTTGTGTTGGAAGGGACCTTAAAGCTCATCCAGCTCCAACCCCTCCCATGGGCAGGGACACCTTCCACTAGAGCAGCTTGCTCCAAGCCCCTGTGTCCAACCTGGCCTTGAACACTGCCAGGGATGGGGCAGCCACAGCTTCACAGAGACCAATTCTTCTACTGGAGAGGGAAGAGCTTGGCTGGAATTTAAACACTGAGCCAGGAAAAGCCTAAAAGCTATCAAAAGGTTCCTAACCCTTCTCATATCAAATGGCCACATGCAGGATGCTGTGGCTGGGAGAGGCCCTTCTAGACACAGTGGCTGGTTCTTCAGCTTCTTCACCTCTGTTTCTTCTTTAAGGCTTGAATCCATACACTCGGGGTGCAAAACACAAACCAACATCTGTCACATGAAGTGTGCTGCACTGAAAACCATTCCCGATGGCCACACTCCGGCTGGTTTCAGAGTTAATGACTGAGCTGAGGTTGTTACTGTTGATGGTTACTGCAAGTCACAGGATTTTCAGGAAAGGGAATCACAGAATAGTTAAGGTTGGAAAGGACCCCAAGATCATCCAGTTCCAACCCCCCTGCCATGGGCAGGGACACCCCACACTAAACCATGGCACCCAAGGCTCTGTCCAACCTGGCCTTGAACACCGCCAGGGATGGAGCATTCACAACCTCCCTGGGCAACCCATTCCAGTGGCTCACCACCCTCTCAGTAAAGAATTTCTTCCTTATATCCAATCTAAACTTCCCCTGTTTAAGTTTGAACCCGTTACCCCTTGTCCTGTCACTACAGTCCCTGATGAAGAGTCCATCCCCAGCATCCTTTAGGCCCCCTTCAGATACTGGAAGGCTGCTCTGAGGTCTCCACGCAGCCTTCTCTTCTCCAGGCTGAACAGCCCCAACTTTCTCAGCCTGTCTTCATACAGGAGGTGCTCCAGTCCCCTGATCATCCTCGTGGCCTCCTCTGGACTTGTTCCAACAGCTCCATGTCCTTTTTATGTTGAGGACACCAGAACTGCACACAATGCTCCAAGTGAGGTCTCACGAGAGCAGAGCAGAGGGGCAGGATAACCTCGGCTCCTGATATGTTCTTCCCAGCAAATGCAAACATCAGAGCAAGAAGGGTCCTTCTGGTGCCTGGCAGGGCTCGCTGCTGTCTCTGCCAGGACATATTCCCTAGGTGTGATATATTCCCAGATCCCAAGAAAGATCTTGGCCACCAAAGGTTTTCCACACTGTACCAGAGGGCAAGAACGGTTTGTTTCTCCCACCTCTGCTAATTAAACGGCCCTTGTAGGCAGAGAGGAAGATTGACCAACAGGGTTGCATCAGGCAAGCTGCAAAAACATCTGTGTTGCCCAAGTCTCAGATGCTTCTGTGGCTCTGCTTTATCGAGGCTTCGTTTTAAAACCGGCTCATGGTGATTACCCAAGCAGCAAACACCCAACTGCAGCAGCTGCTCAGAAGCTGTTTGCTTGAAATACAAGGCACTGACTCCCTGGCTTGGTTTGCTGGGGGGGTTTGGTTTGGTTTTGAACTTCTTCCTTCTCCTCAAGCCCCTTTCCTGACATCCCTGTTTCAAACCCAAATGCGAATTTGCAGGGATGGTCTTGGGACCTTCAAAACCAGCTTTTTCTGTTTCATTCTGAGGTTCTACTAGAGCTTCGCTATTAGGCCCCTATGAATAGAAGGTATTTTCCCCCCAAAACATGATGAATTTCAAGTTCTTCCCTTGCCGCCTTTGCAGCATCACTCATGTGCTCTGCATCCCAGGGACACATCCCATTTGCCACCAGGCTCCAAGCTCATGGTTTTAAGCTGTCCATTTTCATCCATCCTCCCCCAAGTTAATCATCTTCACAGTCACAGGTTTCAAAGCCTCTAACAGGCAGCGGAAGGGGGTTAACCCAGGCAGAGATCCGTGTCCGCATGGGCTGTGCCTCATTGGGATGGTATTGCGTGCGGCTCTTTTGCCAGCAGCCCTGCGGTGTGCATCCAGTGATCCAGGGCAATGACTTCAGCACTCATATGAGGATTACTCATCTAATGAGGGGTTTGCAGCTCTGCCCCTGTTCCTGTTCGCTTTCTGCCATCCCACCGACTTCCAGAACGTTTCTCATGTAGCCACTGGCTCGGGGTGGGGGTGGGGGTGTTTTCCTTTGTATTTTCCCTGGTAGGTTTGGCCCTATGAATAGCAGCGCATAAATCGCATGGATAAAGCATAAATCCAGTATATTTAGAGCATAAATTACGGAAAATTAACCCACAACCCCTGCGCGGCAGGGGCCCTGCTCGCTGTCTGGCGCTGAAGCAGCGCTGCAATCACCGCCTTTCCGCGCTCCAGACCCCGCACACGCTGCCCCAGGCCTGCCCCGAGCCCCGCCGAGCCGCCCAGGCCGCGGCCCGCAGCGACGGGCGCCAGCTCCACCCCGCTCCGCGGCCCGGCCGCGTCTGATGCAACCACAACACCACCACGTGCCCACGAGCAGCTGATGCGCACCGCCAGCCAATAGCAGCCCGTTCCGCCAACCCCGGAGGCGGGACTATCGCGTTTGCTCCTCGCCGATAGGTCAACGTGAAAGTCTATCCGTGGGTGGGGCTGTTCCTCCGGCCAATGGGAGGCGGCACCGCCCCTGCCCGCCACGGAGCGGGCCGGGGCCGCGGCGGGGGCCGGAGCGGGCCGAGCCGCCGCGCCCGCTCCATGGAGGCCGCGGCCGAGGCCCCGGGGTCGCCCGCGGCGCTCAGCTGCTTCTCCTACAACCAGGACTGCACGTAAGCGGGGCGGGGGGGACGGGGCGGGCGGCGGCAGCGACCGGGCTCCGTGACAGCCCGGAGCGGGACCGATCCTACAGGGACAGCCCCCGCGGGACCCCCTATCAACGGGTGCAGCTCCGCGGGGCCCCGTGCGAGGCTCCTCGCAGTCCAAACGGGGCCCTGCGCGATCCCACGGCCTTGTCGGGCTCTGCCCCGCGGCTCTCGGGACACGGCCTCAGGTTCCCCCCGGTTCGGTCTCTGGGAGGCAGCAAATTCCGAGGGATCGCCGGGATTTCCCTCCCCAGCGGCTCGGGATGGCCGGAGAGGGGACTTCCTCCGAGGGCTTTGTGTGCTGACCTGAGCTGAGGCCACTTTGTAGGTGGCAGAGCCACAGGGAGCCTTCTTGATGAGCAGCCTGTGCCCCATCATGGAATGGTTTGTGGTGGAAGGGACCCTAAAGCTTATCCAGCTCCAGCCCCTTCCACTAGAGCAGCTTGCTCCAAGCCCCGTCCAACCTGGCCTTGAACACTGCCAGGGATGGGGCATGCACAACTGCTCACAAATCCCATCACCTCATGGGGTTTCATGGAGCCTCTCACCATTGCTAACCTGTGGTTTATCTGCTTCAAAGCCCATCATTTAAGAGCCATCTCTGACTGGCACAGCAAACATCCTCAAGCAGCGAGACACGCACGCAGCGGCAGTCACAGCACAGATCATGGGCTACAAGATCAGAACCACAGCAACCAGCCTCGCACCTAGAACACTGTTACCTTTGCAGCACTGCTTTGTATTTGCTGTGTGTAAACAAAGAGTGCATTGATGGGTGGTGACCTGGTGCTGACGTGAACAGCTGGTCACCACAAACCCTGTGCATCAGGGCACTGGGCAGGTCTTAAATCAGCATTGATTTAAGACCTATATGTTGCTGTTTACTATATCTGGCACTGAGCAGAGCCAGCGCTTGGCAGGACTGTGTCTCATACTCCATGCCTGCATCCACTGCTATTAGTGAGAGCAAGCCTTCCATAGCCTTCATAGGTCAGTGTCATGCAGATGGATCAGCTCCTGGCATAGGAAACAGCCCCCTTTTATATCCTGAAGGTCTTATCTGCAGCCTTCCAGGTTATAATACACGTTTGTTCCTCCAGCAGCCACAGTACCATATGAATGGGTGATAGTTTGCCCTCTCACAGGGATACTTGCCTTTTGTAGGCTGCAGTAGCCTCAGATGGAAAAACAGATTCTTGGGTTTGTTATTTTATATAGTTTGGATTGAGAGTGGAAACTGAAGTTGTGCCTTCATGGAGGTCACTGAGGGAATTACTTCTCCTGTGTCATGGTTTAATGCCAGCCTGCAGCTAAGCCCCAAGCAGCTGCTCACTCACTTGCTTCCAGTGCAATGGGGGAAGAGAACCAAAAGGATAAAAGTGAGAAAGCTCATGGGCTCAGATAAAGACAGCTTAATAGGGAAAGCAAAAGCCACATGCACAAGCAAAGCAAAACAAGGAATCAGTTCACCACTTCCCATTGGCAGGCAGGTGCTCAGTCATCCCAGGCAAGCAGAGCTCCATCATGCCTAACAGGGACTTGGGAAGACAAACACCATCACTCTGAACACCCTTCCTTTCTCTTCCTCAGCTTTACATGCCAAGCATGACATCATGTGGTGTGGAATATCCCTGGGCTCAGCTGTCCTGGCTGTGTCCCCTTCTAACTCCTTGTGCACCCCCAGCCTCCTCACTGAGGAGCAGAAAGGCCTTGACTCTGTGTAAGCGCTGCTCAGCAGTAACTAAAACATCCTTGTGTTATCAGCACTGTTTCCAGCACAAATCCAAAACATCGCTCCATACAAGCTAATCTGAAAGATTAACTCCATCCCAGTCAGAACCAGCACACCCTACCTGCAGGGACTCTTGCTATCACCTGGAGGCCTTAAGATCTGAACTAGCAGGTTTTTGTCTTGTCTTTGCAGCTCCCTGGCAATTGGAACCACAACTGGATATAGGCTTTTCTCCTTAAGCTCTGTGGAACAACTGGACCAGGTCCATGAAAGCAGTAAGTGTCTTGTTTCAGCATTGCCTGACAGACTTTACCTGTATTACTGCACTTCAGTCTGCCTCGAGGGGGTGATTCTGCTCAGAGAGCTGTTTCTGCTGTGCCATATCAGGAGATGAACAGCTCTGGTTACTGCCCAGTGCACAGCAGCCTTTAGAGTGAGCTACAGCTTTGGAGGAGCTTCTGAACAATCATTAGGACTCTAAGCTTATGGGAGTCCTTCAACTCTGTTACAGTTCAGCTTCTACTCACTGCTGCCAGTCTGACAGCAGCAGCTTGCCCTGCAAACCAGATGTAGTTCACCACTAGCATGTTTCACATACATGGACTGCAGACTCCCAACACAGACACTGAATAACTTGAGGCTTTTAGCCCAATGCAGTATTTACTGGATGTTTTTAACATGTTTCCCATGGAAGAAGGTCATTCGTAACAGGCTATGCTCAGAGCAGCAGGCAGTGCACTTCATAGCCCAAAACAAGTCAGGCCTCAGGGAGCACATGCTCTAGTTCAGGCCATGGCCAAAAGTGTTTCAGCTGAGATGCACTAAAGATAAACCTCACAGCTGGGATATGCTGATCTCTCTCCACTGGCTGTAGAAGGAGCCTCAGCAACCAGACATAGCTGCATCATCTGGAGCAAAGCCCAGGCTCCTTTCCTCTTTGACTCACAGGATAACTAAGCTCCTGTAAAGCAACAAGTCATGGGCTTGTGTTAAAAGTATTTAGGAATTTGGGTTGCCCGCAGAGGCAGACCAAAGAGAAACAGATCCCTGCTGGTGACATGCTTGAGGTGATGGGTTGAGATGTGAGCAGACCCACATCATGGCTGTGAAGCAGTCCTTGTGCCTCCAATACAGCACAGCCGAAGCACCATTCAGGATATTTACACTAGAAGTCATAGCCCCTGATGACTTAGGTACAGGTCCACCAAGACCATTGTAATGGTGCCTCTTCAACACAAAAGGAACCATCCCAAACATGGTCTGCAAGACATGCCACACCACTATCACCACAGCCATGCTAGAGCTCTCTAGAGACCACAATCCCAGTAACAGGGAGGGTATAAACACATCAGCCTTCCCTAAGGAAGCCAGGAGAAACAAGACTCCATGCAGAATAAACAGTGAGTTACACACTGTGCCTTACCTCACTAGATCCCAACTTACTCACTCCAGGAAAGTCCCAACCAAGCTTGGTGAGCTCCCCCTTTTTATATCCCCTTCCCAAGCATTAACTACAGCTGGAGGATGCAGGGATTAGCCTCAGCTGCAGAGCCCTGCCCAGGAGAGGCACAACAGCACTGTCAAAGGGGGCTGGCTTAAGTTTTGCCTTAGAGGAAGGTTCGTTAACCTCTTCCTGCTCTGACCTAAATGCCTTGTGCCAGGTATGAGAAATCTGTAACAAAAGGAGACGTTGAACACCTCAGCACTGAGCATTCCAACCTGATCCCCTCTTGAGCTGAGTCTCACACAAGTCAAACCCACCATAAGCCAAGCTAAAGCCTCTTGTCTCGCTTTCCCTTCTGTGCCCAGATGAAATCCCAGATGTTTACATCGTGGAGCGTCTGTTCTCCAGCAGCCTTGTGGTTGTGGTCAGTCATGCCAAGCCACGGCAAATGAATGTGTACCACTTCAAGAAAGGGACAGAGATCTGCAACTACAGCTATTCCAGTAACATACTGTCCATCCGGCTGAACCGTCAGGTAAGAGCCTGGCCAAAGGGCTTAGCCAGAGTTGTTGTCACACTGGCTCTTGGCTGCTGTTGGCTTTCCATCTGGAACCCCACTGCCCAGCAGAGCAGCAGCCTGGGTAGGTTTGCAGGGGACTGAAGTGGGACAGAGGGCCCTGTTCTCTCCTATCATCTCCACTTCAGGCTCAGTGATCTGACAGAGGAGCAGGATGCTGTGGAGATCATCTGCTGCCACTGTCTGCTGCAGTAAAACAAAGCTAAGCCCTTGTTTTCACTGCAGTCACACAAAGGCTTTTTGTTGTCTGTCCTCTTGCCTGTTCAGCAGACAGCTCTGCCAAAAGCACACCTTTTCATCCTCCTCCCTCCCTTGGATTCCACATCCTGACTGCAGGCCCACCTCTGCCATCTTGGTTACAAATGAGACCTTCAAAGCTGGTAACAAAACCCAGGAGTGACTTGAGCTGTGTGGATGAGGCAAAAGGCTGGTTTTCAACTCCTGCAACAGCCTTGGTTTACTTTTAAAGGTATAGAAAACATTCAGACCACTTAGAAGGCGACTTTCAGAGTGTTACTGCCCGAATGGACAGAGCCTCGTGCAGCCCTGAGCCCTTTGGGAGGACTTTAAGTCATCCTTTGTTTTTGTCCATAATTATTTTCAAAGTATATGCCATGAGAAGCAGAGGGCATTTTACAATGGAGAAATAAGCAGTCTGTGTAATTGTATATAATCAGCCTCTCTTCAGTTAGCAACAGTGAGTCCTGCAGTGAGGCTCTCCCATAAGGAAACTCTGGGCTGAGTTTCCAGTAAAGCTGTGTTTGACCAGAAGTTCCTGTACCACAATTAAACCTGCCCTAAATTGATTTTCTTCACTTCAGCTTACAATGGAGCTGGCAAAACTAAGGACTCCCTCTGAATTGCAGATAGATGTATTGGTATAAAAATAACCTGGCAGGTTCTGCTCGGGGAGATCAGTGTGAGAGTAAGTTCAGGCTTTTCCCCATGGGCTGCTCTGGAGAATGCCTGAAGATGATGCACAGGCCCAGCCCTGCATCCATGTTCTTGGCTGCTTTATGAGCTTGGGTTCCAATTCGGGGCTGAGCTCGTCCTCCAGCTGTAACACTCACCTGGAGAGGTCTGGAAATGCTGCACATACTGGGGTACATAGAAGAGAAATCACTGTTCCAGTCTATGATCAAGACTTAAACCAGAAGCAGTCAGGTTCTGCATGTGCTGGGGCATTTGAACCCCATGCTTGGGCTTTTATACTTCATTAAATGTCCATAGAAGGCCAAATCCTACACAAGGCATTAGCACAGGATGATGGTGGCAAATAAAACAGGAACAGGTCTCAAAATGGTGCATGTTTCAGTTTGGTCTCCCTGTGAAAATGTCCTTGTGCAAACAAACAAGCAGGTCCCTCGGTTACTGATCCATGTTCTGAGCTCCATCATAACTCTTAAGTGTGTTAAGATAGATCTTGGGTTGTCTCAAATAAAGCTGTGCTGTGGGACCAGTGAGAAGGTCTCCTGTAACCTCGCTGGGTTTTCATTCACTGCTGAAGCCCTGCTGAGCTCTTTGGAGAGGTTTGATCTGGCTGTGTCCATGCCCAGTGCATTTAAGTCCTCACCATACAACTCTGTTATCTCACCTGGTTCGTGTCCAGCTCAAGTACTAAAGAACACTGATGAGCAGTAACATTCCATACAAGACACGGTGCCTGGTAGCAGCCCTGTGTAGCAATCACAGCACCAGGTACCTTCTCTGAGGACAGAACCCATTCCTCATCTCAGCAGGGTTCACAGTGACGTTAGCATGGGGTAAGGAGGAGAGAACCAGCCCTCTCCAACTCCTGGGGAGCTTGTTCAGGCCTCCTTTTCCTGTTCACCTCCTGCCCCCATCACTTTCCTGGATTTTGTCCCCATTGATGCCAGCATCTCTTGCTGCAGCTCTGGCTTTGCCATCATCTGGAAGCCTCCCTTCACCTGTACATCAATAGCAGCATGTTTGCAGTTCTGGGAAGGCTCATGGTGGCTTGGCTGAATTCAGCTGTGTAAATATTCCTCTCGGTCTCTGCAAGTTGATGGCTGTTATTGTAGGAAAGGCAAAGTCTTCCTGGAAATGCAAAATGGCCCTGACACAGCCCCAGATGCTGTGGTTAGCAGGAATAGAAGTGGCAAAGAGTTTGATCCGAGAGTAATGGTGGAGCAAAGCACAGATTTTCTAATGTGGGTGTTTCGAGTTAGTGACTAAGCTCCACATTTAGATACTAAATAAGTGGCCTCATCTCTAGAGAGGTGGAGGCTTCCTGGACATGGCTTCGGGTGCTCCAGTGTCAGGAGCCTGGATGGAGCGTAGCCTTCCGTTGGGAGGTTTTCAGTGCTTCTGGACACTTGGTACTAATGCAGGTGGAGCTGTGCACTCACTGGACTTAGAAAGCACAACCCGTCAGCCCGATCCAAAACCTGGTCCCAAAAAAAGCCCCTGTCCCAAATGCCTCCGTGATAACACGGATTGATCTGGACCAGGCAGAGACACGGAGCAGAGCGGTCACGCAGGTGGTGGCCCAGTGCTAAGGTTACAGCATTAGGTTTCCTTTTCCTCTGTGCCTTTCCTCCCCAGTGCTTGGCAGCTCCTCTCTTAGCAGCTGCCTCTTGGCTGGGTGGATGTTCCTGGAGAGTGCAGCAGAAAAGGTACAAGCACATGAACTTGGAAATCCCCTGCCCGTGACCAGGATGGTGTAAACGTGACTGCCCCTGAGCAGACCTCTCCCAGCTCAGTTTTGGTGATGTTCTACAGGCACACAAAGCAAAGCCTCGCCTGCTGGTGCCAGATGGGAAGAGAAACGTGCTGCGCAGATGCATTGGGTTTAGCAGCAGTGGGACTAACAGCAGCATCACCTAAGTGTTTGCTCCCTGATCAGGAGAAAGCCAGGGCAAGGGGTACATCGTCCCATGTGCAGGCAGGCAGGATTGGCAGCCCCTCTGCTGCCAGGTCTTTATGATCAAAAAGCTACTTGCTATGAAAAGAACTGCAAAGAAAAGTAGGGATAGATGGCAATCAAGGCCCATGGTGGGTATAACCCTGATGTGTCTTCCTCTTTCTGGGGCTTGCGGGTGTTGAAGATCAGCTCTTAGAGTAGCATAGAAGAAGTCGTGATGTGTTACCCGCTTTCTAAAGCAAGACCAGATGCAGCAGCTCTCAAAAGCAGTCATCCAAAATGAGAGGTTGACAGAGGGGATAGAGGAGCACACGAGATGATGCTTCTGTTGTATTCCAGTGTGTTACAAATTCCTTCGAGTTCTTCTGAGAGGAAAGATTTGGGTTTGTGAACTGTGGGAGCAGCAGAGAGAGGCACCGTGCCCATGCGGCTGAGGTTCTGTGCATGTCCCTTTTGTCCTTGCAGAGGCTGGTGGTTTGCCTGGAAGAGTCAATTTACATTCACAACATTAAGGACATGAAGCTTCTGAAGACTATTCTGGATACACCCCCAAATACAACAGGTAAGCATGGGAGACCTGTGTGAAAGGGGTTGCAGAGCTCTGCAGGAGCTTTGTGGGGCCACAACACTCATGTTAGGATTTAAACCAGCCTTTGCCTTGTGTATCCTAATTCAGCACTGAGGAGCCAGAAATGCACGGAGGCAGTCAGGTGGGCTTGGGAGAGGGGAACAGAGGGGTTTCTTCTGTCCTGAGCAAACCCCTGCTCTCTCCTGAGCACCAAATGCAGCAAAGCAGAGCAGAAGTGGTCTTGGTTTGACTTCACCTCCCAGGTTCGCTCCCTTCCTGTCCTCATGTGAGATGTCCACTGCTTCCCACAGTGTGCCTTTATTTTCAGTCACAAGCAGGAAACTAAGGAAACCAGGACCACAAGTTTCCCATCACATACAGAACAACTTGAAATTCTCCCCCTGGAGCTCCCTGCCCTTCCTTCACTGTGTCCTGCGTCAGCATCCCACGGTGTTCCCACTATCTGGCCCCGCTTTCCCGCCCTGCTGGAGTGAGTCAGCTCTGCAGCATCGCACTGTGTTGCAGAGCTCCACGCTCCCTGCAGCCCTGTGGTTAACCCAGGTTCTCCTTTGGCCACGGACATGCACTGCTCCGCTATGGTAGAAAGCTCCTGTGGTTACTTACAGGCTGTGGGGTCAGCTCCCCAAGTGATTAGAGCTGTGAAGAGAGGCAGAATACTCCCTAATTCCCTGCCAGGGAGTCCTCAGAGCTTGAGCTGCCACCTGATATTATAGAATCATAGCGTCATGGAATGGTTTGGGTTGGAAAGCACCTTAAGCTCATCCAGTTCCAACCCCTTGCCATGGGCAGGGACACCTCACCCTAGACCATGTCACCCAAGGCTCTGTCCAACCCGACCTTGAACACTGCCAGGGATGGGGCATGCATCCCATATACCCTGCAAACACACAGGGCAGGGCAGGTGGCTGCAGAACACATTCTCTGTGTGCAGCGTAGGGTGAATCCGTCTTTCCTGCTCGTGGGAGAGGAGCTATTTTTAGCCATGGAGAGGGAATGTTGGCCGAGCGCCTGCGGCAGCGCTGTGATATCCCGGCCGGTCTCAGGCTGCAGCATCGTTTCACGGGTGGTTGATGGGGAAGCTGCTGATGTGGTGCTCATGCCTGGCTGCTGGGCTTTCAAGGGACGCTCTTCTGGCGGCTCCCCTGACCTACTTCAGGCCTCAGCAGATGGTTTTCCATGTGGATTAAACACGCTAAACACTGAAAATATAATTAGAGCTGAAAACCTTCCCGAGGAAGCCCAGCCTGGCAGGGAGGGCCGGGGTCCCCAGGCCTCAAGTGGGGATGAATGATCAGGTCATGGTTGCAGAGCAATAGCAATCAGCTCACTGGGCCGGACGAGGGATCACAGCGCTTCATATAGGCTCAATTGTTTAAAGCCCTTTTCCTGCAGCATCTGTCACTGAAATGAGCTGAGTGACAAGTGCCATGTGTGCTCCCTCTGTCCCTGGATCAACTGCTTTGGTCCCAAGCCTGACCCTGAGGATGGTGTGTCCAGGGAGGCTGAAGCAGCCCAACCTCACCACTCCTTGTACAACCCTTTCTGGAGTGAGGATCTGTGCTGGGGGTGTAGGAGCACACACCAAGCATGCCAACCCCTACAAAGCATGCACCCTGGGCATGGCAGTGCCAGCACAGTGAGGACCAGGACTTGCTGCACACCCATCAATCTGTCACAGTGAGATCTAAGGCTGTTGATGGCCAGGATCTGGCTCCTGGTCCAGCCTCCTCCAAGCAGGAGAGGAAGATGCCCATAGTACTGAGCCTGTTGTTTTCCAAGTGTGCTTGAGCATGTTGTTTCACACGTGGCTCGTGTCAGGGGCAGGGTTTACACTGAGGAGGTCACAGTGCTCGTGGTGACATGCATGCCACGACTGCAGCTCGGGAAACCACTTCACGTGGCTCCCCCCAAAGCCCCGGATGCGCCTGGAGCTGCCTGGGGCAAGGCAAGGCTTCTCTGACTAGGTCCCTTGTTTCCTTCCTTGAGGAGGTGATGTGGCAGTCCCAGAGGTGCCATGCTGAGCAGCACCAGTCTGCCTCCTCCCTCCTGAGCCCGCCACTGCACCCACCAGTCCTTGTCAGGGCTGTGAGAGCAGAGGAGCATCTTCAAAGGCTGCCGTGTCCTTTGTGCTCCTTGTGCTTTGTGTCTCCCGAGGTCAGCCCAGTACACTCACAGCTGTGTTTTCCCCTGGCCTGGTTTCCCGTTGGCCTCTCCCAGTGGGTGACTCAGAGCAGCCGCTCAGAGCCTGCTTTGTTCAGCCTCAGCATTCCCTAGATCCAGTGCTTAGAGAAGGGGCTCTGCTGATCCCCATGGGCTGCCTGGGCCGGAGGAGCACCGTCCTGAACAGATGGGATGCTCATCACGAGCAAAGTCTCTGATCTGTCTCTGCCTTCCTGCCTTCCCTCCCTCTTTGGGTGCCTTTCAGTTGCCTGCACTTTGCTGCTGAACCTCTTCTCCCCTGTGCACACTGTCCCTGGCACGATGTAAAAGCCTTACTCTGACTGATAGGGAGTGGATCCCAGGGCCCGTGGGTCCATCCTGCAGCTCCGTTGCGGTCTCTTTGTTTAGTTATAAACAATGACCTAAAACGAGAGGTTCAGGCTGTCCTTCCCCACGGCTGGGCCGGGGCCAGGGCTGTGTCCTGACATGACGGGTTGCATGGTCTGTGTGTGAGTCTGTGCAGCATTCGGGTGTCCTGCTTTGAGGAATGTGGCAGCAGCCCCAGCAGCCTTTAACCCCGCGGCTTCCTCCGCACGTGGGATGAGGTGAGGGTCAGGAAGCTCAGGTCATGCTGAAGCCTTGAGTGGGATTTGGGAGGCCTGGGAGCACGCGGATGTGGTGCAGGAAGCAGAGGAGACTGGCTTCTGTATGTGACAGGATTCATGGGGATGAGTCCTCAGCCAGCGGCACAAACGGGAGGCAGGAAGAGATGCTCTTTTCCCAGGTCACCTGGGGGACAGGCGGATGGATGTGCTTGCACACAGAGCCATCCATCCCTCCCTGTCCCATCCTGCAATTCCTGCTCACTTTGAAAGGGGTGTTTGGGAACCTTTATGCTCGCGTTGGCATAAACCCAGATGGCTGTTACAGGGAAGAACTCCCCCTGTGCTTCAAATTCAGCTATGTTCAAGTTCCTCGTCAGCCGGAAACTCCCTGCGCAACCGTGGCATTTGTTTGGTCTCTCTCTGCTTCCCTTTTCCGTTCAGAGAAAAAGGAAACGATCCCAGAGCCACTTCTTTGCATGCCAGGCTTCATGTGCCAACCTTTGTACCCAGGCTGTGTCCGTGCTGCGCTGCTCATCTGAGCGGCCACGTATACCCTGTGCACATCTGGAGCTGCCCAGATGTGCCTAGGCAGCTGCCCCTTTAGCCCTGCACCCTTTCTGTGTTTCATGCACCTATTCCTGCCTTCTCAAAGGAGATGGTGGAAGGGGAGAAGCCCAAAAGCAGGCTTCAGAGCAGATTTTGGGGAGGAGGGAGCCGTACTGTCCCGTGCCAGCAGGTGTCCCCATGGCCGAGGCATTGCCAGCGCCTTGCACCCAGTGCCAGACACCGTCCCAAAACGAGACAGAGCCTGAGCCCCCCGCGGGGTCCATGGCCGCGTTTCTGCTTTCCCAAACAAGCTGAGCCGTGTCCCTCTCGCTGTGCCAGGTCTGTGTGCTCTCTCCATCAACCACGCCAACTCCTACTTGGCTTATCCCGGCAGCGCGACCAGCGGAGAGATCGCGCTTTACGACGGAAATAGTTTGGTAAGTGCGAAGCTCGCCCTTATGGATACGGGCTGAAAACAAACAGAGCCACAGCAAAGCCAACGGGGCCTTTGGGAGGGATGAATAAATGCACTGCGCCGAGCTAGACTGCAAGGGAATTGCCCAGGGAGGCACATTCCCCTTGCTTGGATGCCATGCAAAGCAGACAGCCTCTCTGAGCTCAGGACATCCATCTCCCACTATGGGATAGTCAGGGAAACATGACCCATTACCCTGCAGCCTGAAGCTGCTGCCAGGCTGACACAGGGGCTCCTATGAGGGGTTCCTATAGGAAGCACATCCCACAGAAGGGATGTGACCAGGGTAGCTCAGGGAGGTTGGAGTTGCTCCAGGCACAGCCATGGGCTGGAAGGGATGCCAGACCCAAAGTCATGGAGAGGGCAAGGTATCCATAGCCCCTTCAGGAAGCCTGTCCTTGGCTGGAAGCAGGGTCATGATTATCTGCTGTTTAAGCCAGGGCTTTGGATTACATAAAGCTGTGGCTCTGTACGTGCAGCGGGAGCTGAGGATCTGCAGCAGGGGAGGAGCAGAGCACAAGGGGAAAACACGCTGCTGCTGCTGCCGTGAGAGGTACTAGTGAGGGCCTGGGCTCCCTGCAGGCACCAGGGTGGTGTCGCTGCAGCAGGATCTGCTGTACAGCAGAGGGAATTGCAGGGAAGGAGGCTCTGTCTCTGCACAAAGCCATGGCCAGGCTTTGGGCAGGGCTCAGTTGTGATCCTGCAGCCTGGAGAGGTGGGGAGCAGAGACCTCTGCCCCTGAAGTGAGCTTTCTGTGGCCGTGCTGGGTGGGGAATGAGTTCAAGGTAGGGCAGAGATAAGAAATGCTGAGGATGATGGAGGGATACCATAAGCACAGCATGATCCCGTGAATCCATAGCGGCAGGCCTGGATAGGGTGCGAGGCAGGAACGCCCCTACACAGTCCAAGGAGCAAGGCATCTCTTTGCACTCACATTACCTTCTGCCCTACAGAAAACAGCCTGCGCCATTCCTGCCCATGACGGGCCTCTGGCTGCTCTCGCCTTCAACTCCACTGGCTCGAAGCTTGCAAGTGCCTCTGAGAAAGTGAGTGAGCACCCTCCCTATGTGCCCTGTGAACCTGTGTGCTCTGCCCATGGCTGGCAGCGGGGTCCCAGCCACCCATCCTGCAGCATGGAGAGCAGGACCTTTGAGCTGCCTGTCCTTTAGCACAGCCAGCACAGGAGAGGCACTAAAAGGACTCTGACTCACACGAGTCGGGTGTATGAGGCTCAGGCTGACCCTGGCTGGCAAACAGGAGGGGCCTTTGCACATCCTGAGTTCCCTGGGTGTGTTGGGGAAAGGGCTCCCGCTCTTTGCCCTGCTCCTGCATGGTCTTTCCCTCTGCCTGTTCTGCAGGGCACAGTCATTCGGGTGTTTTCCATTCCTGGGGGGCAGAAGCTCTATGAATTCCGGCGAGGGATGAAAAGGTCAGTTCATTCTTCTGCCCATGACGAGTACACAGAGGGCTCCCGGAGCAGAAACGTGAACAGAAGGACAGGGCAACGTCAGATCCCGGTGGCTTTGGCATCTGTTGCAGAAGGAAAACAAGAGTGAACGTATCAGATAGAAATGCCATTGTGCCAGACCCAGCCGCCTCCGGCAAGTCGAGTGGTTCAGTTCAGTGTGTCGCAGCACAGGGCCGCTGCAGAGAACAGAGGTAGATTCAGGCCATTCACTCTGTCCCTGCTTGCTTCTTACTTGAAATAATGAAGTCCCCAAAGTTACCAGCCCAGCTCTTACTCTCTCAAAGGAGGAGCTTTGAAGCTACTAAGTCATTGTGCAGAGCTCAAGCCTTAGTAGTGGGAATGGGCCTTCTGCAGCCTTACTCAGATGTTTTCAGTAGATCCATTCCCAATCCACTTCCTCTTCCCATTCCAGACCTGCCTATAGCTTTACACCCACTTCTGCAATTACATAAACTGCCATGTCCGAGACATCCTGGTATTCCTGAACCTGCTCAGGAGATGCTGTATGTGTCCCATTATCCAGCACTTTGGATATCTTCCCTGGCCTTTGCAGTACCAGAAACTTTAGCTGCTGTAGCAAGGCTGGCACAGATGTTCACTCCACAGACAGCTGCGAGCAGGGATATTTCCACCTCTCTGGCTGTTTGTCATGAGCTCAAAGCTACTCCCAGCTCTGCTGAGCAAAGGGAGTAGGGAGATGCTTGTCAGTCAGCCCACAGGCAGGCAGGGGACTCTTCACTGTGTATGGGTCTTCTTCCTCACCATCCTCTTCTCTGTGAGCAAAACAGAGCAGTTCCCCTTTAATGATATGCCATGAAGTGACGAGTCCTGTCTTTGCTTGGCCCTAGGTATGTGAACATCAGCTCTCTGGTGTTCAGCATGGATTCCCAGTTCCTCTGTGCTTCCAGCAACACGGAGACCGTGCACATCTTTAAACTGGAGCATCTCACTGACAGGTAAGGGGTGACAGCCAGAGCCTGGCTTAACCTGCCTGCCCAGGGCTGTCCCTGGTGCAAAGCTCTGCCTTCACAGAGCTCCATTTCCTCACCACATACTCTCCATGAGCAATACCAGCTGCCAACTCTTTGGCTTTGTGTCCTGATGGATTCACTCCTTGGAAAAGCTACACACTGCATCCCTGCTGTCAGCCTCTCCAGGCCCGCTCTGGATTTATTACTGCCCTTGTCCCCTGCCTCCTTCCGGTGTATCCAGCCAGGCTGGTGCACAATGTATGCAGGTGCTCCAAAGAAAGCCATCACGTGTCCCAGATCAGGATCATTTTGCATGTTCTGATCTGGTTTGTCACGCTGACTCTGGTAACCCCACTGATGCTGCTTTGTGACCCCCTCAGCCGGCCAGAAGAGCCTCCAACCTGGAGCGGTTACATGGGAAAGATGTTCCAGGCTGCCACCAACTACCTCCCTGCTCAGGTATCGGGCATGATGAACCAGGATCGAGCCTTCGCCACTGTCCGCCTCAACGTCTCTGGGCAGAGGAACATCTGTGCCCTCTCCACGTATGTACGGCCATGTGCATCCCTCTGCCTGTGAGCAAACACAGCTATCTCTGCAGAACGCCACCAGGGTGGCCCTTATCTTGCACCCTGCCTGCAGAGCACACAGCGCAGGGGGTGTGTACGTGTGTGTGAGTGCAGATGTGTTTGGACTCATGGTGCTTTCCTCATTAGGATTCAGAAGCTGCCTCGACTGTTGGTGACTACATCAGATGGACATCTCTGTATCTATAACCTGGACCCACAAGATGGAGGGGAGTGTGTCTTAATTAAGAAGCACAGGTAACTATCTGTACCTCCAACACATCTGATACAGAGGCTCATCTTTTAACACATGAAGAGAAATTCCACCAGAAAGCACAAAATGGAGCTGTAGGAAATAAGAACATTAGAACTTTGTGATTTTAGCTGCCTGATCCAAGAGAGGTGGATGGGAACCAATATCAGTAGGCAAGGACAGAAGAAATCAGAGCCATCTCACATCCCTAGGCAGTTGTGGGACATCTCAGCTTGGACAGCAGAGGTGGGCAGGCTGTACCTTAGGAGATGCTTCCAGCAGCAGAGCGCTGACCACTATGGTGGTAGAAGAGCAGAGCACCTTGTCCTACCGTGACCTTGGGGGTAGGATGGTGTGGAGTGAAACTGAGAGCTTCCGTAAAGGAAAACCCGTGGAGATGCACGCTGCAGGCCTGCAGTGCCAGAGCAGAGCCTTCCCCGTGCTGCTCGGTTTGGATGCAAATCCCATTAAACATGTAACCCCCCCACACACATCTGGGCTGCTTGGCTCCAGATGTGAAGCCTTTGGAGTGGGCTGGGATGGAACATGTTCTGTGAGCCGGGGGGTGGCTGACAGCCAGGAAAATGCCAGCAGCTTTTGGGAAAGCCACAAAACAAAAGCACTTCAAAGCTGCGCTGTCCAGCGCGCTCCGGCCGCCCTCGACACCCCTGACGCCCGTCCCAGAGCGGCCCAACGGAGCTGGCGGGCCAGCTTTGTCATGTGGGTTCCTCTGAGCATCAGAGGACTGAAAAGGGCCCTTGGGTCATGAGTTACGTTACATCATACTATATCTCTGCTCAAACGCCGTCCTAAACTAGCCAGGGCTGCTTTTCCCATCTAGTCCGCTCCTGTTGGAAGCCTTTTGGAGCCCCCTCTGTGATTAGAAACACTGTTTGCCTTTGTAACCTAAAGCTTTTGTGGTCAATCTGTTCCCTTCTATTCTCCTGCCAGCATTGTCCTCTAGCTGAAGTAGTGCTTTCCCTATCTTCTGCTTCCCCCCTGCTTTACTCGTAGACACAATGCTCTCCTCCTCTGCAGTACTGTTAGGGCTGCAGGCAGTGCCTCGATGCAGTGATGTGGATGGGTGATGTGCTTCAAGGAGATGTGGGTGCATGTCCTTGTCTTAGCTGGTGCTGGGGGAGGAGGGGTTTGGATCAGAACTAACTCTTCTCCCCTCTCTTCCTCCTTTACAGTCTTCTTGGCTCAGGAAAGATGGAGGAGAACAAAGAAAACGACCTTCAGCCTCCATTACCTCAATCTTATGCAGCGACTGTAGCCAGACAAAGTACAGTGCCTTCAACTTCGACCATGCCAGGTAAGCATCACGCCTGCCCTTCCTCAGGCAGAAGCAAAAAGCCACCTAGGGCAAAGTGGAAAAGTCTCCCAACCTTCAAGGGTTCAACTGGAAACACCACTTGTGCAATGCAGAGAGGGGCAGCAGCACTCTGTGGAGCTCACCAGCTTCATCCCCTGCCCCAAAACCAGGCCAGGCATTTTCTGCTCTGCTTCCCGGGACCCCTTGCCCATGCTTCTGCTCCTTGTGCAGAGCTGGACCACAAACAGGCCCGCCAGCAGAGCAGTAACCACATCCGAGCTTCACAGTTTGTCAGCAGCAGCTGCTGCCAGGCTGGTTTCCAGGAGCTGGAATTGTGGCTGGAGAAGTCAGATCTCACTGGTTTTGTTCATCATTCCCGAACCTGTTAACATCTTACCCTAATGAACCTCACAGTAAATGGTTGCAGAAGACCGGACCACTATCTCATTACATTCCCAAGTCTAAAGGTCCGCACACAGATGTGGATCTGACCCTGAAATTGGTGCTCACATTCATGGTGGAGGAGGAAAGCTGCTGCACCAGGAGCTGGCCATGTAGTCCACTCCCTAATCTGTAGTGTCAAGGGAGATACCTTCTGCAGTCCCCCAGAGCGCTGCCAAAAAGCCAGAGGAAGCAGCTCTGTGCTAAGAATGTGATAACACAGTATCTCTGCTGTTTGTTTCCAGCCTCCTTCCATCCATCCATCCATCCATCCATCCATCCATCCATCCATCCATCCACCCACCCACCCATCCATCCATCCATCATTCCTTCCTTCCTTCCATCCCTCCATCCCTCCCTCCAGCCAGCCAGCCAGCCAGCCAGCCAGCCACGCACCCATCCATCCACCCATCCATCCATCCATCCATCCATCCATCCATCCCTAACCTTCTGTATTTCTACTTGCACAGGTTATTCGGAGGACGGTGGTGCCCTGCGAGGAGAGGTTATCCCAGAGCATGAATTTGCAACTGGACCAGTGTGTCTTGATGACGAGAATGAGTTTCCTCCTGTGAGCATTCGGAACCCCTAAAACTGCAATTCATGCTGAGAAGAAAGCATTAACTTCTTACAGAAGAGATACCATTGTCCCCACCTTGTCCCAGCTCACTGTGAAGCCTAAAAATAACTAAGTTATAGGGACAATGCCAGGAAAATAACACCCCATTAATGGCAGCTGGGGATGGGGCAGAGATGATCAAACCTAATAACTAGAGATGGATCTGAACAAGCTCATTGAATGAAGTGCAGATGCAGATCACTCTGCATCTTCAGATGTAGAGTTCAGGTTCAGATCCAGATCTAACCTTTGTGCCTTGTGCAGATTTCCAGTATTACCAGGAGTAGCTTTCATCTGAGCAATACCATCCTTTAGAAATAAAACTCAATACTCCCTGTTGCATTTACAGTCAGTTGGGTTAGTTTATGGACTGCAACTGGAACATACCTGAACCTCACCAGTCCCTGCATGTCCAAGCTAACTGAAAAGGAAACTCCTTCTCCAGGGACAAAGAGGAAAGGCATTAACAGCGTTTTAAACCCGTTTATGATTTTTATATGGCACTTTGTTACTATTTAGAGCAGATACTGGGTTTTTAAAATCTAACCTAAGCCTGGCAGTGTCTTTCCAGCTCCTTTTCCATGTTGTGTTAAGTACTGAACCCCTAAATGGGCAGTTGTTGTCACCGTGCTATGATCTGGTTGTAATCAGTGCTGTCTTCATACTAGTAATGTATTAATACAGCAGAATATTGTGATGGGTTTCAGGTTGTAGACTTGGCAGGGTTTTGAGTCCCTTTCACGCTGTTTTTACATATCCTGCTGGGGAGTTTTGCCTGAAAAGGAGGAAGTAAAAACCTTACCAGGATGCCAGGATTTCTTCCATAGGCAGAGGCTGACCTCTGGGAGGCACTTTGCTGTTAACTGATGCAAAGTGTTACTTAGATAAAAAGTGACCAGCTCATGACTCCCTTTGAAACAACAACTCAATTTGATTAACCTTAGACCAAGTCTCTTTTGTCACCTCTAACATAACCTGCTGCAAACTGAGAACAGGAGTTTTCCAGTTGTCCAACTCCATTACCCAAGAAGGGTATTTAAAACATCTCCCTTCTTGTTCCTTCTTCCTCCTTGTTTCCTCCTTGTCTCCTCCTTCCTTGTTGTGAAGAAGGCGGTGACCCAGGCCCCTGGAAGGAGCAGCAAGACCAGAGAGAAATCCTTTGCTTTCTTCTGATAAACCTGCTCTTGACCATGTGGTTTAGGGACACGCCAATGCCAGCAAGCAGGAATCACGCTGCTCCTGAATGAGCCTCCCTGCTGGGATTAGGCTGTACAAAAGCAGCCCCAAACCCCTGCTGTACAACAGCAGGTGCTTTATCAATGAACTCTGATCTCTCAGAGCCCCCATGCTGTAATGAACCCAAGCGAGCAGCTCAGATCTGCAGTGCTGGGGAGGAGATGGTGTGGGAGGGAAGTCGCTTTCCACAAATGCTCCCTGAGCAGTTGGAGCTTCCCGATGAAGCCTCTGCACCGGGACTTGGGCTTTGCCCCTCTCCTGCTGACGGTAACGTCTCTTGCCTTGGTTTCGCAGGCGGAGCGGCGCGGGCTCCCGCTGCTCTGGTGCGCACGGGTCGGTGGTCAGGATGTTTTGATGCTCTGAATTTCACTGAACTTTGCTGTTTTCTCAGTGCTGGTTGGTCTCAGTGACGCCTTCCAGGGGGGTTTCAGGCATCGGTCGCTCCAGTGTGGAGAAGGAGGGAGAGAAAACCTGACCTTATCCAACAAAAATGTTTTGACAGCGTTGTGCTTTGCGGAAACATGGGAAGGGTTTTGTTTGTTTTCCAGCGTGCAACAAAAAAGACATTTAAAAACCTCAGAACTTGGGACAAAATGGAATATTCGCCCACAGCCAACGCCATGGGGATGGCTTTGAACTAAAGACAGGCTTCTGGAGGCACAGCAGCGCTCAGACCCAGCAGCTCCTCTCCATATTGAAACCTCTTGCCTTCGCTTGACCTCAAGCGAGACTTCAGAGGCTCAGCTGTTAACAGTGAGGAAAAGCAGTTTCAGTCTAACATCAGGTCTGTTGCTTGTTGTCAGAAACAGCCTCATCATTAAACAAGATCAGGGAAGAGGTGAGAAGGCCAAGGAGGGCTCATAAAAGGTGGCTTAACAAGAGCGAATGTGGATGTTGCTTCCGATGGCACCAGGACTGCTGAGGGATCCTGCAGCAGGAGGTTAAACACGTTCAGCTTGTCTCTTGCTTGCACTGATGGGGTGGATTAAGCACTTTGAGGTCCACTGTTGGTCTTGCACAGAAAGGACTTGGCTGTCACTGAGCAGGACAAGCAGGCTGAGGCCTCAGATGCAGACAAGGTGCCATGCTTGAGACCTGAGTGGGCTTTATGGAATGGGAAGAGCAAACCCAGCTCTGGCTGTTTCCTGGTTACCTGCCCGAGCAGCTCCCACTTCCTTGTGGGTTGATCAGTGTTGGTGAGGTTTCCAGTGGCGTTGGGAGCTGTTGTTGTGTGCCTCGGGCCAGGCAGGGCAGGACTTTGGGAAGCCAGCACAGTGGTTCTCCCCACCAAGGCATGCTCAGAGCAGTGTTGGGGTGGTGCTGTGAGGCTTGACAAAAGAATCCTGCAGGATTCTGCAAGCAGGATGGACCTGAGGAGTGGAAGCAGGGAAAGCTGCTGGGATTCTGTAGGAAAGGTGGTGTCTCCCAACAGAAGGCTCAGTGCTTTTCCAGGCAGACATGATGCATCCTGCCCTTGGCTGCACACTGAAGCTCGTCACCTTGGGGACCAGAGGTGATGCAAAGGCTTCATCAGGAGAACCATTTCATTAAGTCAGGCTGGATTGCACTCAGCAGGCAGCTCTTCAAAGACAGCTTTCCCTCGCTGATACACGGCCTTTAAAAGCATCTCTTCTACATCGGTTATTGGCTGCCTCCAGAACTGATTGGGCAGCCTGCCCGTGCTGCCAGAGGATGCTGCTGCAGAGGGCGGAATGAAACCTCCCAGCAGCACAGGTCCCACTGACGCCTGCTCCCAGGAAGGATGGACAGGAACACGAGCTCCAGCAGCCCATCCAGCCTAGCAGAGCCCCAGGGTGGTGCCCACACACATCTCACTGCTCCAAACCATGGATCTCAACACAAGTGACCAGGCTGCAGCTGCATCTTTGGCTCCGTGGGACCAGTGTTTGCCCAAGTTCCTCCTCACTCATTGCTGGATGGTGGATCTGTTGCACCATCACTAATGATTTGGAGTGGTTTTTTCCACAGCTGGCTGTTAGCAGAGGAAAGGCCATGGATTTTGCAGTGAAGTTCTACCAGTGATTGTGTTTCACAGGGCAAGAGCAAGTTTGGCAGAACCTGACTGGCCTCTTCTTCCTCACAGCAGCCTTTCTGGTACTCGACAGGCATTTTGGCAGCTGGGGCTTGCAGGATTAAACTCATCAATATGTGTATAATATGTGCAAATCCAATGCCAATGCTTGTGCCGCAAAACTGGGCAAGTGATGGTCCTGAAGCCCACAGCAAGATTGGTCCCAGGAGGAGGAGCTGGCACAGACCCTCACACAGCTGGGGCTGTGGGGCTCACATCGCACCACTGCAGGATGCAGGTCATGTCCAGGATGGAGCTGATACAGGGGAAATCTGGGCCTTGGCTCATGGTCGGTGTCCACCAGAAGTAGATACTTGTCTCACCCAGGTCTCCAGCCTCATCCCATGGCATTAGGAGCTGATGTGAAGTGGTTCAGGGTCCTCACTGCTGCCTGTTCTTCATGCGCCTGCTTTGCTCTTTCTCTCAGAGGCTTTGCTGATAACTTGGGCTAAGCTCCCCCTCACCTAATTTGGCCTAACCTCTTGGTGTTTAACTCTGGGCTCCATCTGGAGACCCTAGAGAGATGCAGTGATGCACCCCCAGGAGTGATGCAGTGATGCACCCCTGAGAGAGATGCAGTGAGGCACCCCCAAGAGTGATGCAGTGATGCACCCCCAAGAGTGATGCAGTGATGCACCCCCGAGAGTGATGCAGTGATGCACCCCCGAGACAGATGCAGTGATGCACCCCCAAGGGTGATGCAGTGAGGCACCCCCAAGAGTGATGCAGTGATGCACCCCCAAGAGTGATGCAGTGATGCACCCCCGAGAGTGATGCAGTGATGCACCCCCGAGACAGATGCAGTGATGCACCCCCAAGGGTGATGCAGTGAGGCACCCCCAAGGGTGATGCAGTGATGCACCCCCAAGGGTGATGCAGTGAGGCACCCCCAAGGGTGATGCAGTGATGCACCCCCGAGAGTGATGCAGTGATGCACCCCTGAGAGAGATGCAGTGATGCACCCCCAAGGGTGATGCAGTGAGGCACCCCTGAGAGATGCAGTGGTGCACAGCACCCACCTTCCCCTCCCACCATGCCAGGAGCTGAGCTTTTGAGGACGAATTAGGAAAGCCAAAGGACTTGACCCCAGTGACTGACATCCTGCAAGCGCTCAGCCCAGTGCCAGCTAGAGGCAAGACACATCTATCACCAAGCCAGATGGTTCCTGTTCCCAGGACTCTCAATTTGGGGAGGGGGAGAGTAAATAAATAACCCCCCCCCCCCCAAATGAATGGAAAGTAAAACAGGACAGGACATCCCCCCCCCTCCTCCTCCCGTGTGCCTAAACCCGACTTGAAACAAACCCTCTTGCTGGGAAAATAAGGCCGTTCTGTTTTGATTTTGGTAGATAATCTTGTGCCGCGGAGCTCAGCCGGGCAAGGCGAAGAGGTCGTGAGGAGAAGCAAGCACCTGCGCTCAGGACGGCGGCTGGGAAGTGCGTTGGAATAGCTGGGAATACGGAAGAACTGATTTGGGAGTCCCCAAGATGAGAATAAGTAAAACCCAAGGTGGGCCACTGCTCTTTTCCTGTAGTAAGTGAATACCTGGCCCCTTGTTTCAGGTCCTGTCAGGGGGGTGTCTGTACTGTATGCACATCGCTATATTTAACAAACCATATGGTAGAGCCACAGTGTAAATGCTAATTTAATCAGATTTGTATGTAACCAGGATTTTATATACCCATTTGTCCCTTTTCTAATTTATGCTGGTTTATGTGTATAAATGTACTTAGAGGAAGATATATTAAAACTTAATGTCTTTGTACAGTATATACAAACTATTTTACCCAGGCAAAGTATTTTTGCAGTGACATTAGAGATGCCATTTGCTATGTTAAAAGACAGAATAAAGTCACACTCTGTCCCTTGCAGCTCCTGCTGTTCTTTGTGGGGCCCTAAAGATGTCAGTCTTGATTAATGCTATGAGTGGAGAGTGGGTTTGGGGGGCTGGTGATGGATGCAGCTCCAGCACCAAGCCCAGTCCACGACCAGTCCATGGCTTGTCCAAAGAGAGATGTGGGTATGTAAATCAGAGCCCAAAATTGCTGCAGAAAACCCTCTCAGCTGCTGAGCAGTCCCTGTGGTTTCTTAGGTTTCAGTTGCACCTTCGAGTTTGCCTTTGCATCTGCCCAGAATGGCCCTGTAACAGCTGCTTCCCCCCACCTGCAACCCTGGCATTGCCCATGAGGAGGGTAGCACTAAGGGGAGCCCCGGGCCTTCCTTCTGTTACACTTGGGTCTTTAAGATACCCCCATTAATGAACCTCACTTGGGGTTGATGCTCTGTTTCCCAGAGCATTCACCTTGTGCCCGCCAGGAATTTTCTCTCTTAAGCCAATGGACTTGAGGGTCTCAGCACCAGAAGGAGGGAACGTTGTGCTCCCATCAGCTGCTCCTGTAAGGTCCGTTCTGGAGGGAAGCCAAGAGAATTTCCCAGAGGAATTCTGTCCTAAAGCCAGCTCTCCCAGAAGGGAGCTCTAATCCAAGACCTGGCTCTTCCTCAGCTAAAGAGCCCTACAAAAAGCCTGTCTCTGTCCATGTGCTCAGAGCCACCAGGTACAGCAGTGCCCTATCCCATGGGGTGACAGTGCTGCTCACACAGAGCCACAACTCACCTCCCTGCTGCATCGCACAGAGCAAAGGGGACCGCAGCCTCATCCCTCTCAGTGGCCAACCTGCAGCCTGGAGCCACGACATTCCCGATCACCAGGCTCAGGAGAGGAGCAGCCGGAGCAATCACTCACTTAGAGGCACACGAGTCGCGCTGTTGTTCCCTCCATGCGATGGTCCAGCACGGCCCTGTGAGCTCCGGGTGCGTGGCACCGACAGGCCACGTGCTGCGGGTCGCAGCAGGGAGTCACAGCCGGGTCTTTGGAGTAATCTGCAACCGAGACGTTGTCTGTTGCAATGTCCTCCAGAGCCTGGGTGTAAGCCCTGCTGATCGCAGGCAGCACCTCCTCGTACTCTCTGGATGCCACATCCAAAGGCTCCTGCTCCTGGATATCGCGATCCAGATTGAAAATGAGGGGTGGCTGGTGATGCTCAGCCGGCCCAGTGCTCCCATCGCAAGCCAGTGCTCCTCCTAGGGAGGAAGTGAGAGGAAAACACTGAGTCCCCACTGCCCAGGGATCACCTTGGTGTTCCTCATCCGTCTGTGATGGCCCAGTCCCACCACGTCCAGCTTTGGGAGCCCGGGTCCTGCTGCTAGTCCAGGCATGCTCCTGAGGCTGCAAAGCCATCGTGCAGATACAGGTGAACACATACTTAGTCCTCACTGGGTTTGCTCTTGAATTAACCTGAGTTGGTTTTTACCTGTATCTGCAGGGAACCAAGAATTCCACAAGCTTTTTCCCAGACTATGATCAATAAAAGGCCCCGGTACCTGTGGTGTAAAAGGCCTTGTACTGAGCCAGCCGCAGCGCCTCTATCCCACCATCCTTCCCAGCTGCCCCGCTGTTGGGATGGAGCAGAACCTGCAGGAAGAACAGAAAAGGGCCCATCAGCTCACTGCAGAGTGAAAACTGCTCTGTAAGACCCAGACACACCACATCCCATCCATGCACACATTTAAACACCATTTAACTCCTGAGATTTGGTTGCTGAAGGGAGGGGGAACAGCAGAAAGGCACTGGGAAATGGCAGCATCTCCCTGTGCCGACCTGTCCCTGCACACAGGACCCTTTGAATTCACCTCCCCAGACCAATTCCACTGTAATAAAGTGATCACAAAGGTGTGGGAGCTTTCAGCAGTGCAGGACAGAGCATTTCGGAGCCAGGATGTTCTCTGTGTCACCACCACTGCCCCATGCCAAGGAGACACCCGTCTCCTCGATGCTCACAGCTCAGTTAATGGCAGGGACATCTAAGGGAGCCAGATCCCTGCCTGGGGCCAGCAGCAAGCCCCAAGCTGAGGGTGAGCTCATGCAATGGGTAGGTGAGGTGCTGGAACATCGCTCCCGGTCCAGCATCCCACCACTGACTCACCCCGCTGTGTGAGCGCTCCCTTCCCTAACAACAGGGAATGGGGCTGAGGAGGAAGGGAAGAAGAAGGGAAGGGTGGGTTAAATCCCTCCCTTTCGGTATTTAGGACACTTGATCCGTGCAGGACAACTGCTTTGGCACAGGGCAGCGGGAAGACAAGTGAGCTGGACGGTTCGGCGGGCTCCTCCATCGGATAGGATCTGCTGCGGAGCCAATGGCTTCACCGAGGGCTGAGTCACTCGAGGTTTCCTCCCTGGGAATTGAGCTTAAAAGTGATTCAAGAAATTTCCACTGTGTTAAAAATGAGAACCATCTGCTGCAGATGGAGGGGCCAAGCTCAGGAGCAGCGCTCGGCCTGCACTGATGCCTTAGCAGGTGCCCGGCATGTCCATAGCATCATAGGATGGGCTGGGTTGGAAAGGACCTTAAAGCTCATCCAGCTCCAACCCCTGCCATGGGCAGGGACACCTCACACCAGACCATGTCACCCAAGGCTCTGTCCTTGAATGCTGCCAGGGATGGGGCAGCCACAGCTTCTCTGGGCACCCTGTGCCAGTGCCTCAGCACCCTCACAGAGAAGAGCTTCTTCCTTATATCCAACCTGAACTTCCCCTCTTCAAGCTTAAACCCATTGCCCCTTGTGCTATCGGCTTGGGGGCTGGTTGGTACCTCCCCAAGAAATGCCAGGTTTTAGGATGGGGGATGATTTCCAAATGCTTTCTGCTTCCTTTATCACGTCCATTGCAGGTAAATTAACCAAAAGATCACCTTCTGGAATTTGGTTTAAAAATCATGGTTTAGGGTTAAAAACGAAGGCTGTAAAGTGGAGGAGGTGGTGCAGAATCCTGCTACAGAATCCCCTCACACTGACACTCCTGGGTTGGAATGAAACAGCTTCAAAGCAGCAATCAGCAAATACTAAGTGCCCATGAAGGTACCAGGAACTGAACCAATCCTGCTTCCAGCCCTAAAGCTGTGCCTACACCTTTAGCAGCACAGCTGGGACGCTGCCATCTCGGTGTAAAGGCACTCAAACCTTCACCACCACCACGCACGTTCCTAAACCTGCCTCACAAAGCCCCATGCTAAGCAAATCTATTCTAATTTACAGCATCATTAAGGAGCTGCTTTCGCTTGAGCCCTTTCAAGGAACATTCCCAGGTCTGCAACACCTCTATTGATCCCTGACTTTGTTATTTTAACAGAAACATAGAAGAGGGAGAAAAAGGCCTTTTCTCCCCAGAAAACCCCTGTCTGGGCTCTGAGCTGTTTGCACACCCCCCTCTGCCATGAAGCTCATGGAAAGAGCGTATTTGTGTGACACTCGTACCCTTGACACATTCTGGGATGTGTTTGTTTTCATTGCAAACAGCCTTGCTCAGGACAGGACCTCGGTGTCACCCCAGCCCCATCACAGGCTGCGCTGGTGCGGAGCGAGCAGGGACACTGAGCAGGGTTACACTGCTTTATCCCAAGAGATCCCAGTTAGGGAAGAGGCTGTTGAGGGGTGGGATGAGCACAGGAATTGCTTTGGGGAGGATTTGTGACAAGGAAAACCCTGTAACACCAAAGGGGGGGCTGCTACCAGTGCTTGCAAGCAGGAGATGAAAGCCAAGAGGGGATGGAGCAGGGACAAGCTTGCTGGCCATCACCACATGGAGATGGAGCCAGTGGGTGCTCTGTGTATCCCCGAAGGTCACCCCATCCCTGGATCCATCCCCTGTTCATGCTGATGGGATGGGCAGGAACAACCCTGCTGTGCCCAGCAGCTCTCAGCTCCACAGGGGTTAATTCAGCCCTGATTGCAGCATAGATCACCCCCAAAGAGTGCCAGGCTGGGGTGATGCTGAGGAAGCCGGGGTGGTGCATCACAGCTCAAGGCTTCATTCCTTGGTCTGAAACATGATGGAATGGCTAGCACGGGCTCGTATCCCTTTGTTCTGACACCCAGCAAACCATTGCTTCCAGCAACCCATCATTCCCCAAAACCTATCATTCCCAGCAAACCCCATTCCAGCACCACATCCGCAGCAGAAGAGGGTTAATGGTGAGGAGCACAGCGGAGCCCGCTGGCCGTATCCCATCCGCTTCCCTGCTTTCCCTCATGGTTCATCGGAGGGTTCCATAAATAAGAAGCAAATACCAAACCCCTGATGGACACAGAAAGCAAATCCAGGACCCCCGCTGGGAGCTGGCTCGTGGTGCTCGCGGGAGGGTGGACTTGAAAAGCAAACTCAGGCTTTATCTATGGGGCTGCTATTAAAGTCACTGCGGTTTTTACCCTTTTTCCTTTGGTTCTGCACCAATCCTGTGCCACCCTGACAAGAGCATCACCATTTGTTCTGCGAACTGTCAGCAGCTCCTATTGTACAGAGAGCTGCAGGGTACAG
This sequence comes from Psittacula echo, assembly GCF_963264785.1. Classification (NCBI taxonomy): domain Eukaryota; kingdom Metazoa; phylum Chordata; class Aves; order Psittaciformes; family Psittacidae; genus Psittacula; species Psittacula echo. Next base: position 4,518,470 of record NC_137750.1, on the reverse strand, counting down.
GACATGCTGCCCCGCTTCAACGTCAGTGATAACAAGGAGCTGGGAGAAGGAGGACTTCCTTATAGGCATATAAAATGTGATAAATAAAGTGGGTACAACCAGGTCTGAGCCCCTGGAATCTTCTCTTTCCCACAGATTCACCTTCTGGGTGCAGGCAAGCCCAAGCATCCCCCCGGATGGCAGCCCTGGGACAGCAGGCACAGGCAGGCACACTGAGCTGTTGTTCTTACCTGTAATCCCAGGTTTATGAGCAAAGCATAAATCTTAGTTAATCCAAAAGCCCTTTTACCCTGGTACCCTAAATCCTGGTACAGCACTCACCTGTGTCTGGCCATCATCCTCAACCAAGCCAGGGGGATGATGCTCCCATGACCCAGCACATCCCCATTTACCTGTGTGAGCTCCGAGGCGATGGGATCTATTGTCAGCAGTGGGATGGCACCAAGGGGTGTCTCTGCCTTACCTTGTGCCCCACATCCGACCACCCAAAGAGCACCGGGGACACATCCAAGCCATCGAAGCGCCTGTCTGGGGGAAGCGCAGCCCCAGCCAGAGCCACCAGCGTGGGGAAGATGTCCAGAGCGCTGCGGAAAGAGGTGGCACCCTCAGAGCAAGGACCAAAGATCCCCACAGCATCCTCCCAACCCCCCCCGGGCACTCAAGGCACTGTAACAGGGGAGTGCTTTGGAGGGGAAGCAGCTTCTCAGCACCCATCCCAAGAGCAGAAGAGGTTAAACCCGGCTCCGAGCAGCGCTGGGCCCTGGCAGCACTCACATCACTCACCTCCCGCCCCGGCAACGGCTGCTCGCCAGGAGCTGCGGGTTCAGCCAGGATCTGCTGCTCCCTGTGCCCGGCAAATCGCGCACCCGCAGGGCAGGAGCAGCCCCCCCTTGTCCCCATATCCCCCCCCCGTATCCCTATGGGACAGCAGTGGGGTCACCCTCCAGAGAAAGCGCTGGCACAGGGACTTTTGACGCCAACGGCAGCAGATCCCGTGGCCTCAGTTTAATGTGGTCTCGCTTCTGCACGAGCCGAGCAGGCAGGGTGGAACATGAGAGCGGTGCTGTTCGGTGTGCACCCGTCAGCATTTCCACCTCCTCGGTTCGCCAGGGGCCTAAGCCACAAACCCAGCACTCAGGGCTCAGCATCGGTCACTTCCCAATCCGGAGGGATGCAGGGAAGGAGCGGGTGATGCTGTATCCCTCTGGGTCCAAAGGGATGCAGAGGGACAGTCTCTGCTCTCCCGCCTGCTGCCTGTGGCTCTGGGGATGGAGCCTGGACATGGCAATTCCTCACTATCCTGCACATCCCCATGGCATGGAGGGGCTGTGGGTCGAGCACAGTCACTGCTGGGGTGGGACAGGATGCTCACAGCCCCTCATGTCTGACTCTCGCCATCATCCTGCTGTGATGCGCAAGTGTCCAACTCATCACCGCTGCATGAGCACATCTCTCCCTCTCATAGACACAGGGTGACTCCACACCTCTAAAACAGAGCCACACACACCAGGGGTGTCCCATGGGCCAGGGGACATCAGCATGGCCAAGTGCCACATCCCAGCGCTGCCATCCCCATGGCACGGGGATGATGAGCTGGTGCTGAGCATCCAGCAGGGATGCAGCCCTCATCCCAGTGCTGAGCATCCAACAGGAACTCAGCCCGCATCCCTCTGGCTGCAAACCCCTTGTGCCAGCAGCTCGGAGGGGTCAGCTGCTTGCCCCAGTAGCTGGAGGAGGTGAAAGCCCCAGATCCCTCAACTTGAGGACCTCAGGGTGCTGCCGTGGTCCTGCCACTGCATTTGTCCTGCCCGGTGTGTGCTGGTGGCTCCGTGAGCAGGGAGAGGAAAGAGCTTGGGATAAGGGCCCCCATTCAATGAGTTTCCATTTAGCTGCTAAGAGACGGAGGGAACAATAAGCACAAACACTGCGGAGCGGCAGCCCCGGTACGGCGCTCGCGGAGCCGAAGGAATTCTGGCTCCCTGCTGGGCCCAAGGCAGGGCACATCCCGGCCAGCACCTCGCCGAGGTCAGCCTAGGGACACCCAAATCACAGCCCACGGCAGACCATGATCAGCGTGTGCTGGCCCTGGGGTGCTCAGCACCATCAGCATCTGGCCCTCGGCATGGTGTGTGTGGACCAAGGAGCCTCAACCCATGGGATGGGACTGCTAGAAACAGAGGTGGGAGAACATAATTGAGGGCAATCGTAGGTGAAGATCCCCCTGGCCATGGGCAGATAGAACCAATGGAAAAAGGCATGAAAAAGATCAGATTTTAGTCAAAGTTAGCATCAAACACTCCGGCAGAAGGCACATCCTGAAGCCGTGTGTGCAGGGAGAGGGGAAGCCACGCTGCCAACCCCTGCCCTGGCCAAGAAAGGCTTAAATCTCACTCCAATCCTGCTACAGCCCTGAGCATGGAGGGAAAAGAGTCTGGGAGCAGCCAGGGACAGGCAGCTCCCTGCCCGCTGCCGGAGGGCTGAGCTGGGATGAGCATCCCTGGCACTAACGCTGCCCTGCCCGGCAGTGAGGAGCTGCAGGCAGCAGCAGGCAGCTGAACCAGCAGTGCCCACACACATCCCCGCCTGCCCAACCTGCCCAGCCACGCTGGTGCAATTCACTCCTCCACTGACCTATTTCTTCCATGCCCTACTTTGGGTCGGGACAGGGAAGGGCAGCAGCGCGGCTCCGACAATTAACTGTGCTTTAAAAGGGCTGACGAGGCAGCTTCCTGCAGAAACCAGCGTGCAGGTGCAGGTCCAGGGCATTGCATCAGCGCCGAGCGCTGGCCCCAGGGCACGCTCACCCTCACTCACCCCTCCGCTCCCTGTACCAAAGCGATGCTGCGAAGGCACAGCCCTGGCCAGGCGCTTCTCCAGACCCGGTGTCAGCGTTTTCATAACCTCAGGGGCAGAAGGAGCTCATGCAGGGAGTTAAACCCTGCCCTTGCCCAGATCCTGCCCCTCCCGAGGGATCCCACCACACAGAGGTTTCTCCTCGCATGCAGAGGTCTCCCAGCTGTGTCTGTGCACTGATTTCATTCCCTTTATCCCAGGTTCTTGGTCTTCCCATCAGCTGGAGGGATGAGTCTTCAACCGCCCTATTTCAGATGCTTGTTCTTTGAGGGGTGCCTAAGCACAGAGAAAAGCCACATGCCCTGGCATGCTGTGAGCACTGAGCAGTCCCTGCCTTTCACGTCCCTCAGAGAGTTGGGCTTGTTCAGCTCCAGGGAGACCTTAGAGCAGCTCCAGTGCCTAAAGGGGCTGCAGGAAACCTGGAGAGGGGCTTTGGACAAGGGCCTGCAGGGACAGGCCAAGGGGAATGGCTTTAACCTGCCAGAGGGGAGACTGAGATGAGCTCTTAGGCAGAAGCTCTTCCCTGTGAGGGTGCTGAGGCGCTGGCACAGGGTGCCCAGAGAAGCTGTGGCTGCCCCATCCCTGGCAGTGCTCAAGGCCAGGTTGGACACAGGGGCTTGGAGCAAGCTGCTCCAGTGGAAGGGGTCCCTGCCTGTGGCAGGGGTTGGAGCTGGATGAGCTTTAAGGTCCCTTTAACCCAAACCATTCTGACTCTATGATCCCCTCCATGTCCCTCTGCATTCCCTGTCCAAGAATTCAAGCCATGTTCGGGACCACAATGGTGACACCTTTCTGAGCACGAGCCATTGCTGTTGTCCCCAGGCTGGCTCCCAAACAGGCACCCAGACATCCCCCTGTACCACCCATGGCAATGCTGTGCCACGGAGGACACTGGGTGCACTGTGATTCCTGGGGAGCTACAGAGCCACTTTCCAAGCACCCAACGTGCAGCACAGCCCGTGCTGCCGCAGGTTTATGGATTCCAGCTGTCCAACCTGCTGGGCTGGAGCTGGGAAATGCAGGAAATAAGGGTGAGGAGATAAAGGGAAGGGCTGGGCTTGGCGCAGGGCTGCAGGAGGCTGGTGGGACAGGGGATGGGGGTTCTGCATTGTCCAAGCGGATTGGCAGCTCTGCCCCATGTTCCAGAGGTCAATCCACCACCCACCATGGAAGGGTTTGGAGGTGACACCCAATGGGTGCTGTGAGCTCCCCATACCTCAGCTTACGATCCAACCTTCCCCCACTTGCAAAACCCCATCTCCCAGCGCTGCCCTCAAGCCATGTAAGGAGTAAACGGCTCCAGCTTATCTCATGGACCTTAGAAACACCCAATGCCCCGAGGGGCCACCAGCCAGGACCAGCTCCCAGCAGCTGGAACACTCTTTCCCAGCACCCAACCCATGGCCCCACCACCCTGACCTCCACCTTTGCCTGCTCCAAGAGCCAAAAGGGCACAGAGCATCGCCCCTCACTGCCTCTAGCTGTGCCCCCCAATTCCCATTGCATTTGCTGCAAGGGAGGGCTGTAAAGAGGGATACAAGTGCTGCAAGGGAATGATGCAATTGGTGCAGGAAGAGGTGCAAACTGCAGCATGCAGAGGTGCAAATTGCTGCATGCAGAGGTGCAGCAGAGCTGCACTAATGGCCCCTCCATGCCACCCATTCCAGCGAGGCCAGGAGCAGGAGGCTGCATCCCTTCCCCTCCGCTGCCATCCCCGCCGCATCCTGCACTGACTGCAAGCTCCATCGCTCCATCCAGCCTTTCCCACAACCGCACCCTCCTCCACATAAAGTCATTCACAAACCACAAAGCCTGAGCCTGCTTCTTGGTGGGGAGAGGGAACATCGTCATCTTTTAATTATCGGGAGGCACTCGGCCACCGCGGCCGGGAGGCACAGGGAGCCCAACGCCAATCCAGGGCTGCACAAAAAGCCCTTTCAACTCCTCTTTGCTGAAGCATTAAAGTCTTACAGGCTTGGGAGAGGACAAAAGCACAGAGCCTGGCACAAGGCTGGCAATAACCAGCACAAGCAGCTGATGCAGCCAAAATCCAGGTCATCACCTAGGTCCCGGTTTGGGGATGGATGCTGGGTCCTTCCCAATGGGGCTCTTACCTGAGCAGGGCACGGCTCGTCCGCTTGGCAGGGATGTGGCCAGGCCAATACACCAGTGCTGGGACGCGGTGCCCTCCTTCCCAGGTTGTTTGCTTTGCTGAGCTCCCACCTGCAAGAGAAAAGGGCAGTGCTCAGCATCCTGCTGTTCAGGAGGTGATGGGAAAACCCTGGAGCTTCCCTGGGAAAGGAGCTACTTGGAAGCAGAGATGGAGTAAATGACCCCAAAGGAGGATGATTTTGCTGTAGAGGGTGAGGCGAGGGAGAGGAGTTACAGGGTTCTCCCTGTAAATAGGGAAAGGGAAAGGAAAAAGGAATATAGGAAATAGAAATAGGAATAGGAAATAGGGAAAGGGAAAGGAAAGGGGCCTGGTTTGGCACTGCTTTGTGTTTGTCCAGTAGTGATGAGAAATGCAGCCAACTGACAGAGCAGCCACATTTCCATCCACTTCCGATGTCAGGTGAGAATATGGAGCAATTTATGCCAGGGGATTCAACAGCTCTTGCAGGTGCCCTCTGTGTGGTAGAGCACCAACAGCCCCCCCAGTCTGCTGGAAACCTGCTTCATTAAAACCACCATCCTGCTGATAACCCTCCTGATGGTTAATTACCCTGTCATTTCCCTGTCATCACCCAAAACTGCTCTGCCCCTGTGTTTGAGCTGCATGGCATGGGGAAGCTGCCTGGTCCTTTCCTCCATTGAGATGCTGAGCAATGGAACGGGGATACTGAGCAAGAAAATGAGGATGCTGAGCATAGAAATAGGAGTGCTGACCACCCAAACTGGTGTAAGGGTGCCAGAGAGCCTCTGCTTTGGCCATAGCCCAAAGGGCCCCAGGCAGTTTTGTGGGGGGAAGGGGCTGGGAATGGGGCAAACAGAACATCCCAACCCGATTCACGGAGCAAACTTCCCAGGCAGAGCCTTTGTCCTCCCGCCTTTCAGCGTGCACATGGCAACGGCGCGCGCCCAAAGCCATTTCCTCCGGGCAGAGCCAAGAGAGAGGCGACGACGTCCCTTTGCTCCGCTGTGTCCCTGTGCCCATTCCCAGCCTGGCCGGGCCTCCTTAGGAATCACTGCGGGCACCTGGGCTGATCCTGCGCTCCCAAGTGATGCTGATGTTCCCAGAGCATCGATGCTGCGGAGCCAGCAGCACTGGGAATAGTCCAGGGAAAAGCTTCCTGACCCTGCTGCCCGTCCTGCTGCACATCCCAAACTTTCCCATTCCTCACCCAAACTTTGGTTGTTTTAACCCTAATGAACATCTCTTTCGGGCCTGGAGCAGTGGGATACAGCCAGCACCGGGATCTCTTGTGGCTACTGGAAATGTAATGGAGCTTCTAACATGCACCACGTGTGGCTTAAGCGAGTGAGGTGCCTCCCCTGCCTTCAGACACCACAGGAAGTTACAGCAATTACAGCAGTTAATACCAGTCCCCATCTCTGCACGTACATTAAATACCTCATTGCAAGGCAGCTGCATTGAAAGCTGAACTGAGCACTCCCATGCTGGCATGAAACCCCTGGTCCTGCTCCCACTCCCACAGGTCCTCAGTGCAGGGACACCAGGTCTGGACCCTCCCAGACCTGCCTCAAAGCACACAGAGCATCACATCCCCCAAAACATCTCCATCCCAGCACCCCCTTAGCTGGGATTTTGTCCCTAAGGTGGGAGATGGGGTTTTGGGATGGGCTGGGGGCTATGGGAACCTCCCCAGCCAGAGAAGGGGACGTGCTGCTCTCTCCCAGCTCCAGTGACCACTCGAAATCAGTGCAAAACATCCCTGGAATTTGGGTTGGACCCTAAAGGAAACGCCAAGCTATGAGATATGTATAAGCTATGTGGAATGTATGGAGTGCAGAGCAGCCCGTCCTCGCCTGCTCCTCAAGGGGCTTTTCCCCTCGGGATGCAGTGACTGAGCATCCCCCAGCACAGTGTTGCAGTGTCAGACCCACCAGCGGCAGCACTGACACGGGGCTGGCTTTCAAAACACCCATACAGCAGCCAGAGGCACTTCAGAAGCCATCCCTGCCCATTGGTATTTACAGCCAGCTCCAGTGCCCTGCCAGCCACAGCCAAGGGGCTCTCGCAGGGCAGCGAGAGGCTGGAAAAGGGCCATGTTTTCCCAGCTTTGTTCCCAAACGCTGGACTGCTTGTACCATCTGCTCCAGCTTGTGACTGTTGGTTGCTCAAGAGCAACCCAGGTCATCAGCAGGGTTTGTTTACTAAGGAGAAAAAAAAACCCTAAGGTTAGGATTTCATCCCGGGAACAGCCGAAGGAAAAAGGTTCTGGGAATGGGAAAGCGATCCAGCGCCGCGGCTGCGTCTGCCCAGGGAAGCGGCCACGGCTGCATCGCCTGGGTGTCAGGAAGCGGAGGAGGAAGGAGGCTCCCTCCCCGCTGACCCCGGGCCGAGGGGAACGGAGCCGGGCGCGCGTTTACAGCGCGTAACACAAGCAGAAGTGGGAAGCGCCTGACTCATGCGTGCCTCTGGCTGAGACCAACCCGCTGAGCAGATGGCTTGGCCGGAAGAGGAGGAAAGGCAAGGGGAAAAATTGCATACATATATATTATATATACATATGAAGTAATAAAATGGTGAGGAGAAAGGAAAGCAAAGGCCTGTGGTGCTGGAGGGCAGCCGGGATGGGATGCGGGATAGGGGCTGTGAGATCCTGGTGCTTGGGTAGTGAAAGCATCCCAGCTCCAAAACCAGCAACCACTCACTTCAAGCTCTGGGTTAACAAGGACTGAAGGGGATAAGCTCCCACAACAGTGGTTTTAGGGGAAAACTTGACTGCTCGAATGACAAGAATATATGCATAAGAATATATATGTCTTGAGGACAATTTGGGGTGTCTTCTGGGGTGTCAGCCAGAAGAAGGGCTGGGAGGTGAACTGCTCCTGTGTTGGGCAATGAGGGGCTTTGTGGAGCAGCATCCATGTGGACAGGGAGCCCCGGCCACGCTGCCAGGTTACCTCTCTGCTGCTGCCAGGCTCCTATGAACGGCCCCAGGCGTCCGGCCAGCTCACACTTCTGTGCCCAAGGGCCATTGTCACCTGCAAGAGAAAGACGCATCCCTATATGAGCAACACCGGGACCAGAGAGGGAACAGCTCCGCAATGGGAATGGGCGAGGACAAGTGACCCTCCATCCCTTCCTCCCGTCCCTGTGATGTTTTCCCATGCCATGGGTTCATTTACTTTCTATCTAGCAGTTCATTCTCAAGGGCCAGGGCTGCCCAAGCCCTGGGTGAGGAGCTGGAGAGGAGCTGGGGCATATGGAGGGGGGACAGGGCTGCCACCAGCTCTGGGTGTTAATGAGCAGCAGAGCGGTTCCTGTTGTCAGGAGCGAGACATTCTCATTAGGAGCTGCTCAGCCAGAGCGGATTTGGGCTTCTTAATGAATGAGGATTTGTGGTTTAATTAGGCCCAGCCCTGCAGCCCAAGGGGGTGGCGGGGTGGGGACCCGGCTGAGCGGCTACAGCATCACCCTGCGATGCAATGGCCCCAGGCAGGGGACAAACACATCCTGCCCCTGCCACCCAAGCACACACAGCCCAGCGTTGTTCCCCATCACCACGGCCTGGTTTCCTGCTGTACCTGTGAACCACAGGAGCGTGTTCCCCTTCCCATGGCTGTCAGCGACCCGCTTTATCCGTCCCACCAGAGCATCCATCTCGCTCAGGGAGGCTCCGTAGATGCCCGAGGCAAAGGGTGAAGGGGGGACCCCCAAAGGGACGTGCATATGGGCCAGTGCCAGGTACAGGAAGAAGGGGCGTCCGCTGTCACTGCACGGGGGGAAAAGGGGAGCATGTTCAGATGGGTTGGGGAGGCAGGAGGGCACCAGGGTGGTGGCAACACCAAGCCTGGGGACACTGAGAGGTGGCTTTTCCTCCCAGGAGCACTGCAGCCACCCCAGCCTCTGCTGCAGCTCCCAAGGGGAAAAAGCAAACCCTGTGGGTACCTGCTCCCCTTGCAGTGGGGATGTTTGGCTCAGTGTGAGCATAAACCTCTTAAACCTCTCCCTTGTCTCCCCGTTGCCAACTGTCCTCAGATTGGAATGTTCTCCCCTTCCTCCATCTCTGTATCAACCACCAGCCAAATACCCTATGTCGGGGCACCCGCCTCCCTCCCCTCTCTCACAGAGTCCATTCTGGCCCTTCCTTCCCCTCCGCAGCAAGCACTTGGCCCCCGCAGTGGTTTCAGCAGAGGATGAGCAGCAGAAGGATGCTCACACCGACCCCGAGCGCAGCCCGGGACAGGGAGCGCAGCACGTTCTGCCCCGCTGCCTGTTTGCGTTTAAATCATCACAGGACATGTCCTGTTTTCTTGTTTACAGCTATATTTATCTCCTCCAACGAGGCCCGCTCTTCCTCAGGGACCTCCAAGGGGAAGGGTGGGATGACGCGCGGCAGGAGGGGCCGGATCCCGGCTCTGGCCGCCCCATCGCTGCCTCCAGAAAGCTTTCGGGGCCCCTCCAACGTGTGCTGTGGCATTTCCTTCCTTTACCCGTCACCCACCTGGGGTGGAAAAAGTAAATCCCATCCTGCTGAAGCTGCTGCATCCTTCCCCAGTGGTGCTGGAGCCCTGCGGAGGGCTGTGTCCCCCCCCAGCACCATACAGAATGCTGAGGTTCAGGGGATGCTGATGCCCTCTCCTTGCAAATCACTGCTGTGTCATTCCCATCTCCCGTGGGATATGGCATGCCTATTTCCCATGGGATGTGGTGTGACTATTTCCCATGGGATGTGGCATGCCTGTTTCCCAAGGGATGCCAGAGACCCTGGAGCAGGGAAAGCTGCTTCCACTGGTTCTGATTCCCTCTGGGAGCACCACTCCAGCATCCAGAGGGACTCATGACTGCTCATTCACCTGAGCATCCCGTTTGCTTCCAGCATCGACATTTCGGAATTCTCCCTGAATTTAAGCAAACATTTAACTGATAACTCCAAACAAACATCCCTGACTTTGCTCCCACATCCACTGCACTCTGAGTATCCCGAGAGGAGCCAAACCTCACCACCAACCCCGACACGACTGGTTAGAAAAACACCGAGATGACAAATCCGGCGTCTTTTGTTGCCCTGTAATGAGTGAGTCAGGCAGAGGGAAACTGGAATAAGCTATCAAAGAGACGGAGAGAAAAGGCAGGCACCTGCTTAATCCTGTTCTCCATGAACGCAGATAACCCCCAAATACTGCTGGGAGTTTAAAGGTTGTTCCTATTAACCCGGAGCTCACGCGCTTGGTTTCACAGCCTGGGAGCATCCGCCCAGCCCGCAGGGATGGAGGTGTGCATGGAAGGAGGGACCACTGGTGCCTGGGTACCCTCCAGCCCTGTTACAGGCACAAATCCTGACCGTGTGGCTGATTCTTGATACCCAAAGGGATAAATTAGAGGTACTGTGTGTGCAAAACAGGGCCAAGGCTTATAAAGAGCCATTTCCCTGCCCTGTCCCATTTACATGAGCCTTTCCCCAAGCACCCCTGCAGGACCCCAGCCCTTGTAGCTCTCCAGGTCTGTGTTATCCTGGGATGCAGGCGCAGGATGTGCTCAGACACAGCTGCCCGGCAGCTCTGCCCCTCCTGGTGCTGCAAGGAGGCGTTCTGCAAAGTCACAGCTCATAATCTCTGATAATAAGGATTAAAATTACACAACCCATCAGCAGGGCTTCGGGTCCTTGTCTCTGAGAAGAGACACTCTGCCCCTTAGGGAAGGGCTTGTCCGGGCTCATTGTGTCCCTGGGAAAGGCAGATCCTGAAGCACAGAGATCCCAGAGCACTTTATCCTCAAAATGGATTAAACCCCACATATGGGGCAGATTTAAACATCCCTAATGCTGTTCTGGTCCTGCTGCCATGGGTACACATTCAGTGCCTGCTTCCCTGCCAGCATCTCCCATCCACAGAGGCATCTTCACCACCCAGCAGAAGTGTCCCGCTGCCACCTTGCCCTGTACCACTGAAAGATAGAGGGATGGATGGATGGATGAATGGATGGATGGATGGACGGATGGATGGATGGATGGACGGATGGATGGATGGACGGACGGATGGACGGACGGACGGACGGGTGGATGGATGGATGGATGGATGGGTGGGTGGGTGGGTGGATGGATGGATGGGCTGAAGCATTTCCATCCCTACTCACATGGATCTCATTGCACTTTACTCCCAGGAGTCCTTTGAGCCCAGCTCAAAGGCTTTGACCTTCCTTGTAAATGGTGGCTTTAAAAACACGTCATCCCTTTAGAGGAGATGCACCAAAAGGCTTCCGTAGTGAGCCCTGCAGGACACTGGTGACAGCCTTGGTGGCTTCTCCCTCTGTCAGCAGGCTGGGAAGCCGAGCCATGGAAACCCCAGATCTGCTCCCAAAGAACCACAGAGCATCACCCATTCCCTGGTATGGTTGGTGGCATCTTACCTTGCCCTATGGATGAACTGTGCAGCCTCCTCCGCATAGCGCTCTGCCAGGTTGCTGAGGTTGACGGGCTGCTGGATGATGGTGGTGTTCCCAAAGAGAGGAAGGGCGACCTCCATGTAACAATCCTTCCTCGCCACCCTGCTGGGAAGAAACCCCTCACACTCATCACTGGAGCAGGGATCCATGTGGGAGCAGGCACGGAGCCTGGATGCTCTCCTGGCTTTACAGAGAGCCAAGAGGGAACAAGAAAGGGGATGATGCTGCTGTGTGTCCCCATGGCACATGGGACTGACCCCCCTCCCGGACCTGCACCCTTCTGTGGGGTGCACAGGGGGAAACTGGGTGCATGGAGCATAAGGGGAAGTGACCACAGTGGATGCAAACACCCACATGCCAGTGCCAGCACTCAATCCCCACCATGTCCCATACCTGGCAAGGGAGCCGTGCCGTGGGCAGGGTGGGCAGGGTGGGCGGTTGTACCCAGGGGTGTCCGTGCAGCCCATGTCATGGCTATAGGGGATCCCGAAGTAGTAATCGAAGCCTGAGGAGCAAGTGAGGGTGTCAGCAGGGACAATGTGACCACGGGGCGCTCAGCTCATCCCGCTGGCACAGTCCTTACCGCGGAAGCTGGGGTGATGGTGGCCGTGGTGACCCAGGTGCCATTTGCCTGCAGGAAGCCACAGAACATCACTTCAGGGGTTAACACAGCTACAGCCTCCACCAGCCATCACCCACGAGGTGCCCGCAGCCCTGGGGGCTTTAATCTAGCAACAAGAAAGGCTCCTTGTTTGTGCTGGCTGCGTTTCCAGAATGCCTTCTTTTCTTTGCAGGAGCCCACAAGGAATGCACAAGGTATCTCGTGCCTGTGCAAATTGACTGTTTCCAGCCTTAAAAGACTCTTTCATGTGTTTGTGTTCAGAGGAGATGATTTCCTAACCCCTCACCAACAACCAGCTTCATCCTCTGACCTCCAGCACACACTTACTCCCGCTGAGTGCACAGATCCAAAAGGGAGAACTGCAAAAAACTATGGGGGAAAGGAGAATCTAAGGGCTTTTCTGCCAGGTACAAAGGTCTTCCATGGGCTGGGGGGGACCCATGGTGATGGGAGGGTGCCCAAAGCCATGGGGCCACCAGCACCAACCACACTGGAACCATGCTGCCAACCAGCACCAGCAGCATCACATGGGATGCGGGATGGAATTGCTGCTGTGCACGGTCATGTTTGCTAAGGAAAACCCGGTGCACTCCTTGTGAGGTGAAGCACTTGGAGCTCCAACTGAGAACAGGGAAGGGCCAGAATTTCAGGTAATGGGTTTGAAAATTAAGAACATGATCCTTTAGACTTCCCTGGAACGGCCAGTGTTGCACCTAACTACCTGCAGTCCGTCCTCCACAAGGGATGGACACGAGCATCTTCATCCCCCTGCTATCTCCCACCCCAGATGCCCCTCGCCATGACTGGTGTTACCTATGGCCCCCGTGCTGTACCCGGCCCCCCGCAGGACCTCGGCCAGGGTGGTCTCATTCAGGGGGAGGCCACCAACCGACGTGACAGCGAAGTTGTGGGTCACCCCATTGCGTGCGCCAAGGCGCCCCGTGAGCAGCGAGGCGCGGGACGGGGAGCACGTGGATGCAGCCGAATGGAAATCCACGAACCTGGAAAATGGAAGGACCCTTCATTCACAAGCTCCTGCATGGTCCAGCCCTGCCCTCTGCTTCCCTGCTTCCCTGCATACATCCCCAGGGATGAAGGTCTGGAGCAGGGGATGATGCCTGCAAGTCCCAGTGGGGATGGATGGACCCACGCTCCCCAAGATACCACAAGGTACCACGGGTACCACTCTTGCGCTGCCCTCCCCACGCACCCAAAACCAGGCCAATGAAATCCCTTTGCCTGCCAGTCCCACAGGACTGAATTCCCCTTTGCTGCAGGACAGATTAACCAGGGATGCTTGGGAGAGAACCAGGCAGGGGGAACAGACGTTACCTTGTCCCCTCAGCAGCCAACTCATCCAAATGCGGGGTCTCCTTTGTCTCTGCCCAGTTGGCCCCCAGATCCCCCCAGCCCACATCATCCGCCAGGATGACAATGAAGTTGGGCTGCTTGTATGCGGCACAAGGAGCCCAGAGTCCCACCAGCGCCATGGCCAGCACCAGCACTGCCCATGGGGTCCCCATGGTGCCAAACATCACTTGGGGCACCGGTGGCTTTGTCTTCCCCGAAGTCCCTCCGCTGTGTCCCTGTGGATGCAGTTGCCCCACGGGCACAGAGATGCAAACGTCTCTTTCTTGGATGCTCCTATGAGGCCAGGCCGGGGTCTGGAGGTCTGGGTTTGGTGCCTTGGCTACAGACGGAGCTGCAGCATCTCCTCTGTCTTTCACACCAGCTGATGTTCCTGCAATCGGTGCTAGCAAAGGTGTTATTCTTAGAAGTCAAAACCAGCCCTTGAAGTCACTGTCACCCTATTTTTAACTCCCCTTCCTTCCTGGTAAATATCTAATTAGGCATCAAACCCAAGCAGTGTTTTCCCCTCCAGAAGCGTGCTCGATCTGCGGCAGCAGCTCCTCTCCCTGTGTTTGTGTCCAACACACGGCTCTTCCCTGCAGGCTGTGCTCCTCAGCTCATGGAAGCACCATCCTCTCTTGCTTTAGGTGGATAAATAACCGCTGTGGCTCTGCTGGTGACTGTCGGTGCATCCTTCACCTTGCATGGCTGCAGCAGCCCCTGTCCAATAGCAACAAGACCCCATCAGGACCTGCTGGTGCTCCTGTACCCAGCCCAGGGCAGAACATTGTACCCATATACTGAGACTTTGCCCTTAAAGCTGCACAGCACCACACAGGGACTGCTCAGGACCTTGCCTTCATCTGTAACAACTGACAAGCTCCTGAAGCTCATTCCTTAAGGCTGGCAAAGGAAATTATTCGCATGTTTCTCTGCTCACATTGCTGAAAGCTTTGTGCTGTCACTCAGATCAGCAGCTTCAGGACTGTCAGTGTAACACTGCAGTGATCAGGATGTGGCTCCACTCATAATTCATACCCCAGAGCATCAGTTTATAAACTTCCATTCGAGGGCCCTGAAGCTCTGGGTACGTTGATTAACAGGGGTGGGATGTGGTGGGATTCTCCATGCAGAATCATGCCGGGCCCCATCCCATGCCACATGCATCAGGGACCCCCCATCAGCACCTGCAGCCACCCAGAGAAAGCAAGCGAAGCTCAGGAGAGCTGAACCCACGTTCACCCACAAACCTCTGCCCTTTCCCTTTACATTGGAGAGGAGCGCCAGGATGACCTCCTAACAAAACCAACCAAAACCATCTGCAGAGGACACTGTCTTCTCTCTAAATTACAGGGAAAGTCATCCAGGGCTGAAATTTATGCATTAGCATCAGACAAAACTTCTTGATCTCTGATGCTCAGAGGCCATTTGAAGGGAACACGGCCCCTGGAAAGCAGGACGTGCTGGTACAGCTCTTGCTGTGCTCCTGCAGAACCCTCCTCATGCACAGCATGTCCAAACCCAGCAGGGCACGAGGGTTGGCATCAACTGCAGGGTCCTCCCTTCTAACTCCTTGGCAGAGGCACTGCTCTGACCCTTTCCATTTCCAGTTCCTGGATGAGTCCAGGCTGTGCCAGCCTGGTTGTGGTAAACTCCATAGGATGAGCCCCAGTGCCCCTCACCACCACATCAGCATCTCTGCTCCCCTATAGCTTTGTAAATGCAGCTCTTATCCACCACCTCTTTACAAAGAGAACAAGTGACTCAGAAGAGATTCCCCCAGGCAGACTACGGATGGAACACGGGTATTGCAGCACATCACTTGGTGCCAAGCAGGAAACACTGCACCGGTGCTGATGCTCCCTGGGCAGAATCCCAGCCAGGAACCACGGCAAAGGCCTTGGGTAACCGGTGCTGGGCTGCGAGCACCGGCATCGCTCGGGCTGGGCGCTGTGAACTTGGGTTTCATAGCACCAAGGAGGAATGAAACCAAACCTAAACAAATAACACAAAGTGCGTTTCTGCAAGGCAAACAAGGTGCTTCACAGAAGGACAAGGATAAGTCAGAACCAGATAAACCAGTTTAGACAAGTCCCAGAGCCTGCTCAGGCTGGCCTCAGGGCTGAGGATGGGAGATGCCTCCTTGCTCCGGGATGCCACCGGCTGTACCACCATGGAGCGGCCGCGCTCACCTGCCCTGCACTGGGAGTATCTGTCGTGTATTTATTACACATTAACCAGAAGTTCACAAATCTTGGGGCCAGCTTGATCGTTTTCACATTTTCCACATTCTTTCACATTTTCACGCCTGCCTGGAGAGCAAAGTAGCAGCAGAGCACAGGAGAACCTGATGCCTTTTGAAGCACACCCGCTCCCCCACCAGCACCCAGGGTGTCCCAGCTCTGATCTCCAGCCCAAAGCCGCTCCAGCAGCCCTGTTCTCCTGCCAGAAGCCCAGCCGGCATCCCCTATCCCGGCTGAGAGATAAGAACACAGCAAGGGATGAGGAATTCAAACTGAAAACACCCACTGTTATCCCAGGATCACTTCTGGGGGCTCCCAGTGTTGCCTCTTGTGCAGGGAAACTGAGGCAGGAAGCAGGAGCAATGGCTCAAGCTGACCCTATGGCTGCTGAGTGATACAGGATGGGGACATGTCCCCACGGTGTGGCTGATGGTGCTGACCCCAACCCCACCATGGGATGCCCAGCCTGGAGGGGATGGATGGAGGCATATCCAGGCTCTTAGAGGGTATAAACACAACCTACGTTTTGTGTTCCCATCGACCACATACACGTTCTGTTTCTGATTCCAGCACAGCAAAAGGCAGCAGGTGCCTTGTGAAGGGTTTGTTGACGGGGCAGAGGAGCCACGAGCTCTGTTTCTGCCCCATTAGGCCCCCCTCATGTTTACCAGCAAAGCTCTGTTCCCGGTACGACCGTCCTGACAATGCCCTGAGCGCAGTCAAGACTTCGTTCCAGGAAAAGGCTTTTTGACTGGAATAGTCTGTGCGAGTTCCCCTCGCCGGGTGAAGCAGCACGGACAAAAACACACTCCTGCAGCCCGAGCAGGACTCCTGCCAACCCCTGAGACGGGGGAATGTTTTTCACCCATCTCGCTGCTCCTGCACAGCAAACATTACACATGCGAGCAGGGCCGGGCGAACCCGGCACGACAAATGAACTGGAAGTCCCTGAGCCATCCGCCAGCAGCAGCACGCAGGGGCCCGCGCTCCCTTTGCTGCTCGCAGCTCGCCCTTGTTTTCCAGTTCCAAGCTGATTTATGCCCACTACGAGGACGTTTGCTCTGCTTCACTCTGGTTTACAGAGCACTCCTGCACCGGGTGCAGCAGCCCCGCGATGGAGAAGCACGTCCCGGTGCGAGCAGCTGCCACAATGGACCCACAATGGGTGTTCTGGCTGAGACACAGCCAAACCCTCCGCAAAACCAAGCTGCAGCAGGGGAAATCCCCCCCCAGAGCGAGCAAACAAGATGGGAAAAGGGGATTTTAGAGCAGAGCTGGGAAGCCCTGGGTTGGAGAGGCTGCAGCTTTCAGCCCTGTCCCTCCCATGGGGCCCCTGGCACTTCCTAAAGCCTTATTGCACTTGGAAAGCCCAAAGGGAAGGAATGAGAAGGTGAAGCAGAGACAGATGCAAAGTCCTGACAAGAAATACCAAGGAGTAAATCGCTTCTGCTTGTTCATGCCACAGATATTTGCATTCTTATTTCTCCCCTGGAGGCACAAACCTCTTTTGTTGTCCCACAACCACTTGCACTGTCCCTGCCAGGAAGAATTGCAGCTTGCGGAGGGCGACCCATTCCCTTATATAACAGGATATCAGCTCCTGGAGGCCAGGCAAGGTGCTTGCCCTTCATCTGCAGCCCTGAAAGGCATAACCCATGGGAGGACGGGGTTTCCTGCAGGATGGGGTGATACGAGGCCCCCTAAAGGTGCAGTGTCCATCGCTCCCCATGGATTTGAGCTTGTTTAGGATGGGACTGCAAGGGGTGAAGCTGCTGAAACCTCGCTGCGAGGAGGAGGGAGGCAGCGGCCACTGAACCAGCTTTGCTATGAGGAAGCTCCAAGTTATGGAGCAAAAGCCATCAGTGACTTGTCAGAAGTTTGCAGTGCCCGCTGCCCTCACCTGCGCTGCCCCACCACCAACTCACACTGTGACAAGCAAAGAAGGAAGCCAAGAGAAGAGACTTGTGCCAAATCAAATGCAGCAGCCCTGTATAAGTGAGGACAGTTTAACCTGGGTAATTTATCCAGGGATACAAACCAGACCCCCCGGTTCCACTTTAACCCAGCAAAGGGCAGGGATGTTCCGGGAGCCCTCTGATACGACCTGTGGGCTCCCAAACCTCGCTGGCATCATCCACCCATGCTCAGCACATTGAGGCCAGCACTGGGATGCAGCCATAGCAGTGAGCTGGGAAACAGCATTGCTCATTTTTTCCTCTTATTTACTGATTTCAGGGGAATTTAGGGGAAACCCTAAAGCTCTCATTGCTTTAGTCCCAGCCGCCGTACTGGGCACTGGATCCCTGCCCTGTGCTCTCCGCACCAGATGTCTGCCCCAACACTCCCTTCCTCCCCATCCATACAGGTGCTGAGCCGCCTGCTTCCAGTTTGAACCATAAATTAGGCTCCCTATGCAAGGGACATGTTTTCCCCTAAACACTCAACATGTGCTGCCCCTGATACCAGAGACTGGAGGGGACAAGCTCAGAACCGGCACTCAGGAATTCACTGTGTGCTCAGCCCCATCCCATCAGCTCCTGTCCCATCCCAGCACCTCACACAACAAACAGGATGGCATCTGCTTGCTTTGCTGTGAGCCTGGGATGCTCCTGGCACTGCATCCCTTGTGGATGCACAGATCACAGCCATGCTGCCCAAAGGGGATAGATAGTGCAGACATATTCCTCGCACCCCAGCTTGTACAATCTCATCCCTTACCCCTTTCCCATTGGGAGATCGAGGCCTTTTCTGCCATTGGAATAATCGCTGCAGAGAAGCGCCGGATCAGATCCGTCTGCACAGCCTGCTGGGACATCCAGCTTAGGTTATGCTTTGCCTAGAAAGCTTGGACCAACTGATCCCTGAGGTCCTGTCCTTTCCTTCCCACCTGGAATTCCATGCTCCCGCGAACAAAAGCCTGCAAACTTCAGCACCAAACCGGAGCGACTCTGAAATCCCAACCCGGGGGGTGGGGGGGGTGTCGGGAACCGACACAGGGAGACCCAAACCCGCACACCAGGACCGCGCTCCCCCCACTCCGCATGTGACGCTCCCGCTGTGCCCCGAACCGGCGGAGCCCCGCAGCGCCCGGGGCCGGGCAGGGCCGGTGCCGCTCGGGCAGGTGCCGGGTGTCCGTGTCCGTGCCCGTGCGGGGCGGGCCGGGGGGGGGCCGGTCCGTTCCCCGCCGCCAGCACCGCCCCTCGGCCGCACACGCGGTGCCGGCGCCGCCGCTGGGGCGATCCGGGCCCGGCGCGCACATGGCGCTGCGGAGCCGCCGGCGGAGACCGGCTCCAGCCGGTATATAAGGGCTGGGAGCGAGCGCAGAGCAGCCGCCGCCGCGGGCAGCGGGAGCAGCAGCGGCCGCAGGCCGGCGGGCAGCGGGGTCGCCTCCTCTCGCCGCCCGCCCGCCCGGGCCATGGGCAGCCCCTAACCCCGCCGCAGCACCCAGCGCCGCCGGTGAGTGGGGTCCCGCCGGGGGCCTCCGGGAAGGCAGGCGGGCGGGGGGGGGGGGGGCTTTGTCTGCCTGCATTAACAAATAGGCTTTTTATTACCTCTTTTACCTCCCTTTTTGCTTTCCCTCCCTTCTCCCCACCTCCCGTTTCCCGCATCCCTTTATTTTTAGCCGGCGGCCCCGAGCAGCCGGTGCGGCGGTGGCGATGCAGAAATCAGGTCTGAAATGTTCGGAAAGTGATGCAGGGAAGGAAGGGGGGGGGCACGCCGGGCCCCTCCGCGCTGGGTTTTCCATCTCTCATTTCTTTCCCCATTCTATTTTCTGTTAATCGCTAAATGTACATGGTTTGTGTGAGGTTTGTGGTGGGTTTTTTTCTTCTTTTCTGCTTCAAACACCGTGCTTCCTCCTCCCCGAGCCTCCTCCCGTTCCCCGTGCAGTGACACAGGCATTCGCTGCAGCCCCGCTGCCTCCCCCGGGGGGCACCCAGGCACTTCCCACAAACTTCGGGCACACACCGGTGGTCCTCCCGGTGCTCCCCCCACTAACCCAAGCACCAGAGCCGGGGCAGCGGCGGGATGCTGGAGCTCACGCCTCGCTCCATCCCGCACCGGAACCCCGCCACGGGCACCGTGCACCAGCCTGAATCCGCTGGGTGCGGAGTCCCCCCAGGCTCCACTTAGGGGACCCCTTCGGGCGGGTCCCTGCGCTCCCGTGGGGCCGCTCTCGGGTGGGTGCCGATGGGGACGCGCTCGCACTCGCCTGTTCCGCGGTGAGAAGTTGCCCCGTGGGATGCAGCGCTGCCGGAGCCGCACGGACACAAAGTGCCGGTGATCCCGAGTATAAAATGGAGGAGGGAAATGCCTGGTGCCTGCTGGGGTGGGGGGGACGCAGGAGCCGCAGGTCCACGCGTGGCCGGGGACGGAGCTCACGATGCTCCCCCCCCCGGGAGCCAGCGCCGCGGCTTGACCCCGGTTTTCCCCCCGCGTCCCACCCGCAGGTGCGGGGGTGCAGCGCAGAATGGGATGAGGGCATAGGATGCCCTCATCCATGGCCACAAGTGATGCGGAGCAGCACTGCAGAGACCCCCGTGTCCTACCGGGTGAGCCCCTCCAGCCCTTAGGCATCCCCTTGCTCCTGCTCTTGGGGGTCCAGTGACCCCAAGGGCTGAAGGGGACAGCACAGGGAGCTGGTGGCTGAGGAGGTGACCATACCCCCTGTTGTGAGGTTACAGCACTATAGGGAGCTGGGGATTGGCAGCCCCAGAGCTGCCAGAGCAACTGAGGGTACCCCATACCATGAGCAGCAGCTCGGTGGGTGCAGGACACTGCAAGGTATGATGGTGGGTTGTGTCATTGACCAACCCCACAGCTAACGGGTGCTATCGGGGTGTCACCATCCATCCCAGGCCCAGGGTGCAGTGGGGAGGACGGGTGCTCCTGAGGAGCTGATGCAGCTCCACCAGCCCACGCTGGGTCCCGTGGTGGATCTTTCATGAACTGCATCCATCCACCCCCATGCACTGAAGTACAGACGACAGCTCCGGAGTGCTGGGACTTGCTGATGGGAGCAGCTCGCCAGGGTGCTGAGCAGAGAGTTTCTGGTCCTGGGCTCAAAAGGCACTGGCATAAATGAGCCCTATGGGGTGACAAAGGCTAAAACTTCACCCCAACTCCTGCATTTAATCCCTCAGCAGCACAGGGAACGACCTTAGGGATGTCACAGCTGCTGGGCCATGCCTCTTCCAGCAAAATCCATCTTAAAACTGATGCCTGGCTCTTTCTCCCTTCTTTTCCAGATCAAAAATGACTGTCAAAGCTGTAAAAATGGGGTGCACGGCCCCAAATGTCTATTCTAAAGTGCCTGATGGAGGATGGGGTTGGACAGTTGCTTTTGCTTTCTTCTTTGTGGAAGCTCTCACGTACGGCATTATAAAATCATTCGGTGTCTTCTTTAACGACCTGATGGAAAGCTTTGACGAAACCAACAGCAGGATGTCCTGGATAATATCCATCTGTGTGTTTGTGCAGACCTTCACAGGTAAGAGTGGCAGGCATCCAGCATGGGTGCAAGGGGCAGCCGTAGTGCTGACTCATCAGACAAGGACCTGGTACCGGTGACTTTGGTGTCTCTAATGGCTCTGTTATAAATAACAGCCATAAAGTGCAGAGCTTTGTGCTCCTGGAATAACAAGAAATGTCTGCCTCAGCCCGGCCGTACCTTTGAGCCCCAGCTCATGTCCTTCTGCATGGTACAGGGACATGGTCCATGTTGCTGAGCCTGGCGTGGCCATTCAGCAAGGGGTAAAAACAAGAGTTTTAAGACCTAACTCCGTAGTGAAAAGGGTTAGAAATAACTTAAGCCTCACTGAAATCCATTGGTGTCTGTGGGTGTTGCTGCAGGTTTGTCCCCTGCACCCTTTCTAGTCTTTGCTGATCATTTATCAGCGCATCTGAAGTGCCGTGCGGTGCTCGAGGGATGGCTCCAGGGTGATGCTCTGCTCTGTGAGGCCAGCTAGCAGGGAAGGTGGCATGTCCTGGGGATGTGGGCAAGGGTATGAGCAGATGGTAGCTGAGGTTGCTGATGGGTGCTGACCACATCCCTTTTCCTCTCCTTCCACCCAGCCCCTCTGTCAACGGTCCTCAGCAATCGCTTCGGTCACCGCTTGGTGGTGATGGCCGGGGGGGTGCTGATCAGCACCGGCATGGTCATTGCCTCCTTCGCCCGCTCTGTTGTGGACATGTACATCACCATCGGCGTCATCTCTGGTGAGTTGTCCTATTCCTGCACCTCTGAACCCTTCACTCTCCCCCGGCTTCCCGCAAAGCGTGGCTCTGGCCATGGAGGGGTTTTACTCACCACGACATGGGAGGTGCTTGAGAAACACTGCTGGCCCTCCTGAGCTGCTCTTACTCTCCTGTCCAAGGTGTTGACCTGGGCTCAAGGCTTGGCCTTGTACCCTGTTTCACCCTGGGGACCATCCTGGGACTCAGTCCTGCAGCTGTACCGATTGCTTGTGCTTGACCGGGGAGATGAAAGCTGTTCATGGGGCCAAATCCTCCAACCTCTCCCTTGATTTTGTGTTTTTCCTGATACTTTCCCCCTTCTCCAGTCTATCCTGGGTGTCCTGCTCACACCCGTGGCCAGGAGCTTGCCTCGCTTAGGGGATCAATTACTCTTTAGGCAGATGAGGTCCTCCAAATGGACCCTGCTGGCTGTTTGGGAACAGAAGGCATGAGCTGGGTGGTTGGGTCTCTTGTTTTGCTTTTCCTTTCTTTCTTCTTCTTTTTTCTTTCCCCCCTATCCAGTTTTAAAGAAAATAACATTGTGGTTTCCCCAATGATTTTCTTCCAGGGTGACTTGCTGAGTTGGCCGAAATGATACTGTAATCTCGCCACTGGGAAAGCTGACTTAACGTGTTCTCGCATCGGTGTTTCCCCCCTCCCTTACTTGTTGTTATGGCAATTTTTGGCATTTATTCACAGGCCTCGGATACTGCCTCTCTTTCCTCCCGACTGTCACCATTTTATCACAGTATTTTGACAAAAGGCGTTCGCTGGTCACAGCGGTGGCATCCACAGGGGAATGTTTCGCTGTCTTCTCCTTCGCACCAGGTACAGTGCCCAAAAGCTGTGTGTCCATGCCTAAAGCCCCATGCTGCTCCAATCCTTTTCCCAAGCAAATAGAAGCCAATTGACACCAACTTGGTGCTCATGCGCTGCTGAAGTCCACGGGTGGCTGCTCACATGCCCTGCAAACAGGGTTACAAGTAATCCTAGAGACTGGTCTCACCATGCCCAAGCCCCCCCAGCGTGACGTGTGCCAGAGCAGGACGTGCCTTGCTGATACACAGCCTGCCCGGTTCCCTATATAGATCTAGCAGGCTAAAAATAAGACCGAGAAACTTCAGCTATTTAAAACGTACACAGTACACATAACTGTTCCTAAAGGTTAGTGAGCCTCTGCTCAGCGTGAGCTGCTCCAGCCTTCTGGGGACCTGTGCCCAGGCACCACGTCCCTGTCTCTGCAGTTCAGGTGGTCCTCTCCTGCGCACGCTTCCATTCACCTAATAACCCATTGCAAAGCTGCTCTGATTGCAGATGAAGGCTTGTGATTACGCAGTAACACGCACCTTTGAGTAGAGCAAGGAGACTTCCTCTAGTAGCTGGTTTCAGGGTGGGGTCAGCGAGAGAGGAAACTTCACTGCTGAGTTTGCTCTCATTCACTAAAAATAACACCACCTTCGTCCTTGCGCATCCCAAACTCAGTGGGACCTCACAAGTGGTTACCTAGAGGGTGGCTTCTGCTAGCCAGATGTTAGAGGTGGCTTCTGGCTCTTTGCTGCAGCTGATGGGAGGAACATGGGTGCCAGACCCCTGGGTGGCCCTGGGCAGGAGGGACCAGGAGGGATCCTGCTCAGCCTCCGTGAGAGCTGAGGTGCTGGGGACCCTGGTGATGTAGCTCCAGTTCAAATAGCTCCTTGGTGTAAGTCCATGTTCTTATACTTTCTTCTTCTTCTGCCCTCTCCCCTCAGCAATTACTGCTCTGAAGGAGCAGATAGGCTGGAGATACAGCCTCCTTTCTGTCGGGGTGCTGCAGCTGAGCATCGTCGTCTGCGGGTCGCTGCTGCGACCCATCATCATCCAAGAGCAAGAAGAAGTGAAAGCGCAGCCTCCAGAAGAGCCCACGGAGACCAAGTACATGCTTGAAAACGAGCAAACACGCACCTCAATAGAGTCCATAGACTCAGGAGTCGAAATAACTACCTCACCCAGCAATGTGCCTGGAAAAACCAAAGCAGAGCCGAAAAGTGAAGAACCAAAGGAACACGTGCAGATACTTGCTGAAAATAACAGCACCCCTCCAGAACCAAAAACCAAACTACTGGACTTTTCTGTGATGAGAGACTATAGCTTTATCTGTTATGCATTTTTTGGCCTGTTTGCTACCCTGGGCTTCTTCGCTCCTTCCCTCTACATCATTCCCTTGAGTCTCAGCCTTGGCATCGGCAAAGACCACTCTGCATACATACTGTCGGCCATGGCAATTGCAGAGGTCTTTGGAAGAATCTCAGCGGGCTGGGTCCTCAACAAGAAGCCCATCCGCAAGATCTACATTGAACTCATCTGTGTTGTCCTGCTGTCTGTAGCGTTGTTTGCCTTCCCTTTTGCCTCTGAGTTCTGGGGCTTGATGACATGTAGCATATTCTTCGGGTTCATGCTCGGAACGGTAGCGGGCACGCATATTCCCCTCCTGGCAGAAGACGACGTGGTTGGCATCGAGAAGATGTCGTCTGCGGCTGGTGTCTATGTCTTCATTCAAAGCTTAGCTGGGTTGGCTGGACCACCCCTTGCAGGTAACTCTAAAACTCATGTTAATTCTGGGTTTGGGGTGTGTTTTTTGGCATGCTGTTGGTGCTGATCTGTCTAGAAAGTGTTCTGGCAGCGCTAATCATAGTACTCGCCTAAAAGCCCTGCAACTAGTATTAGGAGACTCTCAGAGCCAGAAGACTACTGCAATGCAGCTCTGCAGAGTCCCACAGATGAGGCGGTCTCCACTGAGGAACCTCGGAGTGAAGGAAAATACTGCAGTGCTCCCCTGATCCTGCTGGAAACCTAAACCTGGCATCACTTCAGGCTCTAGCGAGCGGCAGAAACAAATCGCTTCCACTGTGCATGTGTTTCTGCCATAGACTGCAGAAAGGTGAAGTCTCTGGCATAATAAATAGATGCATCTCATGCCCAGAGGCTTCTGACTTGCCTGAAGATGACACTATGCACCCCTGAACACTGTGGTTTACTTCTTTTAAGGTAGCATCTGTTTGTCATAGAGTAGCACTGATTGCAGATAAAATGATGCAGTGGTACCCGGATTAAAGTGGTACCCGGATTAAAAACCCTACGGGAGGAAGGGATGGGCATGGGAGAGGGGAGTCACCTGTGGCTAACTGCTGTCAATGTGTCTCTATAGGTGTCATAGTGGATACGACACAGAACTACAGCTCAGCCTTTTACTCCTGTGCTGCTGGCATGGTCCTGGGTGCCGTGTTCCTGTCCCTGGTGAGACCATGCAAGGTTGGGCTGTGCCACTGCTCACAGCGGGGCGTGGAGGAGAGCGCGGTGGGGGCTGCTCCAGACTTACCTGATGACTTTATAGACATGGATATTGGAAAAGGCGAAAATTCGGGAAAAGGCGAAAATTCGGGAAAAGGCGAAAATTCAGGAAAAGGCGGAAATTCAGGAAAAGGCTCTGACAGCGTGGTATAAACACACACACACGCCCCCCCCATTCCTTCTCCATCTAAATCTACCCGGCACAAGACCGGGGAAGATGTCAGCTCAGCTCCACGTTTTAAAGCTCCATTCTAAAGGGAATGTGAAATTTTAAATGTGAACAGTTGCTACCAACAACTTCTTTTTTTTTTTAATGATTAGGAAGAACTTTTTTAACCAACAATGGAAAGCTCCATAGAAAATACGGATAGCCACATCCAGTAACTTGTGTCTAGCATGAAGATGTGATGCACACTCCTGCTTTCCTAATAACAAGCATAGGTAAAGGTTCAACTGACCCCAGAGA
Source organism: Psittacula echo (assembly GCF_963264785.1). Lineage (NCBI taxonomy): Eukaryota > Metazoa > Chordata > Aves > Psittaciformes > Psittacidae > Psittacula > Psittacula echo. Next base: position 4,492,803 of record NC_137750.1, on the reverse strand, counting down.
ATCTGAGAACCAACAGCAGAAGCAGCTCAGCCTCTGACTGTCCTCAACAATCCCCTACCACAGATTCCAAGCAAAGACAACACCGATGACATGAACTGGAGACGAGCATTTCATACACCACCAGTCGCCAAGTCAATCTTCTGGAAGAATAAGGACTCATGTTTTAGGTTGGAGGCTAGGCTAGATAGCTGACCTAATAGAAACCATCGTTAATGTTCTTAACTTGAACGTCACAAATGCTGGGAAATCAGAGGCTCCATATGTCTTTATGGCCAGTTATTACTGCACATCTTAATCACAAGATAATTTTTCTTCTCCTGATTGGTATCCTTAGAACTGTTTTTTCTGTTGATAGTCAGCTCTGATGTACTGTTTCTAATTTAATTAGTATTTATTAATTTATTCTAAGATTGCTAAAGGAGGTTAGCTTAAATAAGGGGAGAGGAAAAATCATCTTCTGCAGATCGGAAAGCTGTCTTTACATCACCCTCTTCAACACCTATCTTGTATTGCTAGCTTGTGAAATTGTTGGGAACCTTACAGCATAGAGTGTAGCTGTTTTGAATAGGTAGGTCTTAGGTAACCCAGTTGTTATTTAGAAAGGAAAAAAACCCAATAATAAACCACAGATTCAGCATCTCTTTCCGTCAGGCCTCAGCTGGTGTCACTGGACCTAGCTCTGCTGCTGTCACCAGCCCACCCTGCAGGGAGGGTTGGGCTCAGTATGTCTTAATGTACCCAAAACCTTCACTTACACGTGCACAAGGAAATCTCTGCCACATCACAAATGAATGTGGAACATCCCCTTGATACCCAGCCCCTCGCAGTCTGCTCCCCACATTGCCAGCCATGGGGCATGTACCCCCTGCTCCCCTGTCAGCAGGATCCCTTTTTTTGCTCCAGTAAAATGAACCAGAGTCTGTGCACACAGAAGGCACGAGGGGAATAGTAAAAGACAAAACCCCAGCTCTTCATTTAGTCTTAATGGGAGAGATTCCTACTCATGGTGACACAAGCTTGCTTACCCCACCTATATGCATCTTAACGCCTCTTAAGCAACTCAGGGGGACAAATAAAACAAGTCTGGTTTGGTTTGGAAGGCAAACCAAACCAACATCTCTGTGTATTTCAGTGGAAGTGGCATCATGCATTAACTGCTACGCTGACCTGTCTGTGTTTTACCAGCCATAGAAATGGGGGACAATCTGTTAAAAGAAGAGAAAAATAGATTAAAAAAACCCCAGGAAACTCACCCCCTCTTTTTGGGAAGGTGCTTGATGTGTTTTTTGTGTCTTAGACGTCCCAAAACCCAAGAAACAGGCACTCTTGCAACCAAGTGGCTAGAGCAATCCATCCTCACTGCCCGAGACCCGCGGTCTCGCATCCTTCCTCTGCCTCAGCACTTTATCACGGCCAGCAGAACCTCGCTGCGATGCACCCAGGACTGGAAGACCCCTTACAGAGAACTGAGAGTTTTGTGAATCAGTGAGTAAATGAACAAGTCACAATCGTCGCATTAAGATGTACTTTTTATTTATTGTTAATTTATGATGACTTCAAGCATTTTGGTAAATGTTCTGTAGACTCTTAATTGTGAGATTATGGAAGTCTTTTGTGATACGAGACCTCACTACAGCACTTTGCTATTACACCTCTGCTTGGAAGTGGAACAAGGCCTCCAGGTTTTGTGTGTGTGTGGACGCTCCCCGTTCGGCAGATTGGCGAGGTTCTACTGTAATGTCCTCTTTGTTTTCTACAACAGTTTCCAATACAGATCAACTGATACGACTGTCACTGACCTCACGTTTCTGTTCCTGTCTGTGTAGCGGCACGAGCAGGGGAGCGTGTGAGTATGTGTGTGTGCGGGCACAGAAGACCCAGAAGCAGGCTTTAATGCGTTCAAAGCAGGACTTACTGATGTGTTTGTAACCTAGTGGACTCTGGAACTATTCTAAAACACTGAGTTTTGCAATAAACTTGTTCTTTTTTTTTCTTTTCCCTTTTTTTTTTTTCTTTTCCCTTTTTTTTTTTTTAATAAAGAAAATGAAGAAATTTTCCTGCTTTCCTCCTCTCCATCCCTAGCACGAGGCCTGGCAGCGCAGCCATCACATGCCACTTCCTCAGCCTGCAGCAGCCTGTTTGCCCTGTGAGTTGGGCAATCCTGTGTTCTTCTAAAGAAGATCAGGGCTGACCTCGAGGGTGCGCTTGTAAAGCCCTTACCCGGGGAGCCCTGATTAGAAGGAGCCTTTTCTCCTCCTGGATTGGTGGCACTGGGGAGCGTTACCCTCGTGCCTTCGAGAAGCACGCAATCGTGTCATTATTTTATCATCTCAATTGCAGCATACTTTCTCCATGCCAGGCTGGGCAGCTCATGTAGCACAAATCAAGCCACTAATTACCAGGATAGTTGCACTAAAAGGCAATTTTCTCTCCCTCAAGCCTTATTTCATTTTTAGCCAGATGAAATACGCCCTTCCCCACTTAGCCCCTAACTCTCACCATCACCAAACCCTATCAGTGCCACCCTTAATTCCAACTATCAATACTTCTATTTGCAAATGAACTACTTACCAAAGAAATCATCATGCCAATGATACACGTTAAGTGCAATCTCTTTTCATTCTGGTTGCAAAAGTCCTAGAGCAGAGATGATCTGCGCATGCAGACCTAATGCAAATACCAAAGTCCTGCAAAGCTAATCTGTCTCCATGTTTTACTCTGGCTCGATTACAGCAGTGAACAAACACTGTTAGCAACAGCTTCCTCCAAACCAACCCCTTCAAAAGGCATTACAAAGGCTGAACAGAATTCACTTAAATAAAAGCACATCAAACCGTAGCACTTTCAGATGTCTCCTTGCACAGACTGGAGTCATTTTTCCCACCTGGTTTAAGTTAATTGCCCACATCCTCCTCTTACCCTGGTACAAAGGCTTTAAGGGCAGAATAACATAGGGTAAAGACCCATTTTATTCAGTAGCATTCCATATGTACTTTGCAGCAGTAAATAAGAGGACAGCACGGGCAGAACTGCAAGCTCAGGATAAAAGGGGCTGTACAAACTTGCAGTCAATGAGGCCAGTGCCGGCCAAATGTAAATAAAGGAAATGACACAAGGTCAGCTTGCAGGAGGACAAAAAGCTCCGACTGTAGGTACATGGAGCAGAAAGGAAGCTGTCCAGGGGGGTTGTTTGTTGCTTTGGGGTCTTTAAAAGCGACAAAGCCATTTTTCCAGTTGAAATTCAAAGGAAGGGCAACCTCTTGTGCTGCTTCACTTGCTTCAGATAAGCCGACACCAGGTACTTAAAGGGACAAATGAACCTTTAAAAATAGCTAAACTGGCTTTGGAATGAAAGTGAAGTAGGTGCTTACAAAACAGCTCCGATGTTTTAATGCTTCCCTTCAGATGTTACTTGTTAGCATCTGAGATCATCATGTTCCAGCTGCCCGTAGTAAACATGACCTGGATTTTCAGTGATGCAAGCCCAAGCTGCAGCCTTCCTTCCTCCCTCTCTCTTTGGACTGCATCTTAAAGATGCTCCATAGGTTGGGTTAAAGCCCCCTTTAACTCCTGGCTTGGTTTGAAGGCAGGGAGAGAAAGCACGGCTGCCCAGAGGAGCTATGTTGTACTTGGTGTCCATACCAAGAGACAGGACCCCTGGTTCTCAATGGGATAAAAGACTGGCAGCACAGGGAAAGGCTCCCAAGCATCCTAAGATGCCATCAGTTCAAGAAGCTGCTCTGTAGACACGATGCACGTGTGCTTCCCACTGATGCAGGAGACCTCTGGGAATCCTGGCAGCAAATCACAGTTTTTCCCTCCCTCTTTTCACTCACACGGACTTTTACTTGCAGGGTTTGCACATCTGCGGCTGCACCAGCATAAAGCAAATTGCAGCAAGCCATGTCATAAATCAAATGCAATCCCCCTCCCTCCTTCCCACTGCAGTTGTCAAGCTCCAGTTACAACAATTTGTGGTAAAATATTACTCACCAACACTCTGGCCCATGTGAGCAGCTCTGCCTCTGTAAAGACAGCGCCTTAAATCACTGCTTTGTCACAGAAGCCACAAGCATAACCCAAAGACTTATTACACGCAGACATTATGAGAATAAGGCCGGGGAGACAATAGTTCCCCTCGCTTCCTTTTTGTCAAAGCTTTCATTAATGTTGTGAATGTCTTTTTCTACTTTACCCACTGCCAGCTGCTTGCCAGAGCCAGCCTGTGGCAGAGCAACAGCCCAAAGAGCAGCAAAACAGAGCTGAGTGATGGCAAACCAGGGCGCTGAGCATCACCCTGTGCTCCTCCTTCAGCGACCTGTGCTCCCCAGTGATGCTGGTACCCCCGTCCTGCCTCCCCGCTCTGCTGATTCACTTGCATCTCCACCAGCTTGTGCTTGTGCTATGGGAAGTTATCAAAATTAGGCCTTTTAAGCACTTCAAACACATCAAAGCTCTTGTGTTTTGCTGTTGACTGCATTGCTGTTGGATGGGGGTTTTTAGATGTTGCGAAATGAGATAAAGACCCAAAATCATCAGTGAAGAATTTCTGCCTAAGAGCCAACCTAAATCTCTGATTCTAACACAGCCTCCTGGCCAAACCTGCTGCTGAGGCCTTTTATCCACTCCCAGTCACCAAACTTGACCAAAGTTACCCAAACCCTTCCCCTCAGAGGTTTGCATCCCTGCTTCTCTCTGTCGGTGGTGACTTAGGGACACCTCCACACGTGTGACCACTTCTGCTTCAGATGCAGCATCACAGACAGGACGTGGCACAGCAATTTCTGCACCTTGACATTCCCACATTGCCTCTGCTACAGAATTCATTCAGGGGATGGAACAAGGACAGAGGAGGGAAGCGCAGAGCAGGGTGCCCTCCACATCCCAGCACCAGAAGCCAGCCTCACCGCAGGACTGGATGCAGGACAGGACGTACCCTGTGGATGCAGGACAAGCTGCGCTCCGCTCCCGCTCCAAAAGCAGTACCGTGGGACAACCCAGCCTTTGATAACTACTGCACTGTGCACACCAGGAAGCCGGACATCACAACACACACACGGAGCTGCAGCTTGTGCCTTGCTTGGAGCTGAACCCCCGCAAGAAGCCAGCTCCCTCCCCTGCCCGCTGTGAAATCACTCCCTCCTCTCCTCCTGCTGCAGCCCAGCGCCTCCGGTTCCCCCTCCCTGCACCAACAACCCCCACCGAGCCCCCGGGGGCCCCAATCTCCCTCCCTCACGCACCCGGGGATGCAGCAACAGCGGCTTATCAGTGCCTGCCATGCGCGGCCACCGCGGGGCTATCGCGGGCTGCGAGCCGGCCGCGACCGGCTGCGGCCGCCGGGGCATGGGGCACCGCCAAGGGGGAAGCCAGCGCCGTAGGGGACCCCCCCGGACACAGCGGGACGAGGCTGAAGCAAAGCCTGAGCACTCACGGGGCAGAGCGGCTGCCATGGCTCAGGCGTCACGGCGGAGTCCTGCTCCTCCCCATCCCGTGTCCGTCCAGGCAGAGGGGAGGAGCGGAGCCCATGCGAGCGGCTGTGCCATCCGCAGAGCATCCCGAGACACCCCATGGGGCACAAAGGGGCTTCATCCCACCCGCATCTCCCACTGACACTGGAGGAATGAGCTGCCCGGCCTCCCGCAAGCCCCTCATGTAACAGACTCGCAGCTGCTGGCAAATCACGGCCCTGTCCTGCTCAAGCATCGGCTGCACAGAACCCGCAGGGGGGTTTGTCTCTGGGAACCCCTAAACTGGAGCTTCAGTAACACTCATGCCCATCCTTGCCCGCACAGGACTTCCCTGGGTAGCTCATGCAACTCCCCATGCTGTGCCAGAAGGACAATACAAGAGATCAACAGTACCTGGAAAGCAGCCTGCAGGCACAAAGGTGACTTTGCTGCTGCTTCTCCCTTCTGCTGCCTGTTCTCCTGCTGCCTCCATCGGTGAGGGGTCAGAGGCCTTCATAGCTTCTTGCAGTATGACAGTCAAAAGCCCTCAGAGAGGAGGAGACGGAAACCTGCTCCCTCCACAACAGCACGAGCAAGTCCTCATGCAAACACATTAACCAAATACTTAAATACAAAACCATGCTCAAGCTTTGTAAATGGTTTCATTGAGGCCACCCTGATCCTCCCCAGATCTACACCAGCATCTTCACATCCCAAAGATCTCCATAGAATCCCAGCCTGGTTTGTGTTGAAGGGACCTTAAAGCTCATCCAGTTCCAACCCCTGCCACAGGCAGGGACACCTTCCACTAGAGCAGCTTGCTCCAAGCCCCTGTGTCCAACCTGGCCTTGAACACTGCCAGGGATGAGGCAGCCTCTTCAATCTCTTTTGCATCTCTTTGCTTTATTCAGTCTCTTTTGCACATCTTTGAACGAGACACGAAATGTAACCTCATGTTTGTCCTCAAGGATCAGACTCTGATCTTGCAGCCAGACCGATGTGTTGTCCTCCTTGGTTAAAAGCACCTTCAGCACAGCATAAGGAGCTGAACTGGTCAACTAACAACGTGTAAAGTGGAAACTGCACATAAACTGTGCATTATGCCAAATTTAATATTAATAATGAAGGAAACAACAGCAATAAACATCAAAATGTGTGAATCTATCTCAGAAGAGGAAGTTTTTACATATCTCTATAGAGGTGCACTCTGGTGGGTGCTTCCAACAGCAGGTAACTGACCCGCTGCAGAGAAGGTAATTGCTCACAGTGTGTGAGGAAGGGGCACAAAAGTAGATCCATGAAGCAACAATTAATCCTGAAAATTGTGCCCAGTGGGAACATTCCCCCATCAGCCGGATTTGGGGCTCAACTGGGATTAATTGGGATTTGGCACAAGGAAACCCATTTACTAGCCCAGAGGAGGCAGCATCCTACCGGGGTGGTGTGAAGAGTAACGGAAACCCAACCAAATCCTGGCCACAGTGATTAAAAATGCCATCCTGGCTAAGGAAATTGAAGCACCAATTAAATCTGTGAGCCTGGTTTAAAGAGAGAAACGTGTAAATGATCTGGATTAAAGTTCAAGGCATCTCTGCTTGATCTTCATGCACTGCACTTAGGTGCAACCCATGCTACGGGCAGACCCTGGTACCTGGGACTCTGGTTGAGGACAGCACACATTGCATCACATCGCGCTGTGTGCTCATGGACTGCCTCTCCCATCATCCCAACACCCCAAAACCAAGCTGCTCATTCACCGTTGCCCCTTTTCACCTGCAAAACACCTTTTACTTACGCAAAAGACCTCTAATTCCTGCAATTTTATTATTAATCCTACAAAATACCACTCATTCAACAGCACAAGCCGTGGGACACAGCACACCCCGGGCCCTATTTAGGAAAGCAGCGTTCAAGAGGGATGAAGACAAACATTCCTGGCTACACGTAGCATCAGCAGAGACCAAATACTGTAGCATCACGTTAGCAACCGGTGTCAGCCAAGAGATGATACAAACATGAGCTTTGCCGTGAAGAATTTTTAGTGCACTTGGTAGTTTCTTGTCAGACAGCACGTTTTCAACCAGCCCATAGGCAATGACAGCAAGTAACCCTTTGCTGCATGTATTATATGTCCTGCTTGCATGCCTTAGTCCTGCAGCACATCAAGGCGCTTCAATAACCACTTGTGGCTCCCCTTGAATGCTCATAGTGAACACATTTGAGTTCCTGCCACTATTTCACTATCATCTTCCTGCATTCCTTGATAGTGGGAAGTGAAAATGAACTAGAGTTGAACCACTTTAATCTTCACATTGAAAGGCTGAAGCAAAATCCTTCTCTCTCTCCCCACTGCATCCTGCTCCTTGTATTTAAACCAAGATGGTTCACACTGGTCAGAAGGGTTCCAACCCCAACCCATGTGAGCAGCAGAACCCTTCTGCTTGCCCCAGATCTCTGGTAGCACCTGCTTCTACTTAGCAAAACAAACAAACAGTTGCTAACCACAAGTGTAACTCTGTACCGCTGCCATTGCTTTGCATGTCTCAGACCACAGCTTCCTCTGGAACCCCTGACCTCGTGTGTCTGTTCGGGTTTTACGTCTGTGAGCCCGTAGGAAGATGAGACAAACAAGAAAGGAGCTGCAGTATCTACAGCAACGGCTGAAACACAAACTAATGGGGGTTGTGAAACGCAGCCTGAGAGGAAGTGGAAGGCAGGCTGCACGGTGCTGGGGGGGGTAATCTGAGCTCTGACATGGGGTGATGGCTCCTAGGGCACCCCAGGGTGGGACAGGCACACAGCCAGCCAGGAATGCGCTGCCTAAGGACAAGGGTGGCCAGAAAGCTGCCCCGAGCATTCGGGTGGTAACACTTGACCCTCATCCCCAGGAGGCCTTGGGAATGGGGGATGCTGTAGGATTGGAGATGGACTTCCTGCATTCCTGAATACTGGCTTCTGCAGGGCAGTGGGAAGCAACCGGACAGTGGTGCTGGCACATGTGCCACAGGTCCAGGCTCTTCCAGCTCTCCAGAAGAAAGGCTGGAGAAGGGGTGGAAAGAAAAGGTTGGGGGCTCATGTGACGCTGATCCTATAGTTTTCTGTGATCACACACAGGGCAGAGATGCAGGGGGTGTCTATGGGGTTCCCCCAAGTGACTCACAGACCCATAGAATGGTTGGGATGAAGGGACCTTAAAGCTCCTCCAGCTCCAACCCCTGCCACAGGCAGGGACCCCTTCCACTGGAGCAGCTTGCTCCAAGCCCCTGTGTCCAACCTGGCCTTGAACACTGCCAGGGATGGGGCAGCCACAGCTTCTCTGGGCACCCTGTGCCAGCGCCTCAGCACCCTCACAGGGAAGAGCTTCTGCCTAAGAGCTCATCTCAGTCTCCCCTCTGGCAGGTTAAAGCCATTCCCTTTGTCCTGTCCTTACATGCTCTTGTAACAGATACATGACTGGAGCTCCACATCATGTCCCACAGCCATGGGTGCTGACAGACACCAGAAATACACCAAATTTCACACATAAGGAACTGATAAACAGCCGGTGTAAGGCCAAGTGTCCCTGTTTACATGTCCTCATCCCCCTCCACTTTACCTTGAGCACCCCAGGGTGGGCCGGGGCTCTCACCTGCCGGGACCTAAGAAACAGCTACAGAAGCCGAGCAGCTGAGGGGGGAGATGCCGCTGCTCCCCCTTCATCCCACACATAGGTCCCACCCGCGATCCTCTCCATGGGATGTGCTCCCAAAGCACTTCCCGACGGACAGAGCATCCTCCTGGTCCCCCCCGCGGTATCCCCCGGCTGCGCGGCCCTTGCGCGCCCCCTGCCGGCACCGCCCCGCCACTGGGGACCAGGACCACCGGGGACAAGGGACCACTGGAGATAGGGACCAGCGGGTGGATGCGCATCCACACAGGCTGCGGGAGCCACAGCACAGCCCTTCCTCGGAGCTGTAATATTCCCACTTATTTCAGTTTTTAATGGATTTCAGATTTCTATCCATTTCTCAGCAGAAAAAACATGAGTACTTGCTGCTAAAGGGCATTTACAACATGCCCCCACTATAGGTGTAACCTTTTGCAATTCCTTATAATTCCACTGATTTGTTACACTGATATTTGCATCTTAACCATTAAATAAAGGAAAACAGAACTAGGCAGCAGTGGCCCAAACTAACGTGTAGCAGCGACACAGATGTTTGAAGTAACTCCTGTACTGTTGGGAATCTCCTGTCTCCACAGAGAAGGGCTTTTCTTATTGCTTATTCCCATAACATCCAAGGAAGGTGTGTCCTATCTATTCCCCTGCCAGAAGGAGCATTTCCCCAACACACCCAATAGATCTTTGGTGGGTTTATAAAACAAACAAAAGCTCTGATATTGCACGCTCATGGGATGCTATTTATGCTCAGGAGCTTTTACAAACACCATGAGGCTTGGTGGAAGAGACTATGTTCAGACAGAGGAGTGTAGTCCATCGCTCCAACATAGGTACATCCATGTTCTGGTTTTCCCCCTCATTATATCATTACTCTCTCAAGCATTGCAAACAGACATACACCAAAGACAGGGATCCAGGGATTCCTGGGAAGCATTGCCGATGCGGTGGCAGAGATTGCATTTCAAACCTCCTGCTATGATCTGTCCCGTCGCCTTGTCCTGACGCAGGGTGTTATCTGCTGGACCCGATGCCGCTGAGCCAGCACGGCTGCTATGTTTAGTGCTCAGATGTTCCTGGAATCCAGTCCCATGCTCACATCACGGCGCTGCTCCCTCCGCAGTGATTTGATCTCAAGCAAGCAGAGACAGCTCTGATGTTTCTGATGCTGTTCATCGTGGTGTTAATGCTGGCATCGGAACGGTTTGGGGCTCAAACAGAGTGGTGTGCAGTGATTAATTCTGCCATTTAAGTCAAATAAACTATTGAGGCATTGCAGATCTGTTGTTTCTCTTACTAACAGGCCCAGCTCCACAGTATTTTCCATAAGCACTGCATCAAGAGCTCTTCCCAAGAGTCTGGGCTTACCCACAGACAGAAAGCTGGGGTGACATCCATGTCTGCACAAACAGAAATCCTATCTTGCCAGAATATGGAGGAAAAAAATCAGCCTGTGCTAAAGAAAGGTGTGATCCAAGGAGCTCCAGCTATGGAAAAGGGAATTTAAATGAGGATTTAGCAAGGAACAGTAAAATATGCAGGGGTATTTCCTATGCCACTGCTAAGATCTGAAGCTGTTTAATTGCAATGGCTTGTGACTGTTACAAAAGTGAATGTAGAGATGGGATGGGTGAAATCCTGCCATGAAGTGGTACTGGAGGACCCCGCACTGAGAACAACCCTCAGCAAGCAGATAAGGTAGACCTTTCCTCCGAGGACCTCAAGAGAGCTCTGCACTGACACACACCGGGCTGCATCTCTTTATCAGTGAATCACAGCCCAAGGCACTGGGGTGGAGGTGGATTCCTGTCACTCCAGGTATCCGAAAGAGCCGTGACCAAGTCTGGGCTGGTCACTCTGACACACCTGGGGCACTGTTTCAGGCCAAGAGTTGCTCTCTGGATGTGGTTTCCCCTCCCTATTGATCATAAATGGCCCTTGAAGCTGTCAGCTCCAAGAAACATTCCCTAACTCTCCCCCCGCCCATGGAATCACTGACCTCCACCTCCACAGGAGCCACAGCAGTTAAGTGAAGGTGCCAGACCGCATTCTCCACCTCTGCTCCCCTTACATTGGCACCATGACAGACATTCGTCTTGCTGCAAGCAAAACCAGACGGGGTATGGAGACACGGGGTATGGAGACAGGGGTGGGAGCCTGGCTCCGGTGGAACTGGCTGTCCTCCAGATGCTTTCACATTGGATCCTGCCTGCTGCAAAGGGGAAAACAAAGCACTTCACCTTGTGTGCCTTTAGAGAAGAGCTACTTTGGCAATGAATATTAAATAAGTAAAAGCTCTCCATTATCGAACCTACCTGTTCAGGCAATTGGCTTTCAAAAGGAAGGAATCTTGCAGCAGTGCCTATTGGTGCTTTGGCACAACAAGGGAACTTGCTGCTGATGCTGGTACATGTGAAGATGTTTCCTTTACCCCAGCGGCATCCCCAGGTATAAGATAGCAGAAGTAACCGTGCCCTGCTTTATTCCCACTGCAGTGAGAGGCAACGTTTCACTGGGAGCAAGGGTTTAGGATTTGCTACATGCTGGGAGAAATGATTTAGTGGTATTTCATTTTATGCATCTTACGGCTAAGACTGGACACAGGAGACAAGCGCACACTGGGAAGAGAGAGGCTGTGCTTTCTTGGTCTAATGATTCCATTCCTTGAGTATTGCAGGAACAGTGAAAGGTTTCCAGCTGTGAGCAGGGCATCTGTGAACATTGCTGGCAGTGTTCAAGGCCAGGTTGGATGGGGGTTGGAGAAACCTGCTCTAGCGGAAGGTGTCCCTGGCCATGGCAGGGGCTGCGTCACATCTCCGACAGCTCTGCAAGTGAGGATGAGGAGTCTGTGTGGGTCATCTGCATGAATCAAAGAGGAAGTTTTCCCTCAATTCTAGGCAATTCTTAGCAAGTGACAGGCATGATGTGAGCACGCTGCTGCAGGCTTGCTCTGCTTGCTCCCCTGCAAATCCTGATGTTAATAACTCTCTGGTAATGCCTGTTTCACTGAAGTTTTTCCATTTGCTTCCTTTTTTCAACAGGGAAAACGGAGGCTACAGCAGGAAACAGTCATCAGTTCACAGCTGCTCCCACCATTACTTTAGATTGACATAAGAGAATCCAACTCATGAAGTGCAAAATACCAAGCACAGAATGATCTGTATCACTGACAGATACTGCCTTTTCTTTCAGTAAGAGCTGAAAACAAAGCACATCTCCTATGTAAAGACTGAGGGGGCACAGAGAACTCAGAGCTGAATCTCATGTCAGGGCTGGTGATCACCCTGCTCAGTGTGGAAGCAATGCTCTAATGGGTGGTGAGCTGCTGGAGATGAGTTACTCACACTCGGTCTCATCCCACAAACATCATTTGCATGGTAAATGGTCAGCATGGATGCAGTCATTCATTGTCATCATTCAGAGGGCTGTCTGGAGGAGGGGTAATGTTAAAAACATGCTCTTTCCACTATGGCTTCCCCTTTGAATCTCATAAGGGGTGGGTGGCTTGGTTCTACGTAACAGAAGTTGACTTATTCCATGCTGCAGGCAATAGGAGAGTGAACAGCGGAGAGCACAGAGCATGCTATGTGGGTAAAAGCCACCCAAGCCTTGACCTGGTGTTGGACAGGAGAGAATTAGAAATCAAGCAGGGATTCAGGCTTGAAGCATCACTGTTTGTCACTGGGAGAAAGCCAATGGGGAAAGAAGTCAGCATCTTTTATCCAGGCAAGATCCATGATATTGAATATTGGAATAGGGAGTGGGGAATAGGATAGCACTGGATGCACAGGATCTTGTGTTTCCTCCTGGTCTGTAAGCCCTAAATCAATAAACACAACTCTGCACAGATCAGCATCATCTCACTGGGTCACCATGTTTCAACCCATCCAAGCAGAGTAATGGGATTTATTCACTTACTGCACCCTCTGCAAACATGTTCCTGCCTCCTCCTCCCTGCCTGAGGAACAGCAGACACAAACCTGCTGCTAAGCCAGTGCCGGGGAGCACACAGGCTTTAAACATTAACCTTCGCATGAGGCCGCAGGCACTGAAGCGGCTCCCAACAGCCTGCTCCCCATCCAGGTTTGTCACATCCAGTGCTCACCAATTCATCAAACTCTTGGCTTCCTCTGCAGAGCCAGGCAGAGGCAGCGGCTCAGCTGGAGGCACAGGCAGGGAGCACGCTCCCGCCTCAGCACACATCTCCTGTCATAGGATCATGGAATCGCAGTGGTTTGGGCTGGAAGGGACCTCGGCACAGCTCCACTCCGTTTTCATTCCCTCATGTCAGTTATTGTGTCACCACCCAGTTACTCTAACAGGAAGGAAGAGGCTTGAAAGCCCAACCTGCATTCAGTAGCACATGCAATGAGGTGTTCCGTTAAATCGAGAGCTTTGTGAATGTGAAGAAACTGCCTTGAAACTTGCTCACAGGAATCCCGGAACAGGCTCCTTCCCTGCCCATCCTTCAGCTCTCCACACGGCGTTATCAGAGTCTGTGAGGTGCTGTGAAGGGTCCACCACCATTCACCCATTCCTAATGAGAGCTTTAGTCAACGAGAGCTTTACTCAACAAGAGCTTAACTAGAAACCTTGGTGAACCCTGATGCATGTATTACACTTGTAACACTGGGCGGAAAAGCCCCAACCAAACACGACCCGTTAAGAGCACAGCTGGTTTGTGCTGGAAGGGACCAGTACCGTGATACATCATTTACACAGTTCTGGCCACTTACGCAACACCACACACAAGGGGCATCAATATTTTAGACACTGAGTGCCAAACCGGTTGTGAGATGCAAGTCAGCAATTTCCTTTTGCCTCTCTACTGCAGAAAGCAAATCAGGTGGAGCCCGTTAGCAAAGAGCTGAAGAGTCCAGATTCAGTACATAATTGATGTGAAACGCAAGCTGCGGCAGGAGCAATCCCTGCTCTTTGCCAGCCAGCAGAAAGAAGAGTCACTTGGCTGCCTCTATTGAAAACAACAATGTCATCATACCAAGTGAGGCTGTATATGTTTATTCATCGTCAGTAATTTTTGTACACAAGGCAAATATTAATAGCTGAAAGGCAACACTTTGAGGGTATGTACAGAGCAATGTACAAGCGAGTGTAGAAGGTGTGAAACTATTCAATTTAACCGTCTTATAAAAAGGAAGTGATGCTTTTCTAAGACCTCCCTTAGAAATAACTTATTGCCAATCTGAACCTAAAGCAAGGAGAAAACCAACAACGAAAAAACCCAATTTACAATAAAAAGTAGTCCCTGGAAAGTTTATCAAAAGTTAAAACATATAAAATTGTAAGCCACAAACATTTATACAAAGCTAATACAAATCTGGGGTTTGTTAAAGATCTATGAGGTTGTTACAAAAGGAGTTTTTACAGAAAGGCTTCACGTCAGGTAAGCTCTCACTGCTACCAGAAGCGCAGGAAAGCGCATTTAAATAGTCTGCAATTCAACTTCTGTTCAAGTACAAGGCAAAGAAATTGCAAAATGGCACTGGATTGCAATGCTGTGTAATTTAAAAACAAACTATGTTACTGGTACCATCAAACAGACCTGTAAAGTTAACTGGGGAACCATTGGGTATGGCATGAAACGTCTGATCCATCTGAAACAGGAACTGTTGGAAATGAACCTTCTGCAACCGTCCTGAAAGAGGAATACCCCGAGGAGTGTTCCAATGGCCAAGGGACACGCTGAACATCCTTGGTTCCAAGGCATTCAGCAGGGAGGCGCTCCCCAGCGTGGAGCAGACACAGTAGGACCAACCTATCTGGGACTGATCATGAGTATGATGATAAGCCAAGTGTCATGAAGCTTGAAACACCCACCCTACCTGAGCAGTCCGCTCCAATCACTCTGATGGGCAGGATGTGAAGCTACTTACTAGACAAATGAGTCCCATATACAGCCTTTGAGATCGATGAACCCGCCTGACTTGGTTAAGAGCAGATATTTGAGAAGAAAGCTTTAGTTTTTTTACACAACCTGATGGCTTAAGCTCCCACATAAAATATATTAAAAAAGTAAAACTTTTAAAGCCCTGATCAACAGCCACACTTTTCAGGTATCAGATCAAACATGCTGCAGCAGGGAACAGTCGCTAAAACACCAATTTCACCTTCAAGTACAGGAAAGCTGTACAAGACAGTGGTATATCTCCATATGGTCAGTGATCACTCCACTAAAGAGAACTGAGGGAGTCTGGGGAAACCTGATTTTCCACCTGCTTTCCCACCTTCACTAGAAGTATGTTCTGACCTTGTACCACAGACTGATTTACATGAGCAGGCTCCACTCTTAAGTAGCCAACTGCAATTCATTTCTTCGCTTCAGGATAAAACTGGTTCAAAACATCAATCCTTCAGCTCTTGTACCAAAATGATGTTCTACTACAAAGACATAATATTTAGGAACCATTGTAAAAAGAAAGACAAACAACAGTACAAGCTGTGCCCTTTCTCAGGTAGCTAATGAAGAGTAAGGCTGAAGATGGAAAAGCCAAACACTGATTCAGTTTAGCCAGCATGAGCAGAGGAACCATGTAAAGAGATACAGCACGGTCCATTCCCTGTCCCCTCTACACAAGTGGCAGTGGGAAACAGAAGTGATTTGACTCAATTTCATTAAAATAACTCATTTCTGCCTGAGATTCATATAGTGCTTATCTACCAGGGCCTGCTTTGCCAGAATGGCCCAACATTGCAGGGGCCACATCACTATGTTACCAGCCCCAGTGTTCACAGGGCAAGTGATCTAAAAAGCATTAAAACCATTTTATTTGGTGTTGGTTCAGGGGAGAAGCCTGCTGAGTGTTTTCCCCTTTTTAGCTGAGTACCCAGTGCCTTGGGGATACTGATACATCCATTGACTGACATCAGTTTTGAGGATCTTTAGTAAATTAGCAGGTCCCTTGACACAAAATTCATCAATGTTTTACATAAACAATTTTGTTTAGACAAATTCGTGGTCATTTTTCCTATCATCTGCTATCCAGTCTTTAGTCATTTCTGCAGCAGCTGGTCTGCCATCCTGCAACACACATACTAGAGACCTCTCCAAATTAATTACTCTAATTAGCATGGAGAGAAGTCTCTTTTCATAAAGACACTTGTTCAGACAACTGTCAGCAAAGGGAAAAACCAAACCTACTCCTCTTGGTGACTAACAAGGGCATGGACTCGATCAACTTCTGCTTTCCAACACTGGACTATAAGGCTATGCAGAGGTTTGGTGTCTGCTCATGTAACATTTATAGCTCAGCAGATCATCCTTCTCCAAAGAGGGAAACGGAGAATTTCTGGACTCCCATTACATGCTTCTTGTCTAATCCCTTACATAGTCTCAGCAGCCTTTTTTGACATCTCTAGTTCATCCTCTTGTTCACATATGACCCAAACACATCAAACCAGAAGTAACCATCATATCCATGTCCAGTAAAGAGGCAAAACCTTAAATATCCCCATCTAAAGATGCTATTAATCTTCCTGACATCAGTGCTGCACCCAGACTTTACACTTACGTTCAGATAACGCACTGTGACTTCTCCCAAGCTCTTTTCAGAATTCCTTCCTCCCAAAATAGTGCCTTATGGCAGGACTCGCAGACTAATCTATGACTACTCATTGGATGATATAAAAAATAGAGGTCTTTCAAAGCACCTAACTAAATAAAAATACACTATTCCCCTTCTACTGACAGGGGAACGAGGTACAGAGATGTTAATACAACTTACAATCACAGTAACTAAAGGCTAAGTTCAGAAGACAGGCAGCTTTCCTATGTGCTAGCAGGGACACTGCTCCAAGCAGTGAGAACATGATGTTGCACCACTTGCCATATGTGCTATGTTAATAAAAACTCATTTAAAGTATCGGCCAGCATCATGATCCACAGGAATTGGTCTGTTCCATGGGGAAAGTGGCCAGCTGAACTCCCTACATGACACTACAGCCTGGGGGAAACCTGCTCTTTAAACACTTTAAGCTGACAAAAGCTTACTCTCCTTTTGCAGTATTTATGTTGGGTGATGTATGAGGATTTCTGGGCAAAAGAAGTATTTTGTATTATTCTTTCAAATCACATGGCAATGGTAACATTCTCCCCCTTAAAAAACCCCCACAAAACACAATGAAAACCAACCCTGCACTGGAACTTTTGGTAAGATACTCTTAGTCACAAGCAGCACTCTGGAGTACGCTGTGCAACATATTTGGCTCAAGTACACTTAGGATTGCTAGACCCAATTGGAACGTGCCAGAAAGAACCTCATCAGCTGAAGCATGTTTGGCTGTGAGACATTCTTTCTGCACTAGGAAACATTCATCTTCATGGTGTCAGCTACACAAGGCCTCTGCTGGGAACACGGATGCTCACGTAAGGCCACTGGAAATACCGTAGGACAGAACACAAGGAGGCACTTAGGTTTGCAAGTCCTTCTATCCATCACCACATGCCTGCTGCTTAAGATGAGGCACTCTGTAAGTCATGAAGAAAGTAAAGATAAACCAGTGCTATATTAAAGCGCTTCAAGAACAGGGTAAGGTACCTACATGTAGTAACTGGTTAGTGAAGATAAATACGAGTTGAGCTTGCTCCCCCCTTCCCACATAAGACTCTCAAGAGGACCGTATCACAGTGCTCTGTGCTTTGCCATGGCTCCAAGACGTCCGTACAATGCAGTAGAGTGAAACCGTGTACTGTGCCATTCGTTAATTCCTCATCACTGGACTTCTGCCTGTGGTTGTACTTCCTGCCAGGACTGGCCAAAGCTCCCAACCTAAGTATATTTAAATCATCTCCTAGTCAAACCCCATGCAAAGACCGGTACTTAAACAGGAAGTACGTTACACCCGGGAATCCTAGCTTCAAAGAGATGATTCCAGCAAGGGATTTATGGGATTTCTAACCAACAATAGACCTGAGAAATCATAAGTCAGCTATGGTATCACAGTCTTCATAACAGAGTTAGATGTGAAGAGTTTCTCCCCCCTTAAATTACTGCCACAGTCTAACAATTGCAACAGTTTCGCTGAACTTTGGACTTGGAATTCTGAAGGTGGAATGATTTTTTTTCCTAGGATAATAATATACATGTTCATAAAAGGTCAGATTTATCACTTTACAGGTACTTAGACATAGGTCTGCTATAAAATTACAACTGGAGTCAACTTGAAGCTACACTGGAAGAGATTAAGCCTGAATTTCTGCAGAAATTGGCAATAATGTGTTCAGCAGCAGCTTTTAGCCACATATCGAGAAGTCTGACAGGATCGGGATTTCTCTACTCCTGCTGTAAACTTCCTAGTTAAAAAAACCAAAAACAACTCACAAAAGTTACTCAAATAAAACTGTCTTTTTGCACATCACTGTAACATAAGCTGCTTGAGGTTGTCGTGCAGGATGGTATCCTTAACGTCACGGAAAACTAGCCGGATGTTTTCTGTGTTAATAGCAGTGGTGAAGTGGTGGTAGAGGGGCTTCTGCTGCTGGTCCCGGCGTTTGGTACGAAAACAATCCACCAGGAATTTCTGAACATCTGTTAAGCAGTGGGGATCCCCCTCAAACTCGGGGAAATAGTCTTTGATGCTCACTTTTTTTACTTTTTCCTCAAGCAAGTCCGTCTTGTTTAAGAAGAGGATGATGGAGACATTGCTGAACACCCGGTTATTGACTATTGTCTCAAAAATGTTCAGGGACTCTGTCAGGCGATTCGTTTGCCGATCCTCCATCAGCACTTGGTCAAACTCACTCGAGGAGACAAGGAAGAGTATGGACGTGACGCTGTCGAAGCACTCGAACCACCGCTTCCGTTCGGACCTTTGGCCGCCTACATCAACCATTTTGAAAGGGACGTTTTTGATTTCAAAGTCGTACTCGTGAATCCCTTTTGTAGGTTTCCGGGCCAGCAGGATGTCCTGCTGTGAGGGAAGGTAATCCTGAAAGAGACATCAAGGAGAGTTTGCTGATTAGGGTATAAGGTGCAGGCATGGTGATCACAACCGAGTTACTATTGAGAGAGAAGCTTGCAGAGGAACAGCACAAAGTTTTGAATAAACATACACACGAATGCATATTTATATGCTGTCACTGAAGTGTTTTGGAAAGATCTAGCATCCAAAGCAGGAAACACACCCCATATTAATCAAACATGGACCCCAGAGAACTGAAGCTTTCCATTTGCCACATGACAAGGATCCATAAACAACCCGCACCATCAGTTCCTCATGCCAGCTTCCCTCATTCTGGATTACTTTCTGCTTCAGTCATCCTCTTCCCACAAAGCTGGGAAACACGCTGGCTGCCAACACTGCAATGCGGCAATCGGGGTCTAAAGCAGGTTTCTCCAATCTGTAACCAAGGGGAGTATCCCATTATAACCGTGGGTACTCCATTCCTCCCATGTTCTCGTGCATACTGCATGACTGCTTCCAGGAAAAAGAACTACTCCACTAAGTCAGTTTTAAGGCAATTATGGCAGAAATGCACAACCTAAGCAACTTTCTCTGCTCTTGCCATGGATCTTTCACATACTGGTCCAAAAAGTCACTTCTATCAGCTACGTGCCACATCTGGGAGCTCAAAACATAGCCCAAAACATACTGTGCAATTGGTAGAACAGGAGAAGAAACTGGCAGCTGAGGACAGCAGCCTCTTGCCAGTAGGACAGCCTAGGAGCTCACCTTTTCCCCCAGAATTAAACAGTCAGGATAAGTAGGTTTTTCACTGCTTGTTTCCATGTTACGTGACTGGTCATTATCAACAGATGCAGATGTTAACAGGAAGAGGAATTCTTATTAGTCAGCTTTCAACAGCCTGAAATTCAAGACTCGTATGGGGGATTTCTTCACTCTGAGTTACACTTTGGCACATGGTCCAAGGCTTTCTGCTGTCTAAAAAGCACATCTCTAACAGGCAGCTGGCTGACGCTGAAGTTTAAAGCTTTGTTGTTCACTTGTTATGGAAACTCTTCCTTACCCCTTTCCAGCATTTCTCACAACTTCAGAGAGTGTGACTTTGGTTCCAGATTTTAGTCTCCTCTTAGTGAGTGATCTACAATCTTCCTTTGACAGTGCCAGACCTGGACTTTTTACAAGGGATGTGTAAGACCTGGGTCCAGAAAGTCTGATTCAACTAGTGAGCTGGGGAGGGGGAACAAGCACACAACTACACGGCTACTTAAATACTGGTATTCCAAGTGTAAGGCATCTGGGCAAGTTTGATCCACAGCCTTTAAGAAAGTAATGCTAAAACTTAGGGAACGTAATGTTCCAAAAATTCAGAGATCACTTTGCTCTACTATGTAAGCTCAAAAGTGAAACCAGCTACAGAGACTGTTGTTGTTTGAACTCCTGTGTTTCTTTACTGGAGCTGCCCATGACTAAGGCACTGATTTTTATCGTGGCAGGAATTACAGAGCAGCTCTGAAGCACAGGCTCCCACCCGGCACATTTTGCTGCTTTGCTATTACACATCCACAGCCAGAAACACCTCAATCTGCAGGAGAGCTGAACTGCAAAAGTAGCATCATGGTCCCTGCAAACCAAGCAATGGGCACCTGCAAATCAGTCAAGGGCACTGATTAAAAGAAGCAATATTAAAGGGTAATGAGGTTTTTCTCTTTGTTAAATTTATCTTTGGTCTTTTCTACCAAAAATTATTAGAGAGGAAGAAACAATCAGAGAACAGAGCAATGACTGTATCAGATATCACTGAGCACATGTGAAGGGATTTTAAGGTGACTGTTAACACCAAGGGAAGAGGATGTCACAGGTTTCATCCTTCGGACAAGAAGGCAGCATCTTTTGTCATTCAGGAAGTTAGTCTCAAGTTCTCAAAACAAAACCAGAGAGTTTTAGGAAGGCTCAGGAGTGACTGAGATTATTAAAGTAAATAAATAAAATCAATTAATATGAAAGGCAAAGCCATCTATACCTTCAATACTGAGAAAGAACATAAAGAGAACTCTTCTGGGAGTTGGCCTGTAATGTGTATTCAGTAAAGCTTTCAAGAACAAGAAGCTTATCCTTAAAATTCCTGACAAATTCCCTCTCAAGTATTATTACTCATTTAAAATTCCTTCCACACATGCAACCACAAATAAAATCCAAGTGCTTTCAAGCTCTCCATTCACAAGACCTACCAAGCTTTATACCAGATGATGGCTGCTCTGATGCACCAGCCTGCAAGTGAGTGCACTGAAGCCAAGTGCTGGGTGTACAGCCATCATCTGGCTACAGGAGACCAAACAACAACTCCTAAGAAAGCTCCAGCATTTTAGTTGTCTTTTGTAAGGATAATCATGTTTTCTTCCTCGTGGCCAGATCCTTGGGATACCAGCAGCTTGACATTACAGCAACTCTGAATGAGCCCCTTTCTCACTGTAGATCCCATTCTCCCTATTAAAAGACTGCAGCATTAGGAGAGTATTTTCCTTGGACAGAACTAAGTATTATC
Source organism: Psittacula echo (assembly GCF_963264785.1). NCBI lineage: Eukaryota > Metazoa > Chordata > Aves > Psittaciformes > Psittacidae > Psittacula > Psittacula echo. Next base: position 4,471,235 of record NC_137750.1, on the reverse strand, counting down.
TTTCTAAGTTCTTTCAGTGTTTTGCCACTGTCAGTCAGTACTTTCTCTGCAAGCATCCTAAAGGGCACATTCCTCTTCTACACTTTGCCCTATCTTTCATGTTGACTGTTGTCATCTGAAGGTCCATTCCATTCCATTCGTCACCCTCACCCTTTTTCGGTTTTTTGGTTGTTTCTGGGGGGTTATTGGTTTTTTGATTTATTTTCTGTGCAGCTCTTGCCAAGGATCCACACTGACTCTGAACATGTGCTTTCTTCCTGAACTATCTCCTTCCTCAAACTCACTACTCTTTTTACCTCTAAAGGACTTCTTTTGGTTATCAGGTAGTTCTCTTAACTATCACATCACTGTTTCCATAGTTAGAATGTAAAGCATGAATAAGATGCAGTCACAACATGGAAAATGATGTGTCTCTATATTTTGGATACATATAGTCTGCACTGGCAGATGAAACAACAACAAACATGCAGGAATCCAGCTGATCCCAGCCAGCTACTTGTATTTTGCTGATCTGATTAAATCTGAACATTAAAGTTCTTTTCCCTACTCACTGTTATCATCTGCTCCCTTTGGGCAAGAGGCACATGAATTGCAAGTGTATCTGTTTATAAGCAATTCAGTTGTGTCAGAGAACAGATAAGAACAGTAAAATATTAATATATAGTTTTGGGGGAATAATCATTAGACAAATCTTGCATATAGGTAAGATAAACCAGAAGAACCCATCAAATCTTTCACTCCATAACAAAACTTCTCCACATAGACCCAACATTTTCTATGACAGCAGATCTTGAAGGATCCCTCTCTAACTCAGCATCATTTGGGCTAACTTTAAACTGGAAACACTGTAATTCAGAGCTCAGCATTCCCACAGCAACACCAAATAAGCGTGTGTGCATATAAAAATAGAAAAGAAAACACAGTGACTTCAAGTTTCAGGCTTGAATCAAGGAACGGACCAAGGGTTCTAAATAAAGAACTTTGAAAAGAAAATGCAAAAATCTTTACCCAAATGTGCAGGGGCAGAAAAACCAAACCAAAACCAAAACTCAAGGGGCACTGGGTTCAAAACCCATGAGAAATCCACCATTAGCAGAAAGTTGAGCAGTTCACTAAAGCGAGCGCAGCACTCCTACTGCTGTGCAACTCAAGAACAAATCCAAACTGAAGGAGCGAGAGCTGGAGCTCTCAAGTGAGGTATCTGGGAAGCACATGGATACCGCAAGGTAATCACCAGTGCTCTAGTTAGAAAAAATGACAGTTAAAAGCTTAAAATTAACTTTTTCTCCATTAAAGAGAAAAACAGAATTAAGCCTGATGTAACAGGATTCAATTGAAGTGGTTGGGATTCCTTCAGCATTTGTTAGCCATCAGCTGGAAATGACCTTGGAGAAACTGCCTCCCCATGGAGTTCAAGCTGGCATCCCATTTTACAGGCAGTTTTTCCACATGCCATTTCTGCAATGCACAACTAATGAGCATCAGACAACTTCATTATTCGAGCAGTAACCAAGAGTTCTACCCGAAAGGCTCAGCTTTTTCCCCCAGAGAAAACAGATTTGGTTCTGTACCAAATGTGTTTATTTTGAAGCACATGCTACAGGACGGTATCACTGGCCCATGCACCAATTTAACTGGGTATTCCCAACTGGATATGTACAAACAAAAGCACTCATTTCTGGGTATCATTTAGTGTTGAAGTGTTACATTAATAGTCTTTTGACTGGACAAGCATTTGTAACTTGGGTTTTGTTTAATTTCTACAGAAGTTTTATTACCAGAAAGTCTCTTGGCCCTTGCATTGCCCTCTGTTTTTGACATGTTGGTGATGAACTGCTGAGATAATGGAACAGTCAAAATTAAAGCTATATGAGTAGACACTAATAACATTTCATCTGTTTAAACCCCAGAGATCACAAAGACTGCTTAAAACTCAAGACTGAAAGAAACCCAGAAGACTTACTTGTTCTCCAAGTTTATCCAAGTTGTCCAAGAAATACTTTACGGATTCCCCCTGAAAACAAAGCAAACAGTTAGATAACTAAGCAGCACACCTGACCTCAAGAGTTTATGCTGTGAAGTCCAGTTCATTTATCCAGACATCAGTGTTTTAAGCTTTAATCACTACCATCTCTCAAGCAGCTCTCCTAAGAACACAACTAATGTTTTATTTCTAGGTCAGTTAATATTTAAGCTTAAAAGCATAGGTAGGCACATTTATAATAGTTAAGTTCTTTCCAGTTTAGAATTGCTAAGTCAATCCTACAGTGTTATCCACAGGGAGCATCAATGAAGCAACCACACCTTCATTAGGAAAAGCTGCATTCAATTCTTCCAGCCCTTTGAGGAGTCTGCACATAGAGGCATTCAGCGCAGGATTAATCACTGCAGATGATTCATTTATAACTGCATTGCCATACGATCCCATTCATGCAGGTACACCCCCTGAGTACTGCCAATGACCAGCAGAATAGAGGATGAGAAACCACAACTCATGAAGCATTTTACTAAAGACCAAGCTGGACAAGACCTCCTTCCTCTGGGAATAACGGACAAAGCTCCACACTGCAACACTGCATAATATCACACCTACTATACAGGTTATTTTCTGGATTCAAGCCATTCCTTTCCTTGCAAATAGTAACTGAAGTGTTTAATCCCTCCAGTAACATGGAACTAAAGATTCTCTACTGTAAGCCTGAACTCCAGGCAACTCTCCAGAACTTCATCAGGGTGCTGGGATGAAGGAAGAACTCTTACAAGGATGCTGTGGAACCAGAGTTCACTTCCAACAGGCAATGTACTGACTGAATTTATTGCAAAGGAAGGTAGCACCTTTATAGGATTCCCAGCATCAACACAGCAGCAGAGCCACACTTCCTTTTGAAAGCTCTTGGTTACCAAGCTGTAACTTATTTACTTTATAGTAAATACAGAAAAGAAACCATCTGTGTTTTCATTCTGGGCATAGAAGAGCAAGAATACTGACAGAATTTTCTTGATGAGCAATTCAAGCAGCATCCAGGGCCGGGTGACTACATCTAAGCCAGACGTGTGAATCAGGACAAGAGTTACACCCTGATAATCACTTCCCTTCACTTGAAATAGAACTTATCTACAAAGAATATCAAACCTCAACATTAAACTGTGTCACCTAAGCAGCAGTGAAGTAGGGTAAGGTAAATAACAGTCCAAAAAGGGTTCTGGCAGATACATAACACAAGGCACGTACCCTTTGCAGGTTTTCCAGGTCCTAAAGTTACCTAAGAGCAGCAGACACCGCACCTTCCAGTGTGCAATTTGAACATCAGCTTTTCATTAAGCAAGACTGGGACTCTGGTTGAAACATGCCTTGTGCTTGACACACCTGCAGGGAAAGAGTCCAGCACACTTCTACTACCTTATTTTACCTCCTGTTTAGTTTACCATTACTGATTCTCTCTGGGTGACAAGCTGCAGCACTAAGATTAACCAACCATTTCGAAGCCGGCGGCACAGAACAGCAACTCTTGCAGTGACAGCAGTATTCACACACACATCTTTTTCAACTCTCTCAAATCCATTCTAGCCTCAATCCTCTAAGGGAAGTGTATGAGGAGCAGCATTCCTATTCCACAGAAAATAGAAATACACAACCTTGATGCACAAATCCATGAAAGCTTCCCAAGCAGGAGGAACAGGATCAGAATTGAAGCCTTCCAAGTACTAAGACCACTGTCTGCAGCTGAATATTAAGAAAAAAAAAATTAGGCTCATGCTTAATTTCTTTTTTAGGTCCTTAGGAGGAGCTGGCAACCCTCCCTCCTCTCAGGACTATGTAAAATCAGACAGATTTCAGACTCATTTAGTGGAGGTATTTATTCTACAATACCTGGGCCTCAGAGGTTGTAAGTATGGATGTGTGTGGCTACATGCAGACATATATTTTAATCTTCGACAACTCTTTTTTATACTGCCTACAGCAATGCCTACTCCCTAAAGAAGCATTAACTCCACACTACTGGAATACATGAGTTACTACATCTCCTTTTAGTCCCAGGGCTTACTGCTACTGCAATGGATTGAGCAGTTGCAGCAGTAAACCACAGCCTGTAAAGGTCACAAAACACCCCCAGAAACAGCTTCCCAAATGAGGGGATTTCCTGAAAACATGAATGCAAAATACGTGGTCCTGCAGCAATTGCCATGCTCTAGAGCCACACATCAGCAGAAAAGTGAAGCACACCAAGGGGACTGCTTAGTCTCCAGGCTGTCCGGTTATCGAAGTCAAGGGCAGATAAGTATCACGGTGGCCACTCTGAAGCTCATGAGGTTAAGCTTTAAAAGCAGTCAGTTATGAGCAGGAGACAGTTAATAAAGCAGTGACATGCCAGCTTCCCTCCTCCACATCTGCAGCTCACTCAGTTCTTCCCTTATGAAAATCTATCCAGACAACTAATATGACACACCAAGAAAGTGCTGTCACCATGACTCAACTCAGTATTTAAGGATAGAAGTTGTTCAGCCATTGGATTTTATCAATTTGCATGGCATCAAGAACTTAAAACAGCGCTAAGTTCATCAGCAGTTCTTCCATCACATTCCAGACAGCCCTCCCCTATCATACAGCTACAAGCCAGTGTCTTGACTCCGGTTATTTTCTATCTATCTGGCCTGGACATCTTCAGATCAGCAGGCTCAGCTCTGATAACTACAGCTACTCTTGAGCAGCCAACCACCACGACTAACCGATGGTTATCAGAGTGTACTCCTGCAGAACTTAACAGTTCTGACCCATTTTAAGCAAGCTTCAAAAAGGCAGCACAACAAAGCAAGCAAGCAAGACTTCAATCCTTTTCCAAAGGGGTGACTGTGTGCTGTATGCAGTGTTGAGAAAAAACTGAAAAACCCACCACACAACAACCAACGAAAGCCTTAATGCCAGCAACTGTTAAAACCGAGTATGAAACTGATCTATTCACAACACCAGCTCCAAAGACAGCTTCTGTGTTAGGCTACTTTTGCTTGATACTAGATCCGGAACTAGATCTCACTCTGTAAATCAATGACTTGCTATATTTAAATGCTGCATTCAACAGACAGCTGTTGTCTTCTAAAATTTCCCTTTACACAAACTGTAAACCCTCTGGTTTACCCAACATGACTAGAAAACAGAAACTTGGGTTTCCCCACTCTGCCCCACTAACTCCAGTGTGGCTCACCACGTCCATGTGGCTGCTGTAACAGTCAATCTGCTGCTGTCATGCCACAAAGGAGCCATAGCAAGGACAAAATCAACAAGAGACTGAGAAACTGCAGGATCTGCCACCATCAAAAAGCTCTGTGGTTCTCCATTCACTCCCATTGACTTCACGCCCATGTTCTGTGAGTACATATAATGGAAATTGGAAGATTTAGTTAAAGAAATAAAATGATGTGAAGGTCTTAAATTAGTCACAAGTGAACCTTTGGTTTCAAATGCAGGTGAACCCTTTAAAGTCATTTTTACAGTTGAGCAGTTGTGAACTGTCAGCTCAAAGTTACCAATGCCCTGTTATACCGCAGGAACCGTACCATCGACCCTTCCTTGTCCACTGCCCGCTTCCTTCTGCTCAGCTTAAAGCACAAGCCCAAAGATGCGAACAGAAGCAACAAACACCAGCTTGAGCACATCTCTCGTGTGTTGATACACTGCAATAGAGCAAGCTTCTTGAACACCCCCCAGTACAACAGAATGAATGGCCTACACATTAGCTTCAAAGCTCTTCCAGTGTCGGGTCACTGAGCTTTTGCTCTTTTCATACAGTATTAATATGAATCCTATCAGAACATGAGATTTTAAGCAATCACTTTGCCTGCAGAAGATGCCCTCTTTTGTTCAGATAGAGTATTCAGAAACGCATGTAAACCACAGGAAGTTGACTGTTAAATAACTTTATTCATAACTGTCAAGTGTTCCATTTTCAGCAAGGTTTGATTCAGAACAGCCTGTGTGCCTGCTGCAGTCTTGTGATCCTTCCTGAGGGAAGCCAACTCATTTCATCCTCACCATACAAGTTGTGTTTTCTTGTAAACCACTAAATCATATTCTTATCAATGTACCTGATATTACAACAACAGCTTCCCTTACAATACTGCATCTTTCTCACCTAGTCTTGCTCATGCCTATACAATGAAGTTATCTTGAGCTTTGTGTAACACGCTCTTTCTACAAAGATGGGATTACAGCATACGTTGGACATCTACCTGCAAGACAACAGTGTGTTGTAGCTGTGTTCTGAAGTAACCCTGATCAGTTATCTTTTATAAACACCACTTGGCAAAGAGAAAGATTACTGTCTGAAATGTTGCTGGTTAGTGCCTAAAACAGAGCAACCACTAAAATATTATGGGGGAGGAAAAGGAGGAAAAGAGACGACTACAAGAAATACACAACAGATGAACACATCTTTTAAACCCAGGAAGTGGCACCAATTTATTTGGTTTCCATGAAAACAATGTCAGCAATCTAAATATGATTTGTTGAAACCTCAGCATCGCCAAATGGTTTTTTTAGCTGTTCCAGGGCAACACAGCACATTCTTTCCAACAGCAATCACTTCAAAAAATAAAAAAGAGAGAAAAAGCATCAAATAAAGATTCAGTCATCACAAGGTTTAAAGATAGATATGAACAGTCTATCAAGCCATCTATATGTTTGGCTGCAAGTTCACACTGAATGGACACGACTTCAATATCTGAAAGGATAAATCGGATACTTAAAGAAAACAGGAGATATAACGGAGTAACTCTAGATTAGAATTACAGGAACCACCAAACCTTTTCTCTTTCTGACCCCACCTGAGTTTCTGGTAAAACATAGATTTTTTTATCTAATAAAAAAACCCACAAGCACACAAAAACAATGGTAAAAATGCTTTTTTAAAAGCCTAGTTTAGAAGAGGAGGTAACTACAATGTTCTTAGGCTGCCAGGTACATGCCTAAACTGACAATCACCTGCCCATAACACAGGAAAAGCTGCTCGAAGGAAGAAAGATGATGGAGGAAAAACCAAAGCCTTAAACTTCTGCATCTTCCAGCACCCTAATAATATTTGTGGCACTCATTATGTATAGGGTCTTTTGCCTGTTAGAAGCTTAATCCAAAGGCACAAAGTGCTTTAAAACAGCACTGCTGCCAGTGGAAACATTAATAGACCAGCCTTGAAAGGGCTTAAGCACAGGTACTGTACATCCAGATCAGATATTTCGGGATCTCTGAGCTTCTTTCTCTCCAGCTCAACCACCTCAAACATCATTTAGATTTGACCTGGCCATCTTCAAAAGTTGTTCAGCTGGAGAAGAGAACGCTCCAGGGAGACCTTAGAGCAGCTCCCAGTGCCTAAAGGGGCTACAAGAAACCTGGAGAGGGGCTTTAGACAAGAGCTTGTAGGGGTACGACAAGGGGAAACAGCTTTAAACTAAAAGAAGGTAAATTTAGATTAGACATTAAGAAGTTCTTCCCTGTGAGAGTGCTGAGGTGCTGGCACAGGGTGCCCAGAGAAGCTGTGGCTGCCCCATCCCTGGCAGTGTTCAAGGCCAGGTTGGACACAGGGGCTTGGAGCAAGCTGCTCTAGTGGAAGGTGGCAAATGTTGAACTGGATGAGCTTTAAGGTCCCTTTAACCCAAACCACTCTGTGTTACTATGATACACTGAGATTAATTGCTGCTTCCTTATAAGACTGGACAGTTTCAGTTACAGGTTACATCTGCTTCTACAGGAGGACAAAATAATCCTGTTCTCCATCAATACATGTCACAAATGCGTCACATCTCATCCCACCTCTGAGGGCACCATTTCCTCTTTTCAGCACTTCCTGTGTGCAGCTCCAGTTGTATTTGACTGTTTTCACAGCAATAAGAACAGCATCACGCAGTGTAGAAGTGAAACCTGTCTTGTGCTCAGTCACACACCCTGAATATCTGTCCTAAACCAAGGAAACATTGAAGTCCTGACTCACGGAAGTAATCTTTTGTAAAGCCTCTTGGTAGCAGAGCAGAATTTGTACTGAGAACAGCTGCATCGCATTGGGTGGAAGGTGCTCAATAGCATGAAGCTACAAAAGCACCACGAAATGGAGGAGTCACACTAAGTTTATTTCATGACTGACATTTTTATCTTGCATAACGGCATTAACAAAGAAAGGTGAAGGGGTTTAAGAACGGGTTTAACCCAATAATATCCCTTTAATCTATTATCCCCTATTTACCGTGTAATCCAATTAATCCACAATTCTCCAATGTGGATAACAAACGGAGGAAGCCAGAGCACACCAACCTGAGCTCCTGCAGCACAACTGCCTGGCAGCATCCACTGTGGCTGCCAGTGAATGACAGGGGAAAGGCACACAGCTCAAGCCAGTTTGGATCCCAATGCTCCAAATACAGCTCCAGCATCCCCTGTTTCTCCTTCCTGCACTGACTGCAGGCTTGCATTACCCTTCAAAGGGCCTCAGTCACAGTTCAGATCCAATTTTCTCCAATCAGTGGAGCATTTCCATGGTTTCAGACATAATGTGCTATCCCCCTTAACCAAGTGAAGACATGATCAGGCACTAAGAACTTAATCCACATACTGGTGTGCCATAGAGCGAACTGCTCCAGTTTTGAATTACTTCCCTAAGAGGGAAGAAATCCAATTTTGTTTTTCTCAGCTAGGAATCCCGCCCCTCTCCTGAAGGGATGCAACTGCCAGGTTCTTAACCAAACCTGCTTAAAGATACAAACATTCACTACAGCTTTGAGGCGTGAAACGGTGTTCTGTTAAAGACTGCAGACCTACAATTTCTTCCATGCAAGACACTATTATCATACCTCTATTTCTGAAAGACTACTTGGAAACCAGGCTGCGCCATATTCTATAAACAGCTGAGAGTTTTATGAAACCCTTTGAGTTGTATGAAGCAATATTCTATTTGTACAGCTCAAGAGTAAACCCCAAAGAGACTCTTTCCAAGAACTGAAAGCCTGAGGAGTACCCAGCATTTTCCCTGGAGTGTCATTTTTCTTAGGATCACCAATGCTCCCAAATAGGAAGAAAACTCCAATCTAAGAAATTAAGAAATGTAGTAAATGGGACACAACTCATGAGGAACCAGAATGTCTGATGAAGATGTTCCTGTTGGCAAGAACCTGAACAGAAATTAATCCATGAAAGCAAATTAGGATACACTTTCCACAGGATCAGGTGAACTTTCTTCCTTCAAAGTTCTTTTTACTCTCTCCTTCAGGAAGTATCTACAATCCAAACTCCCCTTCCACAAAGGTGACTTTAGGAAAGACACTGATACTTAACAACACGTCGTCGGATTTCATTGATGAACCAAACCTCCCAAGTCACAGCACATAGGCAGACCTAGAAGCTGTATGAAAACATGCACTGACCCAGACGGAACAGCCACCTCCCAATTACTATTTATGCTCTGGGAAGCATCTATCTAAACTTCAAATGTTTTACACACAAAACAGACTGGAACCAGACCGTAAACATTTGCTCTTCTTTCAGTGCACTGACCCACTGGCTCCATGACTTCATGTGTTTGCAACTCAAACTGCACTTAACCTAACACTGAAGCAGTAGCGAGTCTGCAAATCTGCCATCCATCATTTAGAGCTTCACTTGCTTCCAAGTTGTATGAGACCAGCAAAAGCTCCTCAAAACATGACAAATACTTGGCATGTGGAAAGATATCAGCACTAAAAATGGTCACATTGAACTTTAAGGTGCTTGAAAAGCCCACTACATACACTGTAAACTAAATCACAACCTTTCAAAAGCAGAACCCTGAACTAGACACCAGTGCAGGCACTGAAGTATCCCTCAGACTCAGTTTTAAAGTACATTAGGCTCCTATTTCAGCCTCATGAGAAACCCAGATGACCAAATGCTTTTAGTTCCTTCCTCTGCCTCAATTACAGAAACCATTTCGACTACATTCTGGCATTTCTGTTTGCAAATGATGACATACAAATACACAAGCTCTTGTTACCACCTATCTGACAAGATTCAGTGGTAATCTACTAGTCATGTGGAAAATCTATATGTATCCTTAAATGAGTGTCAGTGTATTTGAAGATCAGTAAAAGCTGTGTCTAAAGCACTCAAAGAACAGTGAAGACCGTTAAAGGCCCCAATACCATCCACATGTAAAATTCCAGTAGATCACCCTACACTGAGGGGGTTTGTTTTACACACTATTCTGTGTAGATCTTTTGAATTACAGAAGGCGTCAGTGCACTGTGCTTCCTCTCCTGGAAATTCTGCATCCTCTTTACTTGGTCACCAGTGGATGACCAAATACCACCATGTGCCCAGCAAGCTCATGTGTGATGACATGTCTGTACCTCTCATCTATAAAAAGAATTTAGGAGTCTTTTAAATTCCTTGGTTAAGTCACAGAAAAGGAGCCCAATATTCCACTTATTTTAACTGAGGAGACTGTGGAGTACAGGGAAAACATTTAAGGTGTGAATGACCATGACAGAGGAGTGTGCAACAAAATGCAGTGAATTAAGTGCTGTAAAAGGCAGCTCAGTGCTTATAATAGTCCAAAACTTCTCTCCTCTTACACAGTTGAAGTTGTCAGTTACTGTGATGGCAAAGAATTCAGAGTGGTTTTTATAATCAAAATTCCTCAACTTTCCCAGCTGCATTACCTGCTGTTTCTTGTTAATGCAGTGGGGAAGATACTGAAAACAATTTAGGGCCTTCTTTAGCTTCTGGCGTAATCTTCAACATTTTCTTTATGCATCATTTAAATTTGACCCATCAAACTACTTTGGCTGTAGAGTATAAGGGTTATTCAGAGATTTTCATTTGGATTAAATGCATTTATTGTTTGAGTCTGACAATTTAACTAATATTGTGTTCTATGACCCATTTATTTACCTTTAAGACATAAAGAAAGGCTTCATATTCCAGAACAAGATACCACTTGGTCTGAGCTAAACTCCATCAGCACCGTGATCCAGCTCGCTGTCGTGCACAGGACAGGCTCTGCACCTTCTGAGGTTCTCAACTGATTTGTGGTAAATTTAGATACCTTCAAAAAACCAAGTGCCAGTAGCCAAAATGTTGTCATGGAGATTATCTTGCCTTCTGTGTGAAACACTACTACTTCACTGCGTTTCTTACGTAGTAAGGTCAGCTGCACTTACGTTTTGTGACATTTTCTTAAGCAACTTCCCCAGCTACCACAAGCTGAAGTTTCCTTCCACTTTGATAGTTCTGCATGAGAGGTACAGCATGAACTCAGAACATATAAATAGTATACAGCATTAACTCATAAATACAGCCAAAAGAGTCATACAAATACAACCCAAGCGTTATATGTGCTCAGTGAGAGCAAATTTAACTGGCCTCTAAGGCTGAAGTCTAGTTAGAGTAAGCTCAAATTAGGGAGCAGCAACACAACACTGCCCCTGGCATCACACCTTAATCCTAAAGGATCCAATATTTACATATGAAAAAGATGGCTCCATATTCTTTGCCTCGGGTGCACAATATATAGATGGAAGATCAGGGCTGCATTCATACCACATGTTTTGCCAGCACAGAGGTTTGCTGACAGCTATGAATACTGCCACTTTGTAGTGTAGATGGGGCTTACATTAATAAGTCATTTCTAAATGGACAGAGTATGGCACAACCGTTGTTATGTTTAAAACCTGTGAAGCAATGTAATGAGACAGCTCTACAGGTACTAACATGCAGGACCAGCTACTAACATGCAGGACCTTGCAGGTTAGCAGCCAGCAAGGAAATGGGCTCTGAACAAATGTTTGTACCATGGTCTCATGTTACTCTGTAAGCAGCAGAAGCTCATCTAACACATTTAAAAGAACGTACTGAGAAGAGGTCCACACATTCAAGACATGTGAAAGTCTCCTCCTCTGAAGCGTTCAGGTTGTTGGTATGCACAGCATATCCAGAAGGGCACAACGTATTTTACCTTTACTTAAGCAAGGCTCAGGAATGCAAATTTTTGCAAGTAGGTCACCTTTTAGTCTTCTGCAACCAAATGTTTAGGGAACTAAGGCACGTGATTATCAACACGACAGAGCTTGTCAAGACAGAGTACGTATAAGAACACATGGCTCTGCTCCCACACTGTATTGTGAAACTGCATTTTAAAAGTAGCAGAGACTGAAGCAGAAATCCTAATCCCAATTTGGAAAATGATAAAGAATTGCCACTTAAATCAGTGTAAAAGTTCACTTGTTCAGCTCAGCATTACAGTCAATTCTCACTACCAAAGCACCAGTACACACATGGAAGGGTTTCTGGCCACAAACCCAGAGTAAGGAAATTCAAGCCTCCTCATTGTTGGACTCTAGTGGTAAGCCCATACAGAGCCTTATGAAGGCAAATTCAAAGCCAGCATTATCTTGTCATTGGTGCAGGAAAACCAGCAAACCCTCAAGAACTCAGTCTCTTTTCTGAAGATTTAAATGACTCATTTTTAAGTATAAAATTGTAAAGCACTTTTCTGTCCATAGAACCTTTGATAAATCTTTTTCAGATGAAGAGCAAAAGTGGCTCTAACCTTTCCAAGCTTTTAAGGAGTCATGCTTACTGTACACACACCATCCTGTGATGTGATGTTTGGTGACCTATTGACTGGGGAAAGAGGGGAAAATAGTTCATATTTCAACATAAAGCTGCAGCTTTGTTTTCCCCACAGAATTTTGAACAATATTCAGTGTAATTATAACATTACACTTAAATTAACTCTGAATTATATGATTAAGTGCCCAAATAACCAATCCACATGTTTACAGAAGCACCACCTCCATACCTCACCCAGAAACAGACCGGAGCAACCCAACACCCAATCCCAGAACCAAGAGTGGATCTGGGGAAGGAGAAAGACATCGTCACACCCCAACTTTGGGGTGTGCAGAGGTTGCAGAGGATGAATACTGGGAGGAGTTATCAGCACATTACAGAAGGCACAAGGTGCTGAAAGGCTTCTGAAATTCAGTGTCACAAACATACTGTAGATGCTTTTAATGAATGACAGATGCTGTTTTTCCAGGTTCTACACTTCTGACTTCAGAGAGATGCTGAAGTAATGACCATGAGATGGGCATACGCATTTGAGAAAGAGCTCACATCTGGCAATCTGGTCTGGTCTCCAAACACAACTGGCCTCATCATGATCACTATAATCAAGCACATTTCAAGGATGTGCTCTTACACACCTGAAAGAATGGTTAAGTTTTGCTAATATTCTGCAGTGGCCATTTGAGGACTCATTTCCCGTAGAGCTAATGTAATGTTCTCATGTGTACAACAGCCCCACCAATATGCAGAGACAGAACCCAGAAAAGCCCCACCAGGACAAGACAGAAGTCAGTTCAACTGAACAACACTCTTCTAAAATACTACTCTGCAACAGGAAAATGCTGCAGGGAAGTTGCAGCAAAACTAGCAGCATAACTGTGAGCAGAACACGCCTTTTCCTGTCTTCTATAATCTGATCTAGCACTTGCAGATGTATCACAAAAGTAAACATAATCCAGAGGTAAATGCACATCCTGCCATCCTTGCTGTACCATCCACGTCTGCAGTTCTGTGCAGATATGGACAGAACAAAGTGTCCTCACTGCCTCTGAGCACTTTAGGTTCATGGCATTAAGGACAAAACAACACAAAACACTCAGTGTAATTTGCAAGTAGGGCAAAACGTAACTATCTGCAGATCAACAATTGCTGGTAGCAAACATCCAAACCCAATCAAAAGTTTTCTTTTAACAAGAACAAACCTTTAACACATTCAAAGCTTATCATGCATCTGAGCTACTCAGCTCTCATCCCACTTTTCCATTGTCAGAGAATGAGAAGACTCCTGGAGACTACTTCAGAACACTCCTCTGTGCACGACTCTCATAGCAGATGTGAGTTCACTGCACCTGCTGAAGTGAGAGGCAGTGCAGCAGCATACAACCGTACTCTACTCAGAAGTGCTTTCCTCAGCGTTACCAGATAGGCAGCACCAGCAGCAGCCACTCCTCAGCTGCCAGTGTTTCAGAGCAAGTCCCAGTGAGAACAGCAAACCTTTCCAACCACAGAACTGAACAGCTCACAAGCATAAATACAAAGGTGAGGAAATATGTTGTTAAATCACTTTGCATGTTGTAGAATTAAGATAATGAGTGTGTTTTATCCAAGTCATTTCAGGACATCTTAACTGGAAATCAACCGGCAAAGAGAAATCTGCAATGTTCATTAAATGTCAGAGAGCTTCAGGCTGATTCAGACTAACTCTGTAACTAATCCACATCAGACATCGACCAGAGGCTGTAGCAGAAATAAGCTCAGTGCATGAAGGACAGAAAGCTTGAAGTCGACCAGAATATAAAGCCACAGGAACTGACTCAGCTACAGAGCCAAGAGTCTTTAGTTAACTGTGTTAGTGGAACTGTCACCTGAATGACTTCAGTTTGTAATAAAATTTGAGGGATTATAATATTAACCACCTGAGAAGTACTGAAGTGGCACACATGCACTAAGCTGTAATTAGTTTCAAAGCACTACATAAGTGACCTCATGAATTTTCATAAATACTGCTGTTAGTGGCCAGAAGGCCCCTATTTTTATACCAAGGAAAATAAATCATATTGAATATCCTCATGACCACTTGCATTAACAAAATGAGGAAGGACGCTCCAGCAAACAAGGCATGGAAATGCTGATTTCTAATTCCATTAGAATATAACTAAGTTCTGCTTTTCCCCTCTCACATGCTGCTATAAAAAGACAACACTGTTTCTTCAGGGTCCTAGCATCATCTCTGGCATTATAAGTGAAAGATGATGGAGACGAAGGAAAACAGCATGAACAGCTCAATGATTTCTCACAACCATGCATAAATCTTGCCAGTATCTCTCTTTTCATTACATCTGTTGTCCCAAGCAGTCGAACTGGAAGTAGAAAACAGTTTTATTCCCCATCTGCAATGCTAACAATTTTCAGTCCTGGATCCTTTCTTCAAGAGTCAGCACTCAACCCAAGTGCACTGTCTGTGTCTCTTCCAACTTCTTCCTGCCCTACCTCCTTGACTTGGAGGTACACCCATCACTCCCTCCTTAACTATTTGTGTCTCCCTTCCATAGTACATCACATACCTAAACTCTCTGAGCACTCTTTTCCAAAGCCTGCCAGCAGCTATGGCAAAAATCCATACTGCTTCCAAGAGTCTTCCACCTTTCTGCTGCCCACATGGAGCTCTGTCATAGCTTCAGCTGGGGTAAAACCCCAGACTTCATGCTTGGCCAGCACTGCTCAAGCTGCTGCACTCAATACAGTGACATCATTCAGCTGCTTCCTTTTCTTCATGTTTATAACTTGGCACAAATATCTCAGGCTGGGCTGAGATTTTGAAAGGATTTAGGGAATAAAGCAATATACGTATAAATAAAGCAGTTACCTTACTTTCAAAATTAGTATTAGGATAGTCGTCAACTATTAAGAGCACTTAAAAAAATACTCTGGAGCTCTGCCTAAAACATAACAAGATCCATACACGATCCAGGACATTATGCAGATTTAGGGATTTCCAAAAGAAAGCAATAGGGTTTTTTCTGCCTGAAGCACAACACACTTCAAATCCTACTCAAAGTGAAACTCTACATAAGCTTCAGTTATGGAAAGAACCTTCTTTTCAGACTCAAGATGATGGAATGGCAATAGGTCCCTTTTCCTTTGCTGCTTCCCCTGCAGTCACCAGCCATGCTTAGCAGAGACAAGTTTATTTAACAGCTTTTAAACCAGATCACTCCAGCACAGCAATTGTGTCACTAAGTCACATTTGCACCAGAAGCAGAGCAATCACCCTTTTATGATCACCTTGAAGGTAAAATGCAAGGAGCAACAGGTCTCCATAGAAACACATTACGTAGCTGAGAGCTCACAGGGCAAGTGACAGGCACCTGCCCATCCTGCAATCTCTACAAGATGTTCCATGATCAGAGCAATACGTATTTACACAACCTATTTTAGCCAGAGCACAATTACACAACTATTTATAATAGCTCAACAGGAGACATCATCAGCTATTGTTCAGATTCACACAAACACAAAGGTTATTTTTAAGACGTAAAAAAACACAAAGCCACTTAAATTCAAGAGACCTACAAGAACAGATTTGATCTATTTTAAGGTTCTCCACCTCCACCCCTATAAACCCCTGTGCCACTGCCATTTACTACACAAGTCTGTGAATCAATAAACAGCAAATTTAACTCAAATTCTTTGTTTCCTTTTGCAGCATTTGCCTGGAAATGGAGCAAAGGGACTTCAGCTGTCACAGGGAGTTAAGGCTCCAGCTCAAACTTGAGACGTGTTTCTCCTTCCTTTCCATCACCACTATAGAGCTGCATACTCCATCTCAACCTCACTATTAACCTGTATACTCCAGCTGAGAACTTGAATATAACAAAAATCTCATTACATGAGCATGAACATAGACATTCAAAATTAAACAGGAAGTATACGGAGGGAATGTTTGCTAGATTGCTCAAACTGGAAGAGAAAAGGGAGTGGTTTTTAAATTCTTCTCATTAACCCATGCATACCTTTTCTTAAAAATCATATTACTGTTAAGTCTTCCTTTACTGCAAACCATGTTTTGTGTTGTTTTTTAAGTCGATGCACTAGTTCACGAAGGAAACAATCATATGGTAAAAACACTACAGACGTACAAGCTTTGTTACAGAACATAAAAGCCCTCCAGACCTCTGCTTTCTCACACATGAAATGATGACAATTATGTCAGAAGCTCTTTATTCTTCTTGTTTTGTAAAAAAAGGGGAGGGAAGGAGCTAATGCATCTGTTTGCAATACCACAGCATAACAGTGTACTATTCCAAAAGGCTTAAGATCCATGAGGAGGCCGCTTGAGCTGCATTGTATTCACTCACACAAGAATCATACACACTCAATTCCAAATACAAACACAGAACTTACCAGTTGGAACTCCCTGCGCCGGTCGTACGCGTGCTGGATGCCACTGTCAGCCCATAGGGCTCGGATGGCTGGCAGGTACTGCAGGAACACTGCTGTCTCCACCATGCCCTGCACCACTGAAACCGAGCGGGTGTCAAACGCCATCATCGTATCTCCGTTACTCTGGTTCGCAGGATCACCCCAGGGGATATGAAGTTTCTCTCTGGCATCCACGAGGACTCTCACACCTTTAATAGGACGAAAGAGCGTTGCAATTAGTTTCTCAGCATCTACTGTTTCAGTAGCCTACAAACCTGCAAAGATTCAGACAATGCACTTACTCTGTACAGTCAAAGCTCAGTGGGACTCTCCACCCATGAGGAAATCATGAAGTTTCTGAACAACTGACTCTAAACACTATGCTTTCAGGTAATATCAAACCTCAGATACTTACTATCTGAAAAACATGGCCATGGCCAACAGTATAATATCCACAGTACAAGTTTAACTCTTGATAAAGTGCTGGTTTTAATTACTAAGCCCCCAGTCTGTGCTACCAAACACTTTTGCCTGGCACAAAGACAACTCAAATAAAGTATATTTAAAAGCTTATTTCAGAATATGTCGAACCATCTGACTGTGTATTTCAAGATTCCCTAATCTCTGTACTTTTATGAGCTTGGTATCTAGCTATCTCAACTTGTAGGCAGTTATCGCTGCCTTTAACACTTGCAGAGATATGAACACAGTATTTACTAAATCATTGTACTCTAAAAGTTGTTTTTCCTGCTTACATGCAAAAGGAGTTGTATCACTGAAAGACTTCCCTGCACTTGTTTTGTTGCTGTTTTGGTAGACATTCCCTGTGAGAAACACAGTATTTTAAGCTTCTCTTATAAAGGAGTTTAAAAAAAAAATACTACAAACAATAAGCAACTGTAGAGGCATGGGGAGAGTGTAAGGAAATTAAGGAGTAGTAACAAGTGACTGTATAACAACACACTTGTTCAATACCGAAGTGTTTTTTCAAGCTTCATTCCCTTCCCATGACTTTTCCATCTGTCAAACGCAGTGACTGCAGGGAAGCAGCCTCCAGAAGAGCTGCAGTTCCTATGTGCGTAAGTCCACAGAGTAAGAAGCACCTTATTTTACTAACAATCTGTAACCTAGTCAACATAGGTTGCTCGTGATTCTACTGCCTTGCTATTTATAGCTTCCCCAGGTTTGATCTGTAACCAGCTTTGTAAACCAATTGTCAAAGAACCACTGGATCTCAGCCCTCTTCACGAGCAGGGCTGACGTCTGACATTGCCTTGCTGTTTCAAGAAACTTAACTGAGACTTTGCCCAACTATTACACAGTCCAAACTAATAATCTGATGAGCGATTTAGATGAGAATGATAAGGTAAATGTGGCCGATTCAGTAAGGATGACACCAGTGAAATGGACAGCCCAGTCCTAAACCATGCATGGAAGTTTCAGCGAAGCATCTATGAACCTTGGTGCAGGTTTAATCCTGGTTTCCAACACGATGGTAGCTTTCTTCCACTGCAGCGAAAAGCTTTCTCCTGGGGCGCAGGACACGTCCCATCCTCCCGCAGTTTCAGGTGCATCTCGCCCCATCCATTACCGCTCATCACCGCGATCGCATTACCAGGAAATGGCACCGCTCGGGACCTCACGGGCTCAAACCTCTGCTCCCGCCTGGGGGCCGCGCCCGGGCCGCCGCCTCTCCCCCCCACACCATGGCCGGGTGACACCCCGCGGAGGGCGGCTGCCCCCCGAACGGTGCCACCGGCAGTGCGGGGCCGCTCCTCCTCCATGAGGGAGAGGCCGAAACGAAACCACCGACCGAGCGGGAGGAGGCAGCGACCCACCGGGCTGAGGGAGACGAAGCCGCCCCTCCCAACCCCGGCCGGGCCCGGAGCTTCACGGGGCTGCCCCTTCGCCTCTCACCCACCTTTAATCACGTTGCTGTAGATGGTGGCTCGGAACTCCTCCCGGGCCGCCCGGTCCCAGTCCTGCCCATGGATGATCCTCATCTGCTTGAGGAAAGTAGACTTGCCGCTCTCACCCGCTCCCAGCAGCAGGATCTTGACGAGGCGCTTCACGTAGGTCTTCTCGCGGTTGAGGCACTTGTCGATCTCCTTGGACTTGCGCTGCTGCTCGGCCTCGCCGCTGGTGAGCAGGCAGCCGGGGAAGCAGCCCGACAGCACGGAGCGCGACGGCAGGAAGTCCGCCATCTTAGCGAGCACTGCCAGCGAGGGCAGCGCCCGCTCCGCTGACCCGCGCATGCGTGACAGCGCTCCGTTCCCGCCCTTGCGCAGGCCCCGCCCACTGAGCGGCGCCTCAGAGGAAATGGCGGGAGCGGGAGGTGGCTGCGGCCGCTCCGGTCGCGGTCGGTGTTGGGGTTTCTTTAACGTCTATAGCCAGTGCTTAATGTGCGGTCACTGAGGGAAAACTGACTCCGTTATGGTGGGTCCTGTGTTCTGTAGGGTTGCTGACAGGCGAGAAGCCGCGGGGAAGAGCAGCCCTCGGTCATGGAGGGCAGGATGGAGCTTGCCAGCTAAGCAGTTTTCTGTTCTCGGTGCGAATAGAGTTTGGTTAAAAACGCGTTGAGCCGCTCGGTACGGACTTCCTCTTTGGTGCTCTGAGCTGTGCAGGGCTGCAGGCTGGACAGACTGTGGGTCTAGGCCTTGCATGGGGGCTGGGTGCAGGGTGAGGGACAGTGGAGTTTCCTATCCATTACTAAGTTAAATGAAGCAAAGACAGTATTTTCAAGTGCTTAATAATAAAGACAGGTGTCTCTTAGGGCTGGCTACCTGTGCTTCTTTCCAAGGAGGCTTCCATCTCTCCTTTCTATCCTGCTGGTTTTGTCCTTTTCTCTTTCCCCTCCTTTCACTTTGCTTTCTCCATGGACTCTTTGCTAACACCTCCCTTTGGTCTCTCCCTGCAACTGCCCTGTGCAAGCATCATGTTCCAGTCTGCTTCCTGCTGTCCCTCTCAGCACATGATGGTCATGTCACGTATCCAGCTGCCCACATCACCCAAGGTTTGGGTAGTCGCTGGCCGCCTCCCCCCTGCGTGCTACAGATCAGGAATCATAGAATCACAGGATGGTTGGCAAGGACCTTAAGATCATCCAGTTCCAACCCGCTGCCATGGGCAGGGACACCTCACACTGAACCATGTCAGCCAAGACTTCATCCTACTTGGCCTTGAACGCTTCCAGGGATGGAGCATTCACAACTTGGGCAACCCATTCCAGCGCCTCACCACCCTCGCAGTAAACTTCTTCCTTATATCCAATCTAAACTTCCCCTGTTCAAGGGTTGTTCCTGCACTGAGGATGATTCTGTTCCCTGGAGAGGACACTGCCGTGGGCTCAGCGTCATCCAGCTCAGCAGGGGAAGCTCAATTGCTCAGTCCTGGCTCCGGTGTTCACCCAGCTGCATCCTCTGCCCCAGCAGCCAGGCTTCATCTCTAAGGCAGGGTGCATAAGGTCTCTGTCTGTTTTGCTTTTTTCCTTCCTCTTTGCCACTTCTTCCCTTGGCTTTCATGCCCCTGGAAAGTCCAGGAGTGACGGGAAGTAAATGTTGTCCATTCCTACTCACAGCTCTTCCCATGGGGCTGCTAAGGAAGATTCTTACTTTGTGTGCTTGTGCCCTACCAGACATGATAATGGGCTCTGGAGTTACTGCTTTAACTGCCTTGCTGAGGGACCTGGGATTCAGTCATGTCTCTCTCTGTGCCACACTTTGCACTATATATATATATATAGTTTATTATAGTTATGTTATATACAGTTATATATAGTTAATATATATATAGCAGTTTACCTAACTGCTTTGAAATCTTCCTGGAAGGAACTGCATACGGAAGTGCAGCTCCTGCTCACCATGCTTGCAGTACCATTCTCGTTGCTTCACTTACGTTGCTCCTTCCTTCCCCTCAGGGTTGTCCCCAGTTTCCTTAGATAGAAAGGTAGTTTACTCACCACACGCCTTTTCTGTTGCATGATTCAACTTCTGGTGTGTGAAGAAGGGGCAACCACGTAGGAAATGTGATCTTTACAGAAAGGAGGGGATTCCCTCTGTGGTGCTTCCTACAAGAGAAACTGATGAGAATCCTGAGCGAACACAGCTCACAGGGGCTTCACCAGGAGAGCAGAGGGACAAAATTCAGCTGCCGCAGGGTGCCCAGAGAAGCTGTGGCTGCCCCATCCCTGGCAATGTTCAAGGCCAGGTTGGACAGGGCTTGGAGCAAGCTGCTCTAGTGGAAGGTGTCCCTGCCTGTGGCAGGGGTTGGAGCTGGAGGAGCTTTAAGGTCCCTTCCAACACAAACCAATCTGGGATTCTATGATGATCTGGGTGCAGAAAGGCCAGAACTAACTTGTGGAGCCAAAAATCAGCCGGGACTCTGCATGGTTCTGCTGGTGCTCTCTCCATTCTCCCCACAGATAGTCCCTTACTTTCTTGATGGACAAATTCACACATTGATTAGCCAGACTCTGTCAGGGACTGGAGAAGCATTTCCTTTCCACAGGTGTGGGTTTGTGATTTTAGTCAGTATTTTGGGATGAAATGACCATTTTTATTCTTTTAAGTACGTGGGGCACATGCAGTTGCTGGTGATTGATCCTTTCCTTAGGTCAGCACCTCGCCTGAAGGACTTTTGAGTCCTTCCACCCCAGGACAGCGAACGACAGAGCTGCTCAGAGGAACCAGTATAGTTTATAACAAGTTCTCCCAGTTTCCCTCCCAAGCCAAGGAACTGAGCTACATCTTTCTGTGTGCTGTTTACCCTGGTATGTCCAAAAGAATTACCTGTACAGCGATCCCATTCTCCTGCCAGTGTCTCTCTCTCCTAGAGATGAAAGCACTTGTGTTAGCTACCATCACTAGAGTGCTTGTGTGCCTTCACTGCCCTTTACTTTCCTTCCTCTAACACCGTCCATGCTACCGGAGTTTGTCACCTTTGCTGTTTCAGAGAGCCACTGGGATCTGAGCTTGGTTCAAAGAACCAAACAGCACCTCAGCACTTGAACTATGAGACAATTCTCTTGCTCCTTTTGGCTGTCAGCTGATGCCTTGAAGCATGAGATATGATGGCTTTGATGCTAACATGTGGCACGACAGAGGTTACTCGCAATAGGTAACTCATGGAGCAAAGAAGGGTGGAAAAACTGTGGAAGTGTCTGATGCAGCAGCTGCTGTGACTCACAGGGGGATTCCACATGGGAATGACTGAGCAGACACAGGAGAAAGGCCTCGCAGAACAGAGGGATGAAAGAGCAGAGAAAAAGATGAAACACACCCACAAGGGCAGCAAAGCGACTGGGAAAGCAGCCCGTGCCTTCAGGGTATTCCTGTGAATGGAAGGAGTGCTCTGCTCCATGTGCTTTGCTCAAGCGTGCAAACCACGTGTACATCAGGGCAGTCACAAACACCATGGTGGGAGGGCACTGCCCTGAGACATGGCTACACATGGGTTTGGGAAGTGTGGGTGACCTGGAAACACAGATGTGTGTGATGGTGTCGGGTGGGATCTGCTCACAGAGAGTGTGGCACGAGTGCCTGCTCACTACGTGCACACGTGGCACTCTGCACCCCAAGGTGTGAGCACACACTGTGTGTTCCCTGTGCAGGGGGGTACACACACTGTGGGTAGGTGCGTGATGTGCAGAAGGCAGTGTGCCCACATGGCATTCCCGGGAATGCCTCCTACAAGCCCTGGCACAGTTACGCTCTGTGTGAGTGAGGACACAGCACTCTTCTTGCTGTGCTGTGCTGTGCTGGCAGGCTGAGCCCTGGGCTGCAGGAGGAAATCTCACCATTTTCCAAAGAAACCAGGAAAAGGGAGCTCTTGGCTCCCAGTGCTGCCATCGAGGTGAGACAGCCCCGTTGTGGGGATCACTCTAGTCCCTTGGTCTGCCTCTAGGCACTGTGAGTCACAACTTCCCATTGTGGGAAGTCACAACTTCTCACGTGGTTTTGCCATGATACCAGCTCCCCAAAGCCACCCGTCTGGCTCCTGCACCCACTGCTGCACTAAGCAGCACTGCTTGCTGAGTCCCAACCGCTGGGACTTGAGCACCAGGGGCCTTGGGAGCCCCAGCTCCAGACCAGGAGTTCTTTGGGGGGGATTCTCTCCTCTCCAGGGGAACCAGGAGTGAATGGGGGCTTTGCCTGCTCCTGCCTACCACCACCTTTTGTAAGGACCGTTTCCAGTGTGACTACTAAGGCTGGCTCACCCGGGTAGCTGCAGGCACCCAGCACCTTCCAGAGCGACTTTACAGCTCCATCGGCCCCATCTCCTGCTCCTGATCCCAGTCCCAATTCCAATTCCCAGTTCCCTCCTGCCCCGCCTGCCCAGTCCCCGCCCCTGGCCCCGCCCCGCAGAGCGGGCTCCCCCTAGCGCCCAGAGGCGGTGCCCGCGCCTCCCGCACCCTCTACGCCTTCATGCAAATGAGCGTGTGGAGGCGGGTGCTGATTGGCTGCGGCGCGCAGGGTTGGCACCGCCCCCGGCCGGGAGGGCCGACGGTGGTGGGTGGCGGGTGTCCGCAGGCAGGTGAACCTGACCGGGGCCGGCGCTCCCCGGGCCCGCTCCGGCACCATGACCGTCACCCGGCTGGACCAGGGGCAGCGTCACCGGCCGAGGATGGCCTTCCTGAAAAAGGTGAGAGCTGGGCAGCACCGCGGGGGCTGCATCCTGGCGGGGCCATGCGGTGCCCGGTGCTCCGGGCCGGGGGGACCCGGTGTTCACAGCGCCCTGCCCGGGCATGGCTCCCCGCGTCCTCGATGGATGTGCGAGGGGACAGCACCGGCCCCGGGGCTCTGGGGACACGACCTGTTGCAGAGCCCTGTGGCTCCGGGCTTCAGGCTGAGGTCTGGGGGGCAAGGTGTGAACTGGAGCAAATAGAACCATAATTTCATTTAGGTTTGTGGCTTAGCCTCGGCTGAGTTATTCTCCTGACACATTTCCTCCTTCTCCCATCCTTTTCCCCCCAAAGGCCCTCAAAACTGCATTGTTTCCCAGGGGAAACCCCATCATCTGCAGCGCAAGGCCCCTCGGCTTGGTCCAGCATTCCCGAGGCTTCCAGCTGATGTGCATCCGCTTTTTGGGCTGTATCACGGCCGAATCATTTCCCACGTTTTCAGAAGCACTGGAAGGAGTGGGCAGGTGTTTGCCCACGCTCTAGGCTCGGATGTGTAATTTGTAAAGCAGTTGGTGTTTTTCCAGAGGGTTCATTCAAAAGCGGAGCCAGTTTTAGTACAACCGGTATCAGCAGTGCTGAGCTTCCCTTCCACCCACCTCCTGCCTGTGGCTTATCCTGCTGAGTGGAATTAACTGAATTTCCAGTGACAAGGGCAGCCGGTTGCTGTTGGAGTTGTGGCTGCCTCTCCTGCAGCGCCCATGAGCTGGGGGGAAGGTTCAGGCTATTCAGTGCTAAGGCAATACAAGCACTGTACTCTTCATGATAGAGGAGGTAAAGAAGGTGTTTTCTTTGGTGCTGTCTTTGAAGGTGCCGTGTGCTTTGGGATACAACCCCAGCAGCAGTTGTTGCAGTCTTTGCAATGCGCTCCGAGTTCCTCAGGTGGGAAGAGCTGGTAAAACACAGGGAATTCCTACAAGGGAGCATGCACCGCTCACAGTGTGAGCAGCGAGAGGTTTGGGTTGTTCTGATGCTCAGACTGTTGTTAGCACTGGGAAGGGAAGCTCTGGGCTGGCCAGGTTTTAGCTCTCATCTCTGCTTTCATTCCTCCTCTGG
Organism: Psittacula echo; assembly: GCF_963264785.1. NCBI lineage: Eukaryota > Metazoa > Chordata > Aves > Psittaciformes > Psittacidae > Psittacula > Psittacula echo. The sequence continues at coordinate 4,446,498 of NC_137750.1, read as the reverse complement.
TTTTCCAGACCTTAGGGAAGCTGTGTATGGATCTGCTGTTCCGTGGCAGCATGGACAACCACATCCTAAAATACAGAGCATCTTTACTGGTTGCCTATGGAGGGAGCTGAGGATGCTCAGCGTGCTTCCAGCGAGCACCTTAGATCCGCGAGGAGCTAATATCCTAGAGAGAAGCTTTCTTAACTGCTGAAGCCTGTGCTCCAGCTTTGCCAGCAGCTGGCACACCACTGTAGCCATGAGTTGGCTCCAGCACACAGAGGGATTCCTGCTGTGCTGTCTCCTTGTGCTGCCTCTCCAGATGTGGGGACAGGAAAGGTGTTTGCTTTAGGGATGATGGGCAGTGCTGGGTATGTGCTGTGTGGCATGGGCTGGATGCAGAGCTTCATGGCTGGCCCATGGGGGGATCAGAAAGCCCCCTCTTAAGGCCCAGCGGTGCCTTCTAGTCTATGAAATACTCATGACTAACATTAGGTTGGTTTACTCTGTTTTTCTCCTCTCCTAAACTGTCTTGGTAGGAAGAACATTGGCACAGAAGTCTGCTGAAGCAGGGAGGAAGCCTCTGAAATGCATTTGGGCTGTATGCACGTGGCCAGATGCTGGCAGAGCTCAAATCACCCCAACCTCTTGGTGCTGGTGTCTGCCTCAGCAGCCAGGATCTGGCCTGTTGGGCATCAGCTGGAGGAGCAGGGCTGTGCTCCCCAGTGGCTCTGTTTCAATACAGTCTGTGTGCTTCTCCTCGCTGTGCTCCAAGGGCTGCACATGACTCATAGCTCGTGGGTAGGGCTGATGGATGCCGCTCGCCTTTTTCCTCTGCATCCTTACGCTGGTCCCTGATGGCAGCACCGCAACCGGACAGGGACCAGTGGGGTCTGCAGCATGGCTGGGGGCTTCTCCAGCCTGGCTTCAGTCTCACCAGGCTTCTCTGTTTCAGTATTAATGTGATGCTGGCTTTAAAACCAGTTGAAAAATCAATCTTTACTGTCAAGGCCAGAGTGCATTCTGTCGCTACAGGCTTAAACCCTCACTGAGCTTGGCAAGACTTGGGCTCGAAGTCCCTGTGGTGCCTGTGAAGACAATACCCTCCATTATGTGTGAGTGTCATCAAGTCACCCTTGTTAAATCCTCTAATCCTCGTTAAAATCTACAGCCTTGCCCCAGATGAATGTGCAGAGAGACAGAATTGGCCCTGTTGGACCAGCTTTGATTTACTATCAAATAGTAGCAGAAGACAAAAAGAGCATCATCCACAACGCCAGGTCATTCTAAAATGAGGAGATGAGGAGCATACTCCAACTCCAGCCGTCTTAGTGGAGCATCCCAAGTGCAAGCAGGAGGCTGCTGTGCCTTTGGGGTGCTGCCAGTAGGAAGTCAAATGTAAGAGGAGGAAAATACCTTTGAAAACCTTCATATTTAGAAATAAAATGTATTTTGGAACCAGAAATAGAAGAATTCTCACCCTGAGGGTGGGACTCATCCTCCATAACATGATCTGTTAAAAACAAGTCGTCAGCATCTCTCAGGGCTTTCTGATGGGATGGAGGATGCTGCCAGACAGGGGGAGGAGTTGCTCCGGATGGTGTATCTCTGCCCTGTCCCAGAGGGGCTGAGCTTTGCTGCCCACAGACAGGGCTGGGGCATACTGCGTATGTTCTTGGTGCGTGGTGCAGTGTCTACAAGTGCACGGGTGGGATGTTTGTGCAATAGAAACACCGCTTGATTTCTTCTTCCTTAGTGCCCCAGCAAACAGCCCTCTGCACCAGAGAAGAACGTTTATGGGTAGCAGAGATTCCTTTTCATAGCTCAGCTCTCATGGAGTGGTTGCATCCTGTCCCTCATCTGCTAACCCTGTGCGTGTGTCTTCTATAGGAGGGGGAAATGGCACTGTGAGTCGTTACAGCTGGCAAGGTTTGGAGGTGGCACCTCTAATGGCAAGGGGAGGTTCGGAGACGACTGTGGCCGTTGCATCCATTCCTGTATAACACTACTGCATATTGCTCTGGGGTGCTGCCTGGAGCTGGGCCTTCTGTAATACATCCCATCTGCTTCATGCTTTGCAGATCGAAGCTCTTATGATGGAGATGCAGAATCCAGACACAGGCATCAAGATGCAGATGCAGAGGGTGATGATCATCAACATCCCACATGCTGTGGCAGGTAAGAGCTGCACCAGGGGAAGGAACCAGGAAGTCCATCAAAGAAAGGCTGTGTGAGGACCCTATGGCCACTCCAGGGTTACCACTGCCTGGATGCATACTGGATATATCCCAATAGATACTTGCTGTACATCCTTTGAGCTGTGCCTGCTCCCTTTATCTCGTTCTCACTCCTGTCTTGTTTCACTCCTAGTTCTTTGAATCAGAGACACACAAAGAGTGATAATCACACCCTTTTAGCTGTCTCCTATGAGTTTAATTCAAGTGACCTTGCTTTTGTTTAGCACAGAGGTGAGTAGGCGCTTCAGCCTCCAGACCTGTCATGTTCCCAGTGAGGCTGAATCACAAATCAAGGTAAATATTAAGATCCAACTAAAACAGGCAGCCTGGAGTCAGGCTGAAAGAGGGTGCTTCAGGAAGGAGCAATAAACAATTAGTCTCCCCCGTAAAGTTTTCTTCTAATAATAGTTCTCCTTCAGTACACAGGCAAAGAACAAAATACTCAGCCCACTTCTCTGCCTGTAAATGACAGCTTTTCCTCCTTCAGGCAGGCAGGGAGCTGTGCTGCGTCACGTATGGTATTACAGCAGCTCTTAGCACAGCCTCCTTTCACACAGGGCATTATCACTGCCTCTGCTTCCCTGTTCTCCAGCCCTTGTGAGGGATCCTTCACTGTAGATACTCAAAGATGCTGTAGCAAAGTTCCCTCCTTTTACTTTGGTCTTTCTGCAGCCCTTTAGAACACAAAGGACAAAATCTCTCCCTGCAAGCAGTGATTTTGCTCCAGGTGACTCCGGATACAACTTGGCCAAATAGATTCTATTATCCTTGGCTGTCAGTGAATAGTTAAGGCAGCACTGCAGAGAAGCTTCCCCTGTACTGAAGATGATGTGCCACCTCGAATAGGAGCAGGGGAACAAGCAGTTCTGATGTCTGACCAGTGTAAAACACCACTTCCTGAAAGTCCATGGCTGGATGATGTGGAGGGCAGGTGCCCGTTGACGCTCATCCTCTTTGTGTGCTGTCTGCTTCAGTCTGCTTCCTCAACCAGACTTGCTGCAAGTTCCTTCTTGCATAACTCCTAAACTGCAGTCAACTTCTCATAAGCAAGGGAGTTCCAGTCTCTTGGCATGGTGCTTATCGCTCTAAATGATGATATTTTTAGTGCTGTGCAAGCTGTGTGTATATATATATATATATAACATATATATATGTATATATTGACCTCTGAGTGTTGCAGAACAGTGACTCATGTTTAGTGAGGGGATGGTGAAGACATCAGAGCGTGGACACAGAGCCACTGAAGAGTCTCTCTCTTCATGTGCAGGAAGCCAAGTGGTTAAATGCAGTGCAGGCAAATGGCTCACAACAGAAAATACCGAGTTACATGTGCACCTTTAGGGGAAAGTGCTTGCAGAGAGCGTGTCTGGAAATGAGTGATGAGATAATCCTTTAATTTCATCTATTTCAGGAAGCAGGCGGCAGGATAAGAGCCCTGAGCCCCTATTAGAAAGTTAAGTCAATGTCAAGAAAGGTCAACACCTCGGTCTGCAATCCTAGGGGATGTTTGGAGGAAAAGGCCAATAACTGATCAGGGAATAGTGCACTTCTGCACTGTATTTAAATGGAAGGAGGGTGCTGGAGGCTTGGATCTGACTGGTCACACTGCAGCAAAAGAACTGGGAGAGATAAAGTGTGAATGGAGAAATCTTTGCTATGTCCTTTTACCACTGCAGCTTGGATCTGAGCCTCAGACATCCCTTCTGCTCTGAAAGTCATGTCCCTTAATGGATCCACCAGGACCTGTCACTGTTCTCATACTCAGAGTGAGACAGGGCTGTGCTCTGTGAGTCTGGAGACACTTTGCAGTGAATCTTTCAGGACAAGATGGTTCAAACAAGGGGCGCTTCACCTTCCCTGAGTGCGGAAGCTGTCGCATTGCTTGTGTCCTTTCTAAGCCGGTGCTGAAGGTTTAAGTGTTGTTGCTCAGGCCACGTGTGCTTCTGCACACTCATCCTCAGCTCACTGCCTGCCTCGGGCTTCTTCTCCCAGGGACTGATGCCTGCTTGGTTAGGAGAAAGCCTGAATGACAGCAGGGTCAGTGAGAGCAGTGCATTTTATCTCTGCTCTTTATATGCTCTTTATCACTTCTCTTGCATGGTGCATTTGAAAGCATGTTTGCAAGCAGGGGTCAGTGGGATCCAGAGCACAGGGAGAGGTGAGGACTGGAGAGGTCTCGTTTCACTCATGATTTCAAGCAGCTGACATGTTCTTTGCTTTGCAGGTAATGACATATTGCAGTGGATTTTGCAGCGCTTGCAGGTCACTCAGGAAGGTGGGTAGAAATGTAAAACTTGAGGCTTGGAGTTCTAAAACTTGAAGGTCTCCATAGACAAAACCTCTCAGATGAATTCCTCCCTCCCCAGTAGCAGCTCACTTTTAGGTTCCAGTGCAGGGTCCCTGTGCAATCCAAATGTCTGCCTTCTCCCTTTGCAGAGGCACTCCACCTGGGGGACCTGTTTGTCAAATATGGATACATCTACCCTCTTCAGGAGCCAAAGAACCTCACCCTTAAGACAGATGGCAGCCTCTACAGGTTTCAGGTGAGTTGCATCTTCTGTAAAGTCTTAGTCCTGAGGCCATGCTGTGTAGCCATGCTCGTTGTCCAGTGTGCAGGAGGAAGGGATCATGGAGCAGCCTAGTGCCAGTTCTGGATGTCAGATTATGGTTTATAGGGAAACTCTTGATAGTTCCTTTAACTAAATCAGTGTATTTGTTCTACTTCAAAATAGCTGTGCTATCTTCCAAATGTGTGCTCCCTTCCGGGTCTTAAAGTAGCAAATGGATTTCCTGGTTGAAAACAGAATGATCTGGGGAGACTGAATGATGAATATACAAAAAGCACGGTAACAACAGGATGTTATCAATGCTCGTGGTTGGACTGTTCCCACTACGATGGGAAACTAGGGTACCCTTCGTAATTTGAAGGAGGAGTCTGGTTCCCACATGGTGCCAAATCAGGCTCCAGCACCTCAGTGCTCAGGCAGCAGTGGGAGGTTGGCCACATGAACCTGTTGCAGAGCAGGAGTGGGTTGACATTAGCAGTCTGCTGGGCTCAGTTCTGTTGTATCTGGTACCACTGTGAGCTGACACGTAGTGATGGAGCTGAAGCTCTGAGTGTAGCAAAGGAGAGCTGTCCTCTGCCTTGGTGTTGTGTTAGTTCCAGGCTGCTAATGAAAGCCCTGTTTTCCTGCAGACCCCTTATTTCTGGCCTGCACAGAAGTGGCCTGCAGATGACACAGACTATGGTAAGTGACAGCACTGTGCATGGTTAGGAGGTGTAGAGCAAGCACACAGCCCTGCACTGTGTTTGCTGTTCATCTTTGTGCTGTGTGTCTCTGTGCTATGGCCTTCCCTTGCATTTTCTTTCATACTCTTTCATGAGTGATTCCCAGTACTTTGAATTGAGGGAACACTCTGGATGTGACCACCTTGTGGTTGTCTTGATGAGAGAAAATGCTTAAACTTCTCTTAACGTTCCACTGAGCTCCATCAGACTGGAACCCACCTGAAATACTCTGCTGGGCAGAGGAGACTTTAAACACTACGTTAGATTTCCCAAGTAGTTAAGTATATTCCTGGATCTGAGCCCAAGACTTCCTGTCAATTTGGATCAAGTCCTGCGTTCAGAGATGGCTCTTTCTTTATATAATGCCCAGTGGCTTCCAATATATCCTGATGGCATTTTCCATATCAATCTCTTGTTGCCTTTATAATGCTTTTTATTATAGGTCTGGTCATGAAACTTGGTTTGCTTGTGCGGGCTGTGCAGCTCACAAACTGATTTGTTTGTACCAGGGTTGTCCTCTGTGGCCTTTATCTACATATGCTGTAGATCTTCTGGGGAAATAGAAAAGCCCAGTTTAGTTTGGGATGCTTTTAATAGAACTTGGAGCAAAACATTGGTTGGTGATTGGAGAACTTGGAGGTCAAACTGTGAAGAACCTCAGCATTTAAACATTTGATCCAGTATCCTTTGACCTGTGAGACCTGAGTTCCCAAAGGAGGGGTGATGCTGGCAGAGGCACACACAGCCCATTCTGTGTCACTGCCTCCTAAAGCAGCAGTAATAAAGTGATGCCCCATCCCTGGCAGTGCTCAAGGCCAGGTTGGACACAGGGGCTTGGAGCAAGCTGCTCTAGCGGAAGGTGTCCCTGCCCATGGGAGGGGTTGGAGCTGGAGGAGCTTTAAGGTCCCTTCACCCCAAACTATTCCATGATTCTATGAAAGCACCAAGTTAAGTTTTCTTCAGTGAGCTTTTGTGGGCTTGGAGCTCCTGCCTGAGAAGGTTCTGTAACAGACAAAGATTTCCTGTGTTTGTCATGGGAGTAAATTCCTTATTCTTGGGTTTGCTGCTCTAACTGACTGCTTATTGCTTCTCCCTCCACAGCAATTTACCTGGCAAAGAAGAACATTAAGAGGAAAGGTGTTCTAGAAGAGTATGAAAAGGTAAGGACAAGTTGCACTTGTTCCACTTCAAGCGCCTCTGTTGTAATGAATGGAGCACGGGAAAAAATCACCTCCTCAATTGCACGAGGGGTTTCTCCAGCAGTGCCAAAAGCCAAAATCTTGAAAGTGAAAAAGTCACCAGCACAGGAAAACACTCTGAATCGATGGTGATTGCAGCAGGGTAATGGCTCTTTGCAGTGGTATTCTTGAACTCTTGCAATTCATGTAATTCTGTGCAGAACAATCCGGATTTCTTGGCCCAGCCGTCAGCCTGGCCTAGCTGAGCGATGGAGAGTCAAGAAAACCCTTCCATGGAGCTCCTGGTGCACAATTATCACACTAACTGCTGCTTTGTTTTTATTCCAGGAACATTACAACATGCTCAACCAGAAAATAAACTACAAGTGGGATTTTGTCATCATGCAGGCCAAAGAGCAGTATAAGTGAGTTGACTCACGTTCCCTTGTTTGCATCTCTGGGGAGGGTGTGAGGCAGCAGAGCTTCCCTGTCTCGGCACACAGATAAATTACAGTCTGAAAGCATCAACTGCAGCTTTAAAACAACCTGCAAGTGCCCCTCAGGACTGTAAAGTAAACCTGCCTTTATGTCAGTCTGGGGTTCCTTTGTGTAACATAGAAGCTTTATTTACCTCACACTCTGTGAGTGAAGAATTGGGTGCCCACTTGCAAAGCTTCATCCTCTGCATCCCTCCTTCTCTCCCTGGCCACCAAAGCCACGGAATCGATGTAGTTGTGAGAGCATGGGCAGAGGTTGGTCCTTCCCTGGGACACATGCTCGTGCCTCTTTGCAGATGGTTTTTGCACGTGTGCAAGTGTGCAAGGGGAGGTTTAGACTTTGCACCTAATATGAAGAAGCCAGGGTCTGATGCTGCAGCGTCCGAGCCCTCGCTGGAGGCAGCTTCTTTTAGCTTGGGGTTGTCCCTGAGCACGTGTGGATCAGGCCACTGGACTCAGGAGCTGTTCCTGGTTCAGTCATTGCTTGCATGTGTGTCAGAGCTGAAGCGAATGGCTTGAACCAAGAAGCAGTGAGTGTTCCCAGCACGGATTTATGGAGAAGACTCTGATGCAGACTTGGGCACCAGCCAAAATGATTTGATTTTAGAAGCTGAATCCTTCACATTCCCAGCAGAGTCAGTGAGCGTGAGGTGGGGATTACTCCTTTGGAGACAGCATCTCTCCTACTGCTATAGGCTCCTTTTACCTTGTTTTACCTCCTCGCACGCAGCGCTGCTGCTGCTGCTCAGCGCTGTTTCTGCTGGGATGGGAGCCAAGTCCTCTGAATACAGCTCATCAGATAACTGTCTCATTAGACACCAAACCGTTGTTCTTGTAAATTGAGGTCAGACTCAGGCTAAGAGATGCCAAATGCACTTTTAAAGTTAGATACCGACACTGAACGGGCAGATGAAACACGTCTGAGGTTGTTGGATGGTGATGCTGGGGCAGACTGGTGCAGAGCAGCCCGCATCCACCCCGCTAACCACAGCAGGCTAGCCACATGCAAACAGCCTTTTGGGAATCCTTCCTTGCCCATGCGAAATCCCAAATTGTGCCCAGGACTTTTCTGGGAAAGGATTAGTTGGTGCAAGCCCAAACCATGCTTAGTGCCTCTTGTGTTTAATAGAGGAGGTGATTTGGGTTTTAGTGCCTGGGAACACTGCTTGGTACCATTTCCAAATAATTCCTGTGAGAAATGGCCCCCTTTACAGGGATGAGACATGTCTGGGATGCATCCCTGCATGGCAGCCGTCAGATACTGCCCAGGGACATCAAGCATGGATAAACATGAGGCAGCAGGGCTGACCACAAGTAGCGGGTTGTTAGCATAAGGCTACCCAAGGGCTGTCTGTTTAATCCAAAGAGGATGTGTGGGCTCCCAGCTGAGCTCAGCAAGATGATGGTTTCCCTAAAGCTAGTCATGTGTGGCCATGTGAGCAGCATGATCTGCACTCCACAATGAGCTGGGGTGAGAGGTGCTCAGGAGGCTGCATTGCAGCATTGTTCAGTCAGGCTGGGAGCCATGGGGCAGGGGACAGTGGAGGTTTTGCTCCTTTCTCATCCCACTCATTTTAGGGGAGCAAAATCAATGAATTCCTATAGAGTAAATCCTGTTCTGGGCTTTGCAGGGCAGGGAAGGAGCGGAAGAAGGTGGACAGATACGCCCTGGACTGCCAGGAGAGAGCCTACTGGCTTGTGAACCGAACTCCTGTAAGTAGGGTGTGATGGTGCTTTAGTGCCTTGTTGGTTCCCTCCTGCAGCCACTGGGGACAAGCTAAGGGTATGGCCATGGGTTCAGCCCGGGCCTGCCCTGAGTCTATGCCACCTTCCTCCTTGCTTGCTCTCTAAGGTGCAGCTCCAGGAGGGGAGCATTCCCAGATTCAGGGTGCAGGGCCCCTCCATGGGCACTGCTGGTGGCCAGGAGCTGCTGTCAGCAGAGCCCTTTAGGGCTCAGGGGTCTCCTCATGCATTGGTGTAAACCACAGTCCTCAACACAAATGACTTACAAAGCCATTGGTGTTCTTGTCCACAACAGCCCGGCATGCTGGATGTCCTGGAGTACGGATTAGACCGTGTGACGGATCCCAATGAAAACAAGGTAAACCAGGTGAGGCAGGACTTTGGTTTTCACACCTATGGACTTGGCAGGACCCAGACAATGTCGCTGGGATTGTATTTTTGGGCCCTGCAGGCTGGGTGAGTCAGCTCTGCTGTGACAGCCCAACAGGCCAGAGGTTGGAGCGTCTCATTGTCCAGGGTGTGGGGCCCTCAAAATAGGCTTTGGCAGCTCCTTTAGGCTTGAAAATACTTTGTCAGCTCTCTTGCCACACCACTTGGTGTGAGAGCTTAGCTACAGGATGTGTTTTCTGTGCTGCTGAAACTGAATTCAGGAACCCTCTGTCTCCAGATGCTCGTGGCTGCCTTTTTATTAGTGCTGGGTGAGCTGTGTGGGGTGTAAAGGATCAGTGAGAAGATCAGGTTTAAATAAAGGGACAGAATACCTCCAGAAAGGGTGATGTGTGGCAGGAAGATGGAGAAGTTGGGGTGGTGGATGGGAGACATAGAACACTGCCTAAAAATGCATATTGTTTAGTGAGAGCACAAACAGAATTGATGAACTGATGCTGTAACTGGTTCAGAGTCCCCAGCAGGACAAATGCAGGCGGTGGATGAGGAGCTAGAGCTGATCTTCTCTTTCTCCATCAGTCCTCTTAAGTGATCCCGTATTTGTGCACTTAATGGTGTTCATTTGGCAGCGCAGTCAAAGCCTCTCTCAGCATTGAAATGCAAATGTGGCTCTGATCACACTCACTGGATTCCCACAACTCATTTTCCTAACAGCCTTTAAACATCCCAGCAGCCAGAGGCAGGGTAATTGCTTTGGCCAAGTGTGTCCTGTTGCTATAGAGACTGGAAATGAGCAAAGTGTAGGCTTGGGGTGGATTTTGTTTTTCCTCGCTCTAAGTAGCGGCTGCTGAAAGCCCTTTATTTGTAAGAGGAAAGGAGTGGTGGGAAGGGAGAGGGAAGCAGGAGGAGCAGCCAGTGTCTCACCCACAGTTCTGCAGCTCACATGGAAGGAGGGTTTAGGTTTGCAAATGCTCTGAGAGCCCCAAGCCAGCTGCTTGGTGGCACAGGGGAAGTGAGCTGAAGGATGTCTGTGCTGTTCCCACCCTGCACGTGAATCAGTTCCCTCTGTCAATAGAGACTCCGAGGAGAGCATGAGCCAAGCAACAAGTGATAGGAGAAGAGGAAACAGCCTCAAGCTGCACCAGGGCAGGTTTAGATGGAGCTGAGGAACAATTCCTTCCCCAAAGGGTGCTCAGGCATTGGAACAGGCTGCCCAAGGCAGGATGGAGTCACCATTCCTGCAAGTGTTCACACACCTTGGAGACGGCCTCAGTGCCATGGGTTAGTGGTGGCCTTGGCAGTGCTGGGGAATGGTTGGACTGGATGAGCTTGAAGGGTTTTTCCAGCCTGGTTGATTCTGTGATTCAAAGGACACAGGCTCGGGGAGACTTCACTGCCTTTCAGCTGGTCTCTGAGCAGAAGGGGGAAGTTTCTTCTTGCTCCTCTTTCTGCTTTTGAAAGAGCAACTGCCATACACAAGGCAGCCAGAAGCTCACATAGAGACAGCTTTGGGTCAGCTGCTCTCACAAACCCCTGTGGCTCAACAACCTTTGGGGAGCAGAAGGGACAGCTCAAGCTCCTCAGGTAGATGCTGAGCCGCACTGTGCTGTGCTGGCCATATCTTACCCCTGCTGAAGGCAGTGCGGAGTTTATTGATGTTTCCTGTGGACCCTGTTGCTGGCTCTGACGTAGGTGAAAAGATGAGAGCATAAAGTGCATGAATCCATTTGATTTGTGTCTCTGTTCCTGCTCAATTCAGCTTCATTTTGTTGGCCAATTAATTGTGTTCTATCTTGGTAGCTGAGAAAGAAATAATTCCTGGTGATAATGAATTCCTGACATCAGAATGACTTCTGTGAAGCTGCTATTGGCATGAGCATCTCTTTCACTTGCCTTGCACCCTTTGGTGGGCTGCTCCCTCCCTAATTGATAGAATCCTCTGGGGATAAACAGGCGCTCACACTCTTTTGAAGGGGCTCTTTTCGCTGACCCATGGGCATCCCTCGTGGTTATAATGAGTTAGGAGCTGTAGTTGGGTAGGAGGAGTAAGGCAGAAGTAGCCACCCATGGAACGATTAATTAAGGGATGCTTTAGCCTTTTGTTATCCAGGTCTCAGGATCATGATCGAGCCTCACTGCTTTGAGAGTTACCAGGCAACTGCCAGAGCCCATTGCCTCGCCTGCAGGTACACATTCAGCTTGTGCTGCCTTCTGCAAGCACAGAGGCTGCCTAGAAGGTGCTTTGGCTTAGCCAAAAATCACGGCACTGGATTCAGGGATGGCTGAATGAAATCTGCTTACTGTAATGCAGTAAATGAGGCACAGAGCATCATAGTCATTGCTGGCCTTTAATTTCATTAGTTCCTGTCCATTTGGCTGCCTGGTAAAAGCATCACTTCTGCTGCATGTGTTGCATCTTTTCAGAGAGCAGGGTCGGAAGCAGAGAAACAGGATGGGAAAACCAGGAATTTGGATGAACCTTGGCACATGGACTGTTACAGGTTTATTTCCAGCTGTTGGGCTGGAAGCACCAGCACAGTGGAGATGCACCTTGAGTTGATCTTATGATAGACTTGGAATTTACCTCTGGCCTACATTTACCTCAGCTGACTGCATGCAGGGAAAGGGCCGTGTCTGTGTGTGCAGGAACGGAGCTGTGTGCACGGAGTGCAGGTGTGATTTGCAGTGCCCTGGTCTGAAACAAGCTCTGGAGAACATTGACCTGTGCTTGCTCTTCACTCCATCTGGGCACACACACAGAAGCTGTTGTCCAGCTGCTCATGGTCTCTGTAAGCACTGAACTGGCCAGACAGCACCAAACCAGAATGACCATTGTCTCCACAATGTGGTCAGGAGAACCCACACTGAGAGCAGAGGAGGTCCATGCGAATGGTTAGCTGGAAATCAGCAGATATCCCAGCTCTCATGGCTTCATCCTTGTGGATCAGCTCCAGACATGGAGCTCTGGAGCAGGTCCTTGCTGGCTCCCACCTGATCTGTGCAGCCCTGTGTGCATGGGGAATTCTCAGCTGATGGCAGTGAGGTGTGATGGGGTTGTGCAGGGTGTCCCAGTGCTGCTGTGTGTTCAGGAGGAGGATGTTTAACAGCACCCAGCACTCACCCCACACAGACCCAGGCCTTTCACTAATTGCTATTTGATTTGCAGCCTGCAGGGCTGGGAGCTCATCCGTGGTAATTGCAACAAGTCACTTGTTCAGGGCATTGCAACATTCATCTCATTATAAGGAATTGCTCCTTTGTTCCTAATGTGATTTCTGTCCAAATGAAGGAGGGTGGCACAGGGCACGTGGGCATTGCTGCTGTCAGTGGCATGGGGATGGTAATGATGGGGACAACTGGCAGTGTTCAGCAGGACACAGGGAGGCTTCAGAGACCCTTGGACCAGCAACAAAGCTGGAAACTGGTCATGGGAAAACTGAGGGATAAAGAGAAATGAACTGTGTGCAGCTCCGGGGCGAAATTGCTGAGATGCTTCCCAGTTACTGTGGATTTGGGAGCTGGAAAGGGCTGAGCACAGCCAGTACCTGCAGCCTCTAATCCCCTCCCACCCTGGAGCCCAAAGCCCCCTGGTTTCCCCCGACCAGCTATCCAGAGGGCTGACCTTACACTGAGGCTGCAGCAGGAGGGGATCCTTGGTGTGGGATGCACTTAAAATAAGTAATCTCTCCTTGTTTGCAGACATGGCATTAGCTTTGATTTTAACTTACCCACATATAATTTCCCTGTTGTGATGGCATTTTAATTCATGCCTTTCTTGCTCTGTGTAACATTTAACTTCCTGTGTTCTCTTTCTCTTTCCCACCAGCTGTTTGTCTCGTGGGTGTGTGGTGTGCTGCCTGCCTCTGAGGCCCCTGTAGAAGATAACACAACTTTACTACCATGAGAGCTGCCTTCAAGCCACTATTCCAGCATCCACCTTTCCTCACCCCTCTGTACCAGGCCTGTCCGAGGCTCCACTTCAAAATGCAGAGGAAGAAATGAGGGGCCTTTTAAAACCATCTGATAATGTTAATGTGTTGATTTTCCTAAAGTACATGCCCTACTGACACTGAAGTTCCATCAAATGGGACAGTTCAGCTGTAAATCTGATGGGGCCTTGGGTTCCCCAAGGAGATAGTGAATTTCTATTGTGCAGGAAATAGCTGGCCTGAAACAGAAACTTAAGTTCTCTAAAGAGGACACTTATAGGGCAGTAAATGCAGTGAATTTCTCTGCACAGGCAGGTGTTTTTGGCCTGTTTTGGTTTTTTTTCCTTCCGTTGCTACGTCCATCTGAAACAATGCTGATGCTTTTGAAATGGGGGAAAGAAATAGTGTCTGCGTGTAAGCTGGCCCTAGCAGGGGTGCAGCTTAGAGCAGTGAAGGGTGAAAAGCTGTTCCTTAGTCCATGTGTCCTCCCAGGATGCTCTGAACCAGCAAGGGAGGCTGTTCAGCCTTGTGACCAGAGACCCTGTGGTCCTGTGGGCCTTTTCTCCCCCTTGATGTGTCAGCCCTTACCCTCTCACGCAGTTCTTGTGCGTGGCCAGCAGAGCATCACTGCTGGTACAGGCACTGTTTGTCCTTGCTGGGGCTGTGTGCACTGCAGTCATTCGGAGCTGGTCATGCTGTTCCCAGCAGAAGAAGCTTCCTGTCCTTGCAATGCCACAGTGAGGATTTCTGTCAGCACTACAGGGGCCAGGCTGGGTTTGTGTTGGGATCGGATGTGCTGGCTTCATGGTAGTGCTGTACAGGTTTGATCTGCTGCATACCTGCCTCCTGCTGCTGCAGTGGTGAGTGTGCCCTCCCAAACCAGATGAGCTGCAGCAAAACGTGCAGGTTGTTCTTCCATAGAAGAGTTTCTCCCTCCTGAGCAGGACCAGTGACAATGGTTAAATACAGAAGCAGTGTCCCCATGAAGGTCCCCTCAGAGCAGCCCTGGCAGAGTGTCTTACCTTTCCCAAAGTAAGGGCAGCTCAGGGTGCAGGTTCTCTGGTGTGGAGATGGGAGAACCAGGCAGCCTGTGGCATTCAATACCTGGTGCTTCATCCCTCATCACTCACAAACTGCCCCTCACCATGGCTCTCTGTAGACCCATGTCTGCCGCAGGGTTAGCTTGATAGAATAATGCTGGGATGCAGCTCTTGCTGGCTAGAACAGGAGATCAAGAACTGAAACACTGTGTAAGCCTTTAAAGGCTTGCTGGGAGCATCCCTGACTTTGCCTGTCTTCTGCCTCACACAAAGTAACAGTGCTTCAAAGGAAGCTGCGTGCATAAACACCCTGCAGTTAATTTCTTGCCTTCAATTGCTTGCTCATTTGTGGATGACATGTAACATAGTCTGAGTTATTCACATCACAACGTAAACACCCTCTGCACAGCACATAGTGCTTCTGAGGCTTTTAATTGTGCTGTTTATATTTTGCAATGTGTTGGTTCCTGTCTCCTTTAGCTAATATTGAATGATCTAATCTGCGTCTCATAAATGCATCTCTTTTAGCTCCATTAGAATAACCCCGTAATTGAAGGCATGCAGGCAGCGATGGAAGCAGCGATGCTGAACAGTAAATACAGCTGATGGAGTGATTTACGGTGTGTGGATGCTCTTAGCTTTGATGAGACCCTGATTAGCTGAGCTGCTGCCTTTGAGTTTAATTGTAATGAGAATTAATTGGAGAGCACTGCACAACGCAACAGTGGCTGCGTGTCTGCAAACAGGGAAGTGGAGGCACCCATCCCAACTGAATGGTTTTTGTTTCTTTTGCAGAAAAAAACCCTGGATGTCTATAGGAGAGAGGTGAGTTTTCCTCCCACTTGTCAGTGCTCATCTCACATCAGTGGTGCAAGAGGGTCCCTATTAGGATGTTTCCTGCCTCTGCACCTCCCACTGCAGGCAGTGATGGGAAGGCTCAGCCCAAGGACAGAAACCAGGGCTCAAACCCAATCGATTACAATTCGTGGTGGGGAAGTCTTAGGAGATGCATCCAGTGGCGCCAGCATAGAGACAGCCAAGGATCAATGGTAATTACATGCTAAATCATCCAGAGCCACTGTAGGTGCCTGGAATAGTAGCTATTATCCAATTTTTATATAGCACGGGGAGTGCTTTTTAATTACTTGCACATTGCAAAATGCTTTTCTGGCATTTGCAATGAGCTCAGTGAAAACAGCCATTTTACTGAGAGAGTTTAGGGATTCCCTGATTCCTTGGTTGTCCAGTAGTTAGGAAAGGAGCAGTTCGTGTTGTAGTTAGCCTCACTACCTGGGAGAGGGCATGGTTGAGGTTCAGATAGAGACAGCTTTGTCTTCACATCTCCATGCTCCTAACCATGGACGTGTCTGATCTCTCTCAGATCATGTACTATCAGCAGGCCATCATGAAGACCAGAGTGAAATCTTCTGTCTCTCTTGGAGGGTAAGTCCTGATTTCCCTCTGTCCACACATTCATTAGTCTGCAGCACTTATCTCCTAATGAGAAGATGAAGCTGTCTGGTGACTCAGGCAGGGGAATCCATGTGGTGGCCTCACACAGTGTTGTTTGTGCTGTCTGGGCTGTGTTGCCTGCGCCAGGAGGCACAAGGAGAGGAGGGACCAGTCCCAGACAGGCTAAAGAGGCTCCCTTGGAGCTAAGGAGAGCTTTGCTGGGAGTGTCTGCAAAGCAGCACCAGCCTCTCAGTTGGGATTCTCTCTAAATCAAGAGATGTTCACACTGGTTGGGGCTGGGTCATGCTTGGGACCTCTGCAGTGTGGAAAGGCAACTGTGTGGAGGCTGCCTTGGGAGGATGCAGGATGAGTAACCAGCAGGGACACACTGACCCTCCTGTCCCGGGTCCCCAGCCCTCTGGATTCAGCCCCAGTGAGTATTTTTGCTCACGTGGTGATGCTCACCAGAAGACAACAAAGCTGGGGATGGTTATTCTGTATTATGAAGGAACATACACTTCTGCATGGACATCCAGGCAATGAATTGGCAATCCCTCTTCTCAGTGTCTCAAGAGTCTTTCCTGATCAGACTCTTGATGAAGCCAATGAAGTGCTAAGTGCCATTGGCCACAGGGTGTTTGCCACAGGCATTTCTTATCTGCAATCCTTACATGCTGGCAGGTTGCCCAGAGGTGCAGTCTGTGCACCAGTCTGTTTTACACCATCATTGCCACCCAGAGGCTCATAGAGAATCTAAGATAAACAGGGAGCTCAGGCCTGTTCCCTGGGAGCAGAGAGTCATGGATGAATGAGATGGGAGGAAGACTCTGGGAAGCAGTGCTGTCTTCTGGGAAGCACGACTTGTCAGGCACCAGCATTTCATCTGTCACTGCCTCCCAGCTCACTTCAAACTCTCCTGCCTCAATTTGCCAAGCTGTGAGCTGGAGCAGGGAATGCCTGGCTGCCTTCCAGGAAGTTTATGATGCTTGACTGTTTGGCAATGGAGCTTTTCACTTGTTAGCTCTAGTCCTCTGATGGGATAACGCCTATTGCCTAGATCAAAAAATCCTCAGGAAATCTGGGTCTCCAGCTCAGCTGCAGAATTGGGTCCAAATCCAATTGTTATTGATGTGCACACATCAGGGCACTGCATTGACTGAGGAGGAGCTGCAAAGCACTAGTCATTAAAAGGACAGGGCAATGTTACCTGTGTTGTGAGGTTTAGATTTATAGCCTGATTAGCATGTATGGATTGGAGGGAATTATGCAGGTGCTGAATGCCTTGGCATTTCTAGTGAGAAGATAGGATCGAGCAGGTCTGCGCCAAACCTGTGGTATGCTTTGTGCAGCAGCACTGTATAATGCAGGATGGATGCCAAGGTGCCTGTTAGCAGCGGGCCCTTGGACAGTGCACTTCAGCTTTGAGCACATGAAAGCAGTTTGGCCTGGAAGGAATTTTAAATGCAGAAACCAGATGAGTTTTTCAAGAGTGAAGAAAGGAGAAAGCTGAAATCTCAGCACGTCAGGGAAATGGGCTGTAATTACAAGTCTGGCCAACTTCGAAGGTAGGAGAAGTGTTTGTCTGGATCCTGCTGGGACAGAGACATTTCTGCTTTGCACCAAGCCCTCAGAGTCATTTGCAGTGAACGAGCTGTGCTGTAGGTGAGCAGAGGAAAGAGAAGCTGGGATTTGCCCTCAGCATTCCCTCACTGACCCTGGGGCTCCCATGGCTGCAGAGAACCCACCTGAGCAAATCCAGTGCTTGTTCTCCTCTTCTGTGGCATTTTTCTCTCTGTGATGTGTGGCACAGGGTCCAGGCTTTGCCAGTTGGCTGGAAAAGGGGACAGAAGCCATTTGGGGGCTTAGCCCCCCTTCCTTGAAATGAAGAGGCAAAAGGAGGTGGTGGAAGAGAGTCCTGTATCTCCCTGTGCTTTAACTGGCAAAAATCACTGCTTGGAAAGACAAGCAGGAGATTCCCACTGTTTGGGAAGTGGAAAAGGTTAACTGAGCTAATGAATCACTTTAGTAAGGCAGGGGCTACGTTGCGGATCCCTGTGCTGATAGTGCTGCACCTCTGAAGGTATCTGTTCATTTGGTTCTGATGGGGCTGGCTGCACTTCCGCCTGCAAATGAACACTTGTTTTGTTGGGTTTACTTGCAGGCTTGTGAAGTACTCGGAGCAGTTCCTCTCCAATGATCCCATCCTGTCTGGGTGTCTCCCCAGCAACCCCTGGATAACAGATGACCCTGAGTTCTGGGATCTCAATGCAAAGCTGTAGGTATTGGTATTCTTTTGCCAGGTTTACATGGACCATTATGGTGAGGGGATTTCGTCATGATGCCTGGTCTCTGATCATGAGCAGGGGAGCATTCCTTTTCTGACCTAGTCTGGCAATGATAAAGAAGCCATCTCTTGGGAATACTCCATGCTGAACTTTGAGCATTACCTTCTTCAAGTGGAGCGTTCCTTAACATTACGGAAGTTCCTAAACTGATGATGGAAGTGTGTGCTCAGCCCCTGCTGTGGGTCTAATCCTCCTTTTGGATGAGCACAGTCCACTTTTACCAGCACAGGAATGGAATAAGCCCAGTTACACTCAGGTGTGGCACTTGGCTTAGTATTAAGTGCTAAATGAGGTGCTGCCAATGGTGCAGCAATTCAGGGTTCAACTGCTGGGCCTTGGTCTTTGCACACGCCTCGGGCTGCTTCTTCGGAGAGTTGGAGGCATATCCTGGCAGTCCATCCCCTCTCTGAGGTATCCCTTGGTTTTCCCTTCAGATAATACTTGCTAATGAGAGATTGGCATCTCTGGGCTGGAAGCATACAACATGTTATGGTTCTCATTTGAGCCCAGCAATCCTGTTAGAGTGATAATATCCCATTAGACAGCCCCAAAGGATATCTTCACAGAATGCCTTTGTGAGAAGCAAAGCTTTGGGCAACAACCAGTGCCTCCTCCGGAATGGGACTGAATCAGACCTCCGGCAAAGCTGGGATGTCACTGGGAGAGCAGCATAAGCCCAAGTTAAATCCTCATCCCACTGTGTACCAAGTTACTTAATTACAGCTTACTTAGTGGCCTGACTTCGGGAGCTCATTACAGCATTCAGAGAGTGCTGAGCAGTCCCTTGGCGTTCCAGCAAAGGGCACTTTGGTTTTAATTAATCTGCCGATTAGCTGGGATGCATGAACCTGGCAGTGCTGTTTGTTTGCAACCCGTGCAGGGTGGAAATCCCCACCAGGATGCGCGTGGAGCGATGGGCCTTCAATTTCAGTGAGCTGATACGGGACCCCAAAGGTCGGCAGAACTTCCAGCTCTTCCTGAAGAAGGAATTCAGCGGTGGGTCTGCAGTGTCCCTGTCCCCACACAGCTGAGGCAGAGCAGTGCAGTGGGTGCCGTGCGTGGAGACAACCACAAAGTCACAAGTAAAAGCAGAAGTGCCTTTGGAGGCGATGGCTGTGCAGCCAGTGCATGCAATACCATCTAGTGGCACAGGACACAAAATACAGCCCCTGTGCAGGGGGCTGCTGCCCGGCTGGAACTGGCTGAATTCACAAGCGCTGGAGCAGGGGAAAGAGGTTTTCCTCCTTCAGTCCCAAGGGGGTTTTCAAGGTGGCTGTAAGAATTGGAGGGACTGAACTGGGGCCAACACATACTGAGTCAAGCAGTCAGTTTAGGAGTTGATAAATGGGATTGATTGTGTTTTCCTCAGCCTCGCTCTCTGCTGAATGTGTCCTTGTCACATAGGAGAGAACCTGGGTTTCTGGGAAGCCTGTGAGGATCTCAAGTACGGAGACCAATCCAAGGTCAAAGAGAAAGCAGAAGAGATTTACAAGTGAGTGTGATAATTTTACATTCCTTAACTCTTAGTAGCTGAACCCCATCACCTTCTTCCACACCCTGTCATCCTCCAAATGGCTTATTCCTGGGACTTTTCTTTGTAAGCTATCATCAGATGTGGCTGTCCTATGTCCCCACGTAGGAAAGGAGCTGTTGAAGATGAAAGCATAAGTGTTGTGTTGTTTTATAGTTACTTTTCCTCTGTTCTCCACTATTACATTTAAGTCTTAGGATGTAATTTGAACAGAGGTGTGGAACAGTAAAGATCTCAGGGCTTCCAGACCCTTTTTGCTGCTAGTGAACTGAAAGTTGGTTCATGTTGCGTGTTAACAGTGGAAGAGGAAGTGACTCCTCGATCAGGAGACTGACTGTCCAAGATCAGGACGGCAAACTGCAGTGAGCAGCTGAAGGGACTTTTCCTTTCCTGCATAGACAGAGCATCTCCAGGCATTCTCTAGTTGTTAATGGCTCTGCTAATTCTCCTCCTTGCAGGCTCTTCCTGGCTCCAGGAGCAAGGCGCTGGATTAACATTGATGGCACAACAATGGGCATCACTGTCAAAGGCCTCAAGCACCCTCATCGTTATGTTTTAGATGCTGCTCAGACCCACATTTACATGCTGATGAAAAAGGTTCGTTACTCTCCAAAGCCTTGGGGGGGATTCCAGTATCCTGGGCCTTTCCATGCTTTTGTGTGCTATAAATTGTCACTTTCAAGTGGCCTTTGTTCAAAAATCCCTTAAATTTGCTGACTGAAGCAAGCACTGGTTCAGGCCTTTGTATTTAGCTGCTGCTGCTTCCCTCTAAGGCAGTGTGTCACCAGGGTGGTTGACATCAGGTGTCTGCTGAAGTCCAACTTTCTAATACCAGCTTGGTACCAGCTCATTCAAAGCCTGAACAAATCTTTCAGCTTCACTCGGTTAGTACCACTTTGTGTACCTCTGTACACAGCAGGTATCCCTACAGTGGAATGCTTGTATCCAACTGGATTTCAGCAGTGGATGGGAAAAGTAGTAGCAACTGTGATATAACTGCATGAGTTTTGTACCAAGAGCATAACCAGACACTGCTGGCCTGGGCTAAGCTCAGTTCAGACCTTTTGGTCTGGCTCTTACCTGGGAAGCTGTACTGTGAGATGGAAAATCCTGGGAATTTTACACCCAGATGAAAGGGTATTGGTTTAAACAGCTACATTTGCCTGCAAGATGCAAAGTCCCTTTGGCTGCTGGGGGAGATGGCGCAGTTCCCAGCCTCCCTGGCTCCTGAGCAGCTGTATTTGGTGGTGATTTTAATAAGGGTGTTTGCAGCCCATAACTACCACTTTGTCTCTTTTTCTCCTAGTAGGACTCCTATGGCCGCTATTTAAAGTCTCCAATATACAAGGAAATGCTGGCCAAGGCTGTTGTGCCACAACAGACTGTCAAAAAAAGGCAAGTGAAATTGGATGTAATTGTGGGGTTGATTTTCTTGATGTAGCAAGGGTAGTAAAAGCCTGAGTTGCAGCAAAATTACTGTGATTTAGATGTTTGCTTAATTAAATAAGATTTTTCACTAAGAAGATGCCTTGCTTTGAGAGGGATGATGCTGTTTGTGAGCCCTTTGGAAGTGGCTTGTGTGCAGTCAGAAATGACATGCTTGCTTGGCTGCCTTGTGTGTTGGGTCTGTTTGGAAAGGTTGTGATGGTTGAATTGATCATGGCTCCTTTCCTGGATGGAAGGAGAGAGCACTGTGTGCTGGGCATGAGAAAACTCCCACCCATGAGGCATTGACTACCACAGGAGACACAGGTCCAGCACAGGGTCCTCCATGGGTTCTGCTCAGCTCTGTCTGGACAAAGCCTCTTATCCCTTGTGAAGCAGAGGTGACAGGCAGCCACAAAGGGACAGACAGCATCTTACTTGTGAGTAACTATTGGCATGAGGTAGGTGGCCATAGAAGAGGCTTGAAATGGCTTTTTCCCCAATTAAAATGAAGGTTGTGTAGCAAGTTTAGGCCATTTGAACTGCAGTTAATTCTTTAAGCTGAGCATGCAATGTCAGAGCCAGACTGGGCACTGTGCTGCTTTATCTGTTCCTCTTCCACTCATCAACCTAACAAGTGAGAAAGGGGAATCATGGACTTTCACACTATTGTTTCATCTAAAGCCCATTTTCAAGGCAGCGGAAGAACCCCTCCTGCTGACTTGCCTGGTTTTGGTTAGCTTTAACCTGAGCCACACATCACATGGTCGCTGGTTGATCCTGGTGACTACCTTTGTATTGGTCAGTGCTTGCTCTGGACACTCAGTACTCAGGATCCTGGCTCAGCTAAAGCTTATGTACACTTGGTTCCTCTGCTGCTGCTAATGGCTTTGCTGAAGCAGTAGCGGGTGGGTTTTGGTGGTATCACAGACACCAGCAACACCCAGGCTGGTCCCTGTCTTGATCTTACTGAGGGCGCTGGTTAAATTCCACTGATGGCAGTTGGTGATGATGAGTTGTTGTTGATGGCTTCCCACTGAGTGTTAGTTATGTGCAAACACAACGAAAGGAGTAATGTACCAGCCACCTCCTGGCCCTGGGGTCACTCGGGAGGACCAGGACCAGGGCTGCTTTTGTGCTTTTAGTTCTGTGGCTGATGTGCGGCACTGAGCCCTTTAAACCATCTCATCCACATTTGCGGCTCTTTGTGGTTGTGTGGCTGACAATGGCACATCCCTCTCTGGCTCTGAGCTCACCCTCCTGGTAAATTTGCTTATCAGGGGGTAGGTTTTGGTGCCTTTCTTTTCAGTAACCTCCTGTTGCTTCCTCTCTGCCCAGCTCCCCTTTCCTGTTCGGGCGCCGCACCCTCCGCTCCAGCCCCAGCCCCATCATCCTGAGGCAGCGGGAGGAAGAGGCCAAAGCCAAAGAAGCTGCCACGACCGTGGACATCACGCAGGTCATGAGCAAGCTGGATCGCAGGAGCCAGCTCAAGGCGGATCCTCCCAAGTAGGCTCTGAGCAGGGCAGAGCGCAGGGAAAAAACAAGCCGAGGCTGTTGCTGAGCTTCGTCTCCCCTTCCTGAAGATGTCAGTGCTGCTTTAGGTTTCCCAGCCCGGCTCTGCCAGCAGCCCGCTTCCTGCATGTTGCCATGGCTCCTGGAGCAGCGGATGTCACTTCCCAGGCATGGCAGAGCCAGGCTGATGGCTGTGCTGGACTCGGGATGCAGGCACATCCCCACACACCTCGAAAGGGAGATGCTTCCTGGCTGCCCTGAGACTCCCCCAGGTTGGGCAGCCCGGCTGCCTCTCCCTGTCTCCTGCTCCTCCAGGAGGTGTGATAGCGCAAGGCAGGGTAAAGCTCTGTCATCCTAATCCTTTGGGGTCAAACCAGCCTTCCTGGGAGCAGAGGTGGATGACACCACAGGGAGCAGGGTGAGGTGGCCCATGTCGGAGCTCATCTGTGCTGGTATCCATCCTCCCAGGGGGATGAGCACCCTCCCAAGGGATGCATCCTGGCACACCCTGAGAAGACTGCATCCCTTGCTTCCAGTATCCCTTGTAGCCAGTGCAGTGGAGCCACAGGCAGAGAAGTGGGATAAACTTCTTGTGAGAAGGTAGGATGAGTGTTTCTGAGGGTTTAGTTGAGCTTCAGTAGCACTCCCAGGTCCCCCCTGGCATGTTGTAAGTGGTCCCAGACAGCTCAGCTCTCCCTGTGACTCCCCACGCAATGAGCTCAGTGTGCAGGTATGGAGAGCCTGTGTCTGGCAAAAGGGCTCTCCGCACCTCTGGAGGAGGGCTTGAGAGCTACAGCATTGGCTTTGTGTTTCTGTTATCAAATCCTTCTACCTCTCGTCTTGTCTTTTTCCTGCTCTTCTGTTTTGCACTGTTAAGGAACCCCAACAGGAGGTAGTTCCAGTTGAACCAGGGTAGAGGTGTTAAGAGCTGATTTCAACTTTAAGTAGGGTTTTTATTGCTCTGCCTCTTTTCCTCTTTAGAATGAAGCAACCTAAAATGCTACCTTAGTGCTAAAGAGCTCAGGGAGATTCCAGGCTTTACTGGGAAATCCCAGCATGTCTGGACCAGGCCTGAATTACCAGAAGTGGGGAAGCTTCTTGCAAAGCCCAGTAAAGGGAATTGGGGGCAGCAGAAAAGCTTCCTGGTTTGCTAGAATTTAGGGGAAGCAGAGGGACTGGGTGGGAAGCCCTGAGGAGCTCCTTTACTCCAGTTCATATTATTCATCTCTTTTTTACTACTGGTCTGATTTTATAGGAAATGGGAGATGGGGAAAGCTGGATGTGAGTGGGAGCCTTCAGGCACTGGGTGGTGCAGGCCAGCCCCTTGCGAACAGGGCTGCAGTGAGGTGATGGCTCAGCTTGGAACAGCGATTCTTCCTCTCCCCTGTGTGGTATCAGGGCTCCCTGCTCTGCCCTGGTGTCACTGCAGCACTGGTCTCCTCTCTGCAGCTGAGCTGGGGAGATTCTCATGACCTCCCTTAGGCTCACGGTGATAAACCTTCTTAGAGGAATTGAAACCAAGTCGTGTGAGTCTCTTTGCTCTGATGTCAAAGTCTGCTTGCTAAGTCTGCTCTTATTCCCACTGGAAGCAAGGGCAAATTGTGCAATGCTGGAAGGGTGAGCAGCTCAGATAGGAATTTATGTTAAATTCTGCTTAAAGGCTTTTTACATCAGGTACTGAGCACCATCAACCTACCTTGACATAAGAGTACTGAAAGACACTCAAGAACTTGGTCCAAAGCTACTTGGATGTGATGAGCTCTACCCTCTCTTCAGTTTGTATAACGTGGAGCAGTGAGCACGTTGGGATTGCCAGTGTGTAGGAGCATGTGGAAGATCAAGTCAGGGCATAAATAATAAATAACAAATCTGTGTGTTCCAGTCAGTCCCTCTGATTCTACTCCTATTTTTGTCTGCGGCTTCGCTTTTTATGTTCTCTCCATTCCTTTCTCTGATTTTTCATCATCTCAGCTTTGCATCGCTGTGCCCCTGACACGGGTTAATGCAGCACGTTCAGCAGTCACTGTGCTTGTGAAACACCAGCCCTGTGCTGACAGGCAGAACCTGGCTCTGTTCTGCTTACACAGTGAGGAAGCTGGCACGACCCAGTGTGCTCCTCATCCTCACTGCTCGGGCCCTGAAGAGGAAGGTTGCCTGGTACAAAGTATGACCACGGGACAAACTGAACATCACTTTGTGCCAGCCAAGAGGTTGGTTGTGCCCCTGGCAATCAGTGCAGTTTATTGTGGTGTTTCTTGGCCATCGCTTCCATGCATTCATCTGTCTGATAAAAATAAATGTAGGAAATGAAAAAGGAACCAAGTTCTCATCCTCCTCTGTCTGCTCTCGGTGTGTTCTTCCCTCACTGTGTCATCTCTCATGTGTGCATCTGTTTTCTGTACGTGCCTCTGCTCTCAGCTCTTCTCTTTGGACACTTGAGCTGTATTTAGCTTCTGGGAGCGAAACATGGGCGAACCCTTTATGGGACTCGTCCTGAGGGCTGAGCTAGCAGAGCTGGAGCCTCCACAGCACCGGTCAGGGACCCTGCGGGTTCAGCACAAGATGTGGTTTCTTGTATGACGAGTCACCAGGGTCTGGAGCTCAGTGGCACGTTGGTGAGCTGGTTGTGCTGTTCACAGCCAAGCTCGGGATAGCAGACTCTTCCACGCCTGGAGCTAACTGTTGTAAGGGGTGAGACAAGCTGGTGTCTCTTGCAGCATCCAAGGTATGGGGCTGGATCTATCATGGAATCATAGGCTGGGTTGGATTGGAAGGGACCTTAAAGATCACTAAGCTTCAACTCCCCTGTTGGAGTTGGAGGCTGATGCTGGTGGCAGTGACCTTGTTGATTTCCATGGGCAAATTGTGGCAGCTCTGGGTGCAGGAGGGCAGGGAATGGGACATGGGATGGATCTGCAGGAGAAGAGGGAACACCGGCCCAGGTTTGCCTTGCCTCGCCTCCCACCTGGGCCCTGTCTCTCCTGTCAGCACCAGCAGCACCCGGTCCTTGTCCAAGGGAGGAGCGGGCTTCTCCTGAGGCAGCCATGGGGCCGCCAGCCACCCTGAGCCTGACCGAGCCTCTCTCCTCTTCCTCCCCACAGCCACACCACCGTGCCTCCAGGTCCCCTCACCCGGCCGTCTACACCGGCACCAGCGCCCCGCCATCCCCAGCCAGCCGGCCCCATAGCCCGCAGGCCTTGCCCCACAGCACCGCCTGCCCCTCGCCCACCACCGCGGCCTTAGGCAGCGCTGAGGGGGCCGGCCCCAGCCCCAGTGCCTTCCCTTCAGGTGCAGGGAGGCCCCATGCGGCCGCCATGTCCTTGGGCCGGTTGCTGAGGCGCGGCCGCTGGAGCTCTCCTGCCTTCACCACGGTGTCACCGGAGTGCTCGGCTGTGTCCCATGGGAAGGTGCAGCCGCTGGGCGGGCGGGAGCCGCGGCTCCGGATGGACACCAGGGCCGTGAGCAGGTAAGGACCGCGCGGGCAGGTGGGGCCCCTCATGAGGGGATTGTCTCCGGCGCCATTTTGGTTCATCATTAGCTGGGTTAAAACAGGTTAAAATAGGATGCTGCTGAGCCTGTTAAAGTGGGAATTGTGCTGCTTTGGATTGAGATGAGCTCTTAGGCAGAAGCTCTTCCCTGCGAGGGTGCTGAGGCACTGGCACAGGGTGCCCAGAGAAGCTGTGGCTGCCCCATCCCTGGCAGTGCTCAAGGCCAGGTTGGACACAGGGGCTTGGAGCAAGCTGCTCCAGGGGAAGGTGTCCCTGCCCGTGGCAGGGGTTGGAGCTGGATGAGCTTTAAGGTCCCTTGAACCCAAACCAGGCTGGGATCCATATTGCAGTCAGCTGTCACTGTCTGCCCCATCTCTGCCTGCTCTGGGGCTCTGTGTGATGGCGGCTGCCAGGCCCGGGGTCCTGCTCCGCTCCTGCCTCATGTCAAGCAAGCAAATCCTGGCCGTGTCTGTCACTACGAGTACTGTGTCCTCAACCTGTTTAACCCATCTCATTGTAAGTAGATGAGTCCCCATTATCAATTCCAAAGCACAAATCTGAGGGCTCCTTTTCCACCTGGCTCTGTGCTCCGGCAGTGCCAGGGCTGTACCACAGAGCACTTTATCTTCAGAGGGGTGTGAGTGCCCATTCCCTTCATTTTCCATCTCTGTGGGCTTGTGCCAGGAGTTTTGCTGTGGGATTTGGGGTTTGAGCGGTGTAAAGCTCAAAGCTAGGCTCCGCACTGCACGTTCGCTGTCTCAGAGCGCATCAACAGTGCCCTGTGTGTGATGAGTCTCCATTTCACAACGCAGCTTCTTCCAGGTAAGAACGGGTGCTCCTTTAGAGAGCCACATCCACCCCATAGACTGCGAGCGGGGAGAAGACAAGCACGCCTGGGCTCGGAAGGGCTCTGTGAAGGAGGTGATCTGCCCTTGGGAGAGCCCCATGGAAGAGGGGAGAGCCGGGTAATGCACAGCCTAGACAGGGACACTCTTTCCAGGCTTGGGACCACAAGGTTTGCCACCTATGGCTCAGTATATGGGCCATGCCAATGAAGAAGTGCATTAAAGCCATCCCTCAGCCTCAAGGAAGCTCAGACTACCACAGCTATGAATAACAGACCCTGGTGCGCTCATCTGTAACTCAAGAATGTGAAACATTTCTGGACTGGTTTTCTTTCCTATCTTTGCTATATTCAGATCTATTCGTTACAAACCTCCTGATAAATGAACCTCATTTCTTGCCTTATAGCAGCTGGAGAATGTATGTATATCTATATTCTGGGAAATGGTGTCTTATCTGAGTTACTTGCTTGGCCATGAGGTGTCAGCACACTGTACACAGCACAGCTGGAGCAGAGCTTGCAGGCATTCTTCAGAGGAGGACTTAGACTGCAGTGCCAAGATGGGAGCAGGTTTGTGTCCCCAGCTTGGGTCCACCTCTTCTTATTAATAATGCTTTTGTAATCTCAAAGCAAGTTCATTAAGAGGCAGCTGATTGCTTGGGAAATTACAGTGAAAGCAGCTATGTACTGAATGACATTCCACAATGCAAACCAAAAACGACCCCAAAGAGCAAGCAGTGCAGAAGAGCAAAGGCTCCAGAGCACTTCTGCGTTAGCTCCAGCTTCCCTTCTGTGGCCTCTCAGTGCCAGGATGGGTTTTGCAGCCATGACTTGAACACCTGGGAAAATCCAAACCAAATCCATGTTGGTGTTTTAGGCCTCTCCAATGTGAGTTGATGCAGTGCCAGTCTTTACCTGTGTTGTTTTCAAGAGTGTTAGACCGCTGCTTTCTTTATGTCATGTCGGTGTTTGAAGATGGGGTTTCCTTCAAGCATGGAGGGGTTTCCCGTGTGTGATGTGGGTCATTATTCTGTAGATTCATGTGGCCTGTGACTTCTGGTGTTGCTGTTTGGTGCTTTCTAATTGTAAATGGATCTTTGGCTGTGTGGCTGATGTGGTTCATCACGCTGACTTCTGCTGTGGGACTTAAAGTCTCTCCTCACATATGGTGAGTGATCAGGACTGGGATAACACTTCTAATCAGAGGATCAGAAAGATGCAGCACCCCAAAGCAAAGGATGCTGCCTGCACTGCCCAAGAATGTTCTCATGTCTGAATGTGTGTTTGCTCTTGCTGGCTTTGCTTGATTAGAAGGATTTGGTTCTGCTCTGGCAGTCACTAGAAGTGGCCACCTATTACTAAGGAGAGACAAATGTGGTGTCTTCTGTGATTGTTTCTGTTAATATCGTTCCTGTGCCACTCCTGATGGGACACTGGTCATGGATAATCCAGGAAACACGACAGGAAAACTTTGTGATGTGTAGGAGTTAATAATACTATATTTAATATTATGTACATATTATAAGAGCTATCCTACTATTCATGTTCCTCTCGTTGCTTTGGGGTTCCTCTTGTGCACCTCCTTGCCAAGGAATCAAATAGTGCCTTGGCCTCATGTTCGTCTTCTAAACCAGAGGAAGCACTTCAGGATCCCAGATCCAGAGTGTGGAAACGCTGATGCAATCACATCCAGACAGACAGGTACCTACATGTCCCAGAGGCCAGCACTGGGAGTTCCCAGCATCTGTCCCTTCAGGGCACTGCTTTTTTCCCCCCAGTGTCTTTCAACTTGAGGACTCCTACAGCCTTTTCCCCTGTGTCATCCATCTCCAGCCCATGCCTTGATTTCCTGCCATCACCCCCAGACCCCTGCTGACTGCAGGTTGAAACCCACTTCTCCAGAGGCCCCGGGTGCCTGTGCCACTGCGTTTAGCTCACACAGTGACATTTGAGGATGTCACCCCTGCTGGGGGCTTGGCTTGTGGAGTCAGGAGCGCTTTCAGCTCAGATCCCCTCGCTGTGCAGGAGCCCATTGAACACTGCCTGCGGTCACCTGGAGGAATTATCTCACTGCAGCAACTTCGATATCCGAGGTGTTCCGATAATGTGAGGGATGTGTAAGGTTAATGACTGGAAAAAGTACTCACTCCCTGGGGGCAGTTTCTCAGCAAACTCCCTGCTGCTCGGCTGACAGAAGAAAGGAGACTCCAGCAGCAGCAGGCAGCCCCGTGTCCTCCCCACAGCGCTCTGCTATCCTGCATCCTGCTGCTTCTTGTGGCTGACGCAGACCCACGGAGCAGCTGTGGTCTTGCTCCAGCTCATCCGTGCTGGAAGCGCTTCCCATGCTCCAGGTCTGAGCTGATGTGGGGCAGGAGGGGCTGCAGTGATTGGACTTCGAATGTTGTTTGAATGAACTTTGAAGCAAGATGATGCATTAGACATGTATTTTGACAAGGAGCTCCAGTCCCACATTGGGGTGGGCTGCTCCAGTGTCCTTTCCGCGGGCTCAGGCTGATCCATGGGATTCATGTCTGTGCTCGCCTTGCAGTGCTGAGCCACCCTGAAAAGCAAGACCAGCTCCTGAGGTTCCCCAAACCTCTATGCGGGCTCTTCCCAGGCTGCCTCAGCCATCAACCTCAAGGGGACACTGTTGTGATAGGATGGGAGTGAGTCCCATGCAGTGAATCTCAGTGAGCCTCTTGGTAGAGCGACGGGCAGGAGGTGGATTCTGGCGTGGGTTGTGAGAGCATTGGGGTAACCTGCTCCAGCTGCACTGGTGAGCTGTGGTCGTGCTGTGGGGCTGGGTATACCTCACACTACATCCAGCTCTCAGGGCGGAGGGGGAGGAGGATGCAGGAGCATGGCCAGCCCGATTAAAGCATCCCGATTAGAGATGTGTTTTCCAGGTGATCGGCATCCCTCCAGTCTTCCTTCAAGTCTGACATTTCACTCTCTCCTCCCCTCTCCAGCTGGGACATGCAGCCCAAGTGCCAAAAGCACCGAGGGCCCGTTCCTCCTCTGAAGTCTTGGCCCGTGCATTGCTCAAGTCTCGTTAATTTAAAAATGGAACAAAGAATGCTCAGCATCCAGCAGGATCAGGCCTCGGGAGCAGGAAGTACCAGCTGGCTCAGGAGAGGGCTTGTTCCCGTGAGATTCCCAGTGTGGTTTTGGCAGGCGGCGTGGTTGGGATAGCTCCGCAAGCAGGCTCTTCCTGCCTCAAATGCCAGCCATGGCAGAACAGCTGACTCAGAGCATGACAGCTCTTCACAGCATCCCCCTGTGAAAGGAGCTGTCAGAAGCGTTCCTGACACCGCTGCCTTCACATTTGGAGAGGGTGGCTTGAAAGCCAAGATGTAAACTGAGCCCACGTCGTGATGCTCTTGGAAATGGTGCTCTGGGGGTGGAATTCACCCCTGTGCAGGGGCTGCATCACATTACATCCTTCTCAGGTCCAGAATAGGATGTCAGTCGAACTGAAGTGGTTCATGGTGCATTCACCCCAGCATCTGAATACCTGAGTTATGATAAATACATGATGAAAGAGTCATTGTGACTTGGCTTTTTGGGGTGCAGCAGCCTCAGGGGTTCAGGAGGAACTCAGTCACTGGGATAATTTTCCTCTTGCCACAGGGGATATGTTTTATGCATTTTCCACTACACCTGGCCCAGAGGTGAGCACCTCACAGGATCCCTTTTAGGGCAGAGGTTCCCTGATGTGTTCTGCGCTGCACTAAAGAAGAAGAGATAAGCTCTTGCAAGTGAGTTTACTTCTTAAAATTCACGTTGCCATAGCAGCTTAGCACACTGTCTCAAGTCCTCCCTCTTGCAAAACTTTGATCACCATGAAAACAGAATTATGTTGTTCTCCAGCACGTTCTACATAGAAATATATTGAAGTTACCACAGTTCATACTTCAGCATCTCTGCAAAGACCTCTCTTATTTCTCACTCACAAAACAAACATGTCTGGCCGAAGGACCGTGTTTTAAATCATAAGCTGCAGCGGGCTTAGTCTTGCTGGTTCCTTAGCACCACTGTGGTCCTGCTGCTGCTGTTCCCTACCAGGGTTCTGGTTCCAGTGGTTTCTAACATGCTCTGGTTCACCACAGCATTGAAGCCCAGCCACCAGCTTCTGTCCCCAGAACTGCAGGAATACCTCCTCCCTTGGCTCTGCTCCCTGGCCAGCAGCTTAGTCCCTTCCTTGAGTAGTGAAAGAACACAGATTCCCCTAAGAATATCTACCCATTTCTGTTATCCAGCAGAAGCACTGAGCTGCATTATCCTTGCTCACCTCTAGTCCATCATGCTGGATTCTCTTTGTTCCCAGGGGAGGAATCAGCCACCCCTCTCGCGATAAATCATCTTTGGAAGTGGTTTATTCCCTCCATTGCTCTAAGGCACTAACTCAGGAGTGGACGCAACTTCTGTATGGGTAGGATTTGGTGACAGCTTATAGATGGGTGGGATTGATCCTGCCCCTCTACCCTGCTCTCGTGAGACCTCACTTGGAGCATTGTGTGCAGTTCTGTTGTCCTCAACATAAAAAGGACATGGAACTGTTGGAACAAGTCCAGAGGAGGCAACGAGGATGATCAGGGGACTGGAGCACCTCCTGTATGAAGACAGGCTGAGAAAGTTGGGGCTGTTCAGCCTGGAGAAGAGAAGGCTGCGTGGAGACCTCATAGCAGCCTTCCAGTATCTGAAGGGGGCCTACAAGGATGCTGGGGAGGGACTCTTCATCAGGGACTGTAGTGACAGGACAAGGGGTGATGGGTTCAAACTTAAACAGGGGAAGTTTAGATTGGATATAAGGAAGAAATTCTTTACTGGAAGGGTGGTGAGGCACTGGAATGGGTTGCCCAGGGAAGTTGTGAATGCTCCATCCTTGGCGGTGTTCAAGGCCAGGTTGGATGAGGCCTTGGGTGCAATGGTTTAGTGTGAGGTGTCCCTGCCCATGGCAGAGGAGTTGGAACTGGATGATCTTAAGGCCCTTTCCAACCCTAACTGTTCTGTGATTCTATGATTCTATGATTGCCTGACACCAGTGGCTTTAATGAGAGTTAGTGCTGTAGTGCGTAGGCACTTGCTGCAGCTCCTCGAACAGTGCTCTGGCTCTTTGCTTTAACCCTTAGGACAGCTCAGTTAATTCTTGTTGTTACTCAAGGTGGAGCTGCCTCATTCTTGCTCCTAAACTTCAATAAACACCAACACTTCAAATCCTGCTTAGAGCAACCCTTTGGTTTCAATCAGGTGTCCTATTTTTCTGGCTGAATTCATGCCAGCAATACTGGAAAAGACCAAAACGGAAAGAAATGAGGCTAGATACAGATTTGCAATAACAACCTCTGCAGTCATTTGGTTAAACAGCACACATTACCCAAGCTACTCTTTTGCTGTTGTTGTTCACCTGAATCCATTTCCTCGCCCAGAGCAGACCCTTCCAGACCAGGGCTGGGAGAGGCCAGTGGGATTGTTATTACTGCTCACAGCCAGGTTTTATCCAGGCAGCTTTTTTCCCATTTTCCCCCCATCAACTGAAGGGAAGCAAAAAAAAAGGAAAAAAATTGGGGTAAAAGTTGAAGAACACTTTAATTTATAAGAAAAAGAACTAAATAATTGATGTAGTAATGGTGCCAAAGGTAATTTCTGCTGCTCCCTCTATCTCACAAAGACATTTAGCATTGATTGAGATCAAAGTATCAAAAACCCCTGCTGCTGAGCTGAAAGGCAAAACTTTCGGCTGCCTTTCTCCGCTCTAATAATATCGTCTTTATGTAGTTAATAAACTGCACACTTCAGTCAAACTATATCATTACAGAAGACTTAGGGAGCTAATAATTTAAAAGCAAAGAATTGCCTCTGTTCTTCGCTTTGAACTAAACAACATTCTGTTGAATGAGGGGGACATCAAAGCTTTGTTACTATTACCAATGTGGCTGGAGCATAGGGCCGCACAGAGTGTGTACTTCAGTCATCAAGAGGGAAAAAAAAGGAAAGATTAAAGATATTGGCTTATCAACCCACAGGCAGAACCAGGTGTTTTCTTTGCTGCTGTGCAAGCATCAGGTGGTTTGCTTATCAATGAGTTTTCTTGTTAAATAGATGTACATGGCTTAGGTTGAGCCCTCCAATCTTATGGCTCTTTTCTTTCTCTGGCGAAGTCAGGCAAGGGGCTGTTTGTTTGTGGCAGGACAGGTAATTGGGCCTTTTGTTCAGATTTTCACTCTGCTGATGCTTTCCTATTGTGCCCTGCTCCACTGCAGCAGTCTCCTCCCTGTCCCCGTGTGTGCCATGGGACAGCCCTAAGCATGTGGGGCAGCTTCATCCTCAGCTGGATGTGCCTTCCTCCCATCTGCCATCTCATCCCCACTGCTCCAGTTCCTGCATGCCCTCAGCAGAGCAAGCTCTGCTCTCCAAGCTCAAGAAAGGGGTGTCCCTGCAGCCAAAGAAGACCCTGTGGCATGGCTGAGAGCAAGGAAGGCATCACACTGCTCCATTTCTGTCTGCATGGGGAGGACAGAGAGGACCTGACATCCTGCCGCTGCCTTCTCAGCTGCACCATAGCCAGATATTGTTTCTTTCCCCCTCAGCCATGAACCAAAGCTTTGCAAAGATCTTCCTATTGTGCGGAGTGGGTGTCCATGGATGGTCTTGAGCATGAAGATCCTAAACTCATGTGAATTACTCATGTTCATGCCAGTGATGCTTCCTTGGAGAGGATTTTTCTCTGGCACTGGGGGAAAGAAAGGCTTTCTTTCATAAATCCCACTGAAACACAGAGGTTTCCCTGGGACATTGGGCAGGGGTAGGACCAGCGAAACAGTCCAAGGAGACTTCAGGAACTCTCCTACCATCCCTTCTCTGCCATGGCAACACCTGCCCATGTTGTGTGTCTGGGTCTGACCCCAGGTAGACGTGCTTTGACTGGAGATGTTTGAATATGGGGCTGTGGTGTGAGCCCTGAGGTCTCACCAGGAGGAAGAAAGTGAATCCCGAGGTCAGCACTTGAAAGGACACATCCTCTGGACCCTCCTGCTCTGAGCTGCTGGGCTGGGTGGACCCTTGAATGTTGCAGGCAGGTCTGGGAGCTGGCAATTCGGGGTGGGCTCTATTATGGGATACTTGCACTTCTTAAATGCTGCTTTTCATTTGCATCAAAACCTCTCCTTGGTTCTTGGCAGTCTGGATTTCATCCCCTATTTAAGACTGGAATTTAAAAAAGCAGAAAATAATGGCTTATTTCAAAGTAACAATTCGGCTGCTTTTTGAAATGCTGTCCTTATTCAAAACCACTTAAATTTATACATATTTCTAAGGCTTTCTTATCCTCAGAGGCTGAACCAATTTGGATCTTGATTTCTGCAAGTGTTCTCCTTGATTTCTGTGTCAGAAAGTTGAGATGTAATGTGAACACGTTGGACGTGAACCATAGGTAACAAATGGTTTCCCGGGAATTACTGCTCAAGTTGTTCTTTAAAATACTTTGCAAAGCCCATTACTACAGGGAGAAAATGCATAGGAAAAAAGGCTTTGGGAAAGGGATGGAAGACCTCCTGCTTTTTATTCTGTGGAGCTGCAGGCTGGAGCGTGTGCCTGGGCACGTGTGGACACACAGCTACACACATGGCTGACAATGCGTTTTATGAGCAGAATAATGCAAAGTGCCCTGTTTGAAGGGAGAGGAACTTGCCCATCACTCCTTCATCAGATTAACGGACAACCTGCAGATACCATGTGTAGACAGGAGGGTGAAGTCTGTCACAGTTAAGTCAACCTGATGGCTGTTGTCTTTCAGGGTAACCATCAAGCCAAAGGAGACCCTGATGTATTCTGCTTGACTTGTTCGGACCTTCACTGATGGGTTCTATTGGACACAATACCCAAGATTTGCACCCAGATATCAAGGCAGTGAGTAGTATTTAATCCAACCTCTGGAGCAAGGTGCCTAATGCACACTCTGGAGCACAGTATCTGCATGCCCGTGGGTCTCTGTGTCTCTCTACAGGCAGGCTCATTCATGGAATGGCTGTTTCTGCAGAACTGAGAAACATTCTGTTCAAAACAGTGCTGGGAGCAGCATGATGCGAAGAGAGGCTTTCTAGCTGGCCAGAGATGCAGAGCTAAAGGCTCTTGAGCCAACCTTTGCAAGACGTAGTAATACAAAGATAATAAAGTGACTCTGATGGGAGTGCAAGGCAGAGTGAAGCTGTCTTTAGCCTTTACCAAAACCACTGTCAGTGCCTTTGCCTTTTCACAGCACAGCTCTTCGCAAAGCTAATTGGGTTAGTGCCTTGCAGGGGGTTTTCAGTGTCTGCAGGAGATGGGCTGCTGCAAACACCTTCCCCTTCAAGGCACACAGCGTTGCCTTTTTCACACCACAGCTCTCTCCCTGGCTTCTGTTCTCGAAAAGCAAAAGTCCCAGGCTGTTCTTTAGTATCAGCCATTACAGGGTTTCAGTTCTTTCCTCCCAGCCATTTTCAAATGTTCAACTTAAAAGGAAAATGTTTCATTTTAGGCCAAATCCCCCCCTCCTCTCCCTTTCCCCTCTCTTCTCCTTCGCTTCCCCCCCCTCTTTCTCTGGAAGAAGAACAAAGTCATTCAAATCAGGAAGCTGAGGAACTCCATGTATACTTTCCACTGGGACCTCGATCCCTACTGGTTTGGCTTGATTTGATTGAAGTGTAATTTAATCCTTCATCATTTGTCATAATGTCATTTATATATAAAAACAACACCGCATCCAAACTTCAGATCAGCACCGAGGAGCTCTCCAGGAGGCACGGAAGCGCTGCTGAGGAGTGGGCTTTGCTGATAGTGAGGAGGGTGTGAAGCTGCCAGGCTCCAGCCCTGCCTTCCTCCTCACTGGATGAAGCATGTCATGGTTAAATCAGGTTGCGTTATGTTGGTGAAGAAGGGTCTGGATTCACAGCAAGATGAAGCGGGGATTGTGAGCACATCTAACCCAAATAACTCAGGTTGTGTAGGTGAAATGCCCGGTGAACAACCTGGATTTCAGAGTATATTTGCAGATGATAGGTGTATTGATGATAATGTCACTGCCCTCTGTACCAGCTGGAGTCTGCATACCTAAAACCACTCTTTATTGGTAGTACAGGAAGGGAAGGAAAGTGAAGGGCCATTCCCTAGCTCTGCTCTGTGATCATGTACAGGTTTCCTACATCCCTCTTCTTCAGAGCAACCTCTGTGATGTTGGTGCTCACCTTCAACTTTTGGGCTGCAGTACTTCTTTGACCCTCTCATGGAGTGTGTTCCTGAGGTAGCAAAAGCCACCAGACACTCATCTCAAGGCTGTAGGGCCATGAATCTTCATCCTTTGCCTCGAGTATCTCATGTTTAGCTACGCATTATGCACTACGCACATTCAGCTGAAATACTGAACACCTGAACTCTGGCATCTCTGCTCCTTTATCTGAGTGGTATAAATGGGAGAGGACAGGGAGGGGAGGTCACAGTCTTGAGGCTCAAAAGGGCTGGTGGCTCTCGATGGCTATGGACTTTGCTGTGATGAGAGGGCATGTGCTCCAAATCCCATCTGGATCCCTCTCTGCAACCTCTTCTCCAGCTCTTTGTGTCCCCATCTGTGAAATGATGCTGAGATGAGGCTTGTGAAGAAGCAGTTTCAAATATATCCCCGTGTTGCTACTCCTGTTCTTCACTGCAGCTCTCAAACAAGCAGAGTTTATCAGAATAGGAGCAGCTTATGAAGCTTTGGTGCAATACGGTACAGACCAAAAACCAGTCCAGGGTAAATGAGAGGTTTCGGGAAAGCTCTGCCCTCAAAAGCCCTGAGGCTCTTGTTTTCAGCTCGGTGTGCTGCAATCTAACACGCGATCAGAGGCACCGACCTGGCTCTGCACCCAGGCAAGGCTCCTTCTCATCCTCTTTCAAGCCTGCTGCCTCACTGCTCCTTGCCTGAGCATTTCTGGCATGGTCTGGCCTCGCAGCTAGGCATGTCCTGGAATGCTCCGTGGCACGTCCTATCGAGAGCCACCGCAGGACAGGAAGGTTACGGCTGAGCTGCGAATGTTGAGTGAGGTGGTTTTGCTCCAGGATTTTTTGGGGAGAGATGCCAAACATCTTCACTTTCTACTCTTATCTCTTTGCCGAACACTGTAAAAGGAAGTATGAACAAGGGAAATAGATAAGCCTTATCCCTCAGAAAGAAAACATTCCTGCAGTCAGGGTATATAAGCCAGATACTGCCTGCATTTCCTCAGCTGGAGCTGTGTGGGTATCACAGAGCCTGCTCGCTGATGGGGCTGAGGACAAGAGCCTGAGGTCGCAGAACTGGTGGGTGACAGCACCTCTCCCCACTCACCCTCCCCAGCACCCCACTGCACTGCGGCCAAGGCTCTGCTCCATCTCTTCCCTCCAACAGCAGAGCATCTATTGAGTTGATTCTATGGTTCTGTTCACAGCACTTGTCAAAAATTAAAGCAGAAGTTTCTTTCAAATGCTCCATTTTCTGCACTTGACTGCCAGAAAAACGATTCTTCCTCCCCAGAAAAGAGAATTAGCATTTAAAATTCCAAATATGCACTTTTGCTCAGACCAAAGAACGTGTGTTCTTGCTTTCAAGTTGGGTTCTCTGTGACCTCTTGGTTTTAATAATTTCAGCAAAGTGTCATTTGACAATTCAAATACAGCCGGTAAGCGCAGGGAAGTAAATGTTCTTTAAGATAAGCACGCATTATATTGAGAGCTGATGATGAGAAGATTTCACCTACAGCTAGAAACTTCAGAGTAATATGTATGACACTTCATATTAAAAACCTGCTTTGGTGAACTATTGGTATTTCCAGATTCCAGCTTTGCCGGCGCTAAAGTATTTCCCCTGTTTAATTCATAAGGAAGTGTGGTGGCCTCGTGTGGAGAGGTTTCACTGTTTAGCTTTTGCTTTCCAATTAAATAAAAACCAGTGTTCAAACCCTGCTTGCTGCTGATCTGAGAGGGTGAAGGACCACAGCTTGGATGGCTATGATCTCCTCTGCCAACCCACTTCCTTGCCACAGTGCTGTGTTGCCTATGATGCTGCAGCCAGGAGATGCTGTAGCAGGGCTGGGTATCACTCCTGCTCCAGGGATGCAGGGGAAGCTGGCGCTGACCCCACCAGCTCTCAGCCCCAGGTGAATGTGCTCATTCAGCTTTGGGTTCCCTCCTCATGTTCTGATTTCCTCAGATCCTCTTGGCTTCATTGTGCTATCCCAAACCCCTCGCACAGAGAGGGCTGTTATCGCCCGGACACCCACCCCTCCGCATGCAACTCAAGCCACCAGTCAGCAAGCAGATCAGCTTGTCACAATAATTAATAGGCCTCCCTGTGGTCCCTGGTAATCCATCCCAGCACTGCACAGCACCGGCTCTGTTTTACTTAGGTATATGTAAGCCTTAGAACTGCCCCAAACAGAGCCTTTTTCATGAAACTCCTTCATTCAACACCTTATAAGGGCTGCGGGCGCAGGGAGGGGGCAAGTTTACACAGATGCTAGTGTCTCAGGACTTGCTAGCAGGTGTCTCCTAACTTTACACAGACCACCCTCACACTAAAGGCACTCTTTTGCTTTGAGCCTCTTTGAGTTACATGACTTTGGTCTTTGAGTTCCTGTTCAGCAGGCGATTTATGACTTTCCTTATTGATAATGCTCCCGTAAGCAGAGGGATGGATTGTCAGCCAGTGGTGTGGGTGTGGGTTTCATGGCATCTTCGAATAGCTGCAGTTCCCTGACCATGCAATTCCTTTGGCTTTCTAGGGAAAGGAAAACAACACCACCACCCATACGGGCTGTGGGGGTTTTCATCTGCTTGTTTGTTTGTTTAAAATGGGGGGGGAAGAGCTAATGATAGGTTTGAGCAAACAGTGTCCTCTCAATTTGGCCGTTTTCTCTCGCTGAGGTCATCTGACAGCTGAGATTACACGATTCAAAATGTTTCAAGGCATTCCTTCAGCCCCAAGAGGGGAGGAGGGAAAATAGTTGGGGTTTGCTGTCAGTAGTTCAGGGCACAAACATCTGAAGAGCTTTCCTACAGAGGGGTGATCGTGGAAGGCGTTGCCTCTTTCCCCAGGGATAAAGCTGGGAGGCAGCAGTGAGCTCAAGCTTCTGACGGAGAATTCAGTGTCCCTGAGGCTTTGGGAAGTTTGGGTTGGGACAAATCGTGACAAAATTTGGGTAATTTTTTGCAGTTCTCTGAAACCTCTCCAGTTCTTGTCCGGACTTATTGGAGTGACTGCAGTGCCTGAGAATCCCACAGCAAAGAGCTGATTCCTGCCTCAAACCTCTGTTTTCCACAGGCAGCCACTCCTTCCTCTCCTCAGTGTTGTTCATTGCTGGTGCTGCTGCTCCTTATCCCTCCTGTACCTCACAGTTGTTCCCTCACATTGGGAGAAAGAAATTCATCTGTAAGTGCCCAAAAGCAAAGGTTATTTCTCTTGCATATCAATGGGCGACCCAGGATGGCATTTAAATCTGGACCCGGTCCATGATGGATCCATCACAGTTAAACACTGGAAAGGAAAGGGGGAAGTTCTCCTGCTGATCACAGGGAGTTTATTGGCTGAGTTTATTCTTGGCTGCTTGATAACTTTGCTATCAGCCCTCATCCACCAGGTCATTTAATCCTTTGCTCCTGACAGACCTGTGGAGGCACCAGTTGAAGCACAGCCCGTGTGTGTCGTGTGCTGGATGGTCTATTAAAAGGAAACCGGTGCCATTTGTGACCAGTCCCAGCAAGCTGTAAGGACATCTTCCCATGCTTTCAGCCCCTTGCCTGTCACACATATGCCTTATAAAAGCCGTAAGGGGTTAGTTTATGCCCTGCCAGTTTCACCTTTTCCTGCTTCTCCTCCCCATCCCACCACAGGAAGGGGGGATGAGCAATTCACTGTGTGGTACTGTAGTTGCCAACTGGGGTTAAACCACGACAGCATGATAAAAACTAAATGACTTTGTTGTGCTTTTGGAACCAAATAATGCTTCAATAGCAGAACCCCTTTGCAAAGTTAGCAGTTAAGAGTAAGCAGCACTTTAGGCGATCCAGGCATCTGCTGCAGGGACTTTCCCTTGTAATTAGGTAATGAGCTTGATGTATTTTTCCCATCTGATTGGAAGATCGTTTTAGCCTTTTCAGGAAAGGTGAACCCTGGGGACATCCTAGAGACAGCTTCCCTGCATGACCCTTGGCTCTGCACCCAGTGACAGCACCTCCTGGATGGCCCTGGGTGGGTAAGGATGTCTGTAAGTCTCTATGAGCTGAAGCAAGATGCGCAGTTACTCACCATGCACAGGGAAACTGGGAGACTGAGTTGAAGAGCAGGCAAGAAAAAGTCTGTGCAATTCATTGCTGTGCAGTGACTCAGTTCTCCTTCCCATGGTTGAAAGTGTTGGTCACCTGAACAAACCCTCTGCTCCCAAACCCTTGTATTATAGGGCTTGCATGGTCACCAGGACACCTCTCCTTTAGGGTTTGTTCATCCATCTTCCTTAGGAGTAATGGCTATGGTGTTCAGGGACAGAACTGAATCCTAGAGCCCAGTATTGGTACACAAAGCTATCTCTGAGGAAAGTGATGACTATATGTAAGCTGGTTGCTCTCCAGAGCTCCCCAGCTGCTGAAGCTAGGGGAAGCTGTGTCACACAGCCCCACTCCTACCACTGATGTTTTCTGCTTGTATATCCTGTTCTACATGAGTGCTTACAGGTGATTGTAGCTATCCCAGGCATTTCTCTCATGGGTCTATTCACCATCCTCAATTGAAAACTAGTTTAGAAACACTTAAATAGAGTAATTTCATAAACTGGACTTCCCTTTGTAAGCCTCTTTCTGCCTCCCTTGCTGCCAATGCACTTTGGGACCTGAGCGCTGCACATCTAGACTTAGATCCAAACCAAACCTGCCAGGACTTGCAAAACTTTAGGGAGGTGGAGTTCTAGACCCCATTCTTAGCTTTGGCTGCAGTTGAGGACCAAATACGTGTTCATCTTCATTTTGGGCATTATCCTTACTGTGATTCATAGGATAAAGGGACCCAAGCACAGGGCTGGGAAGCAGGACAAGGGCAGCATCCTCTCAACTGCCTGCATGCTGGTGGTTTGTGAGCACCATCTGCACAAGCAGAGGGAGCCGTGCTTATTCGAAGAGCTACCCCGGATCCAAAGGGAAGCAGCAGATCTCACCAGAGCCAGTGGTTTCACCACATTCAAAAGAAAGAGCTACTTTGAAAGGCCTCTGAGAGCTGGGAAGCTGCAAGCCCGATGGTTGGTCAGAGCTGTGGGCTCAGAGTTTTCTCTGGCAGCAAATGAAAGTAGTATCAGCTACAGTAGCTGGAAGCTGCCAGTGTGCTGGAGTGCCAGAGTACAGGAGGGAGCATTGTGAGCATGAATCCAAAAGGAGAAGGGCTGGAGTGCTTGGCAAAGGCATTGCTGAGCGAGGAACCTGCTGGCTCTTGTGTGAGTTTCAATGGGCACCATCGTCATCGTCATCATCATCACCAGGGTGCAGGCTGCAGGAGGGACAGGCACTGAGAGGCGGATGTAGCAAAGGGGACTGCAGCCACCTTCATCTGCTCTGCCTGGTGCAGAGCTCACTTTGGTTGATGTGGGAGAGACCAGCCATGGACCTACACAACCTCCATAGTGATTACACTATTACACTCAGTTCTGCTACAAACCATTGCAAAGCACAAGGGTCATGGGCATAAGTGTCCCTTGCTAAGGAAAAGCAGCTTCTGCTCTTTCACAGAGCAGCTGGAGCTTCAGATGCACTTTTGGATGAAGGACACTTGGTAGAACAGGGTAACTTACTGCCTTTCACAACCAGAAAGTGAACTGGAGGCTGCATTGGGGTTGCTGTCAGCTTCTTTTCCCAGCTGACCCCATTTTTATATGTTCCCCCTTTCTAGCTGGGCTCCAAAGCCTGGATATATTTCTTCCTGGCCTGCCATCGTGCTGATGGGATTTAAATATGAAAAGCATTGCTCTCTGTGCAAGCTAAGCCTTTGGATAAAAGTGCAGGATGTTAAGAGGTGCAGGATTTTTTTAGTCTCATGTAAGGTCTGTTTCAGTGCCTCCTTACGAGATGGCATTAAAAGTCTCTGTATAATGGTATCACACACTGTATATGCAATATCTCTCCTCCCTTTATGTGGAGTTTTCCTAGCTAATTTCACAGTATACTCCATTAAATCACCATCCTTTGCTGTGAACTTTGGAGGTTCTTGCAGCCACATGGAATATGTGGCTGCTGCTTGGGGTCTGCCTTGAATTAATACAGGCAGCCTTCATCTCCTGCAGCCTTCCTGCAAAGATCAATGGGGCTTAATCCTTGGCCTCCAGAATCAGGCCCCAGAGGCACCCAAATCCCCTCTTGTGAGCTGTTCTCTGCCTCTTACCCTTGGGTCCAGCTTTCTCTTGGCAGCCTTTGAACACAAGTTTGACCTCCTTCAGTTTGGGAAATACCAACCCCTAGAAACTGAGGTGACTGAGCCAGGAGGTGTCCCTTGGCCAGCTTAGGACCCTCTCCATGAGCCATAGCCTTGGATCACCAAGGCTGGTGTTGCTCCTGTGTAGCTGCAATTACCCCACACCTTTGCCACTGCTCATCTGTGCCCAGGTTTGGAGGATTGAGGTTGCAGAAATCTC
Source organism: Psittacula echo (assembly GCF_963264785.1). Lineage (NCBI taxonomy): Eukaryota > Metazoa > Chordata > Aves > Psittaciformes > Psittacidae > Psittacula > Psittacula echo. Next base: position 4,403,969 of record NC_137750.1, on the reverse strand, counting down.
CCTTCTCCCCATCCAGAAGCCTCAGAATAAGTGCAGAAAGAAGGGAAAAGAGAGCAATTGTGGACCCAGAACTGTCAGTGGCACTTTTACAACTGACATTAACAACAACATTGTCTCCTCCAACCCTTCGCTTATATTTTCTTGAATTGGTCAGCCCAAGGCTTCATCCACAGCCCAGTTCTGTCAGTGGTGTTCTTCCCATTGTCTCCAGTGGGCCATAAATCCAAATCCCTGAAGGTGACCCTCCGCTGTCCCCTACCTCGGTGCCAGGCACTCCACCGTGCCCTCTGGGATGGCATTTCTTGGCATGGGAACCCTGGCTATAAAGCAAGGACAAAGAGGAGACCATACATCAAGCTGCAGACTTTTACATTCACACAGCTTCCTTTTGCCAGCCAAAAAGAAAAGGGATAAAGCAGGGATGAGAAGACAAAGAAAGAGCAAGAAGGCAGAAAAACAACATGAGGAGGTGGTTATGGCTGTAAAACACACTTTACATTATGCTTGTCCTATAAACTGCAGATACTGGGTGAGCAAGGGGGCAAATTCTCTTCTTCTTCCTCAGCCCCTGCTCCTTGCAGTGATATTGCTGCCACCCGGGTCCCCCCAGGCCCTTGGCCAGAGGGGTTGCTGCCAGTCACTCCTGGTGCTTTGATGCGGGCACAAAAGAGCAAGTCATTTGAGACGCTTCCTGCCTGGTGGCCTGTATCAGCTTGTGAATCATCTGAACGCTCCTGCCTAATCCGCTTGTGTATCTTTGAAGCCTTTTCTGCCTCGCAAACAAATGATCAACTGCAACTTATTTTTAATCCATTAAAAGGTTCTAGATATTCCGCTGTAAAAAAAAAACCAACCCAAAATACTCATCCTGGGTACCTCGGGAAGAGGGGATTCTGTAAGTGTTGATCTGTGCTCCACTGAGCACAGGCAAGTATTAGCATCAATTTGTGAGTTACTTGCTAGGATGAAATGTCAAAGGTGCAGCTTTTACTGTGATCTGATCCCAGCTATTAAAATACTGGGGTCTTAAGGAAAGTAGCTGTAAGACAGTGTCAGAATGGCTCAGACCAGTGTTGTGTATGGAACACTTGATCCAAAGGGGGGCTACAGTCAGGTCTAGTGTGTGGAAAGGAATCCTGGCCAAGCAGTACAGGGACAAGCTCAAAGCAATGGTTACACCATTGTCTTTCTCTTGCAGCTGGATGTATGTGGAAGGACTCTTGCACTCTGTTGCAAGACTTTTATATACCTACCCTCACATTAAGTTTTATGTGAATTAATTGTGCTTCCCATCCTTTCTTCCCTGTTTTGCTCTAACTCTCTGAACAAACACCCTAAAATTACAAAATCCAGCTGAATTTTAATTGAAAGCACCAAGTTCCATCTGGCCTCACATAAATTATGGTCAAAATTGCCATTTTAAAGAGCAGTCCTTGTTGTTGTTGTTGTTTTTTAATGCCAAACTATAAATCAGCTCCAATTGAGTTCAAACCGGCTTGAAATTGAGACCAGGTTTGCTGAAGAGGTTTGCAAACTTGAGCAAAAGGCTTTGGGTAAAGCTCATCCAAATACTGGACTTGCAACAAATCAAGGGAGTGTGGAGGCTTGGACTCAATGTGTCCCAGAGATGTGCTGCTAACGAAGAGGCACTTGGAGCTAATTTATGCCCAGTTGAGGGTGAGAGGGCTGGTGTGGGTAGGGATGTCCTTCCCTTAGAGCATTCCCCTTTGTGAGGGCAATGCAGCTCAGGTGGGCACATTAAGAGAGGAGGGAAGTGCAATGCAGGTGCCTCTTGTTTTACCTTGATGGGGCTGTGAGCATCTTCCCAGCCTTTCCCACTGACCCTGCTTTTAAGAGCAGATGCAGCATGGCCTAGCTCTTTCCTTGGGATATGGGGGGTTGAGAATCCCCTATTATGGCTTTCTAGCTAACTGCTCAACTGTGATGGTGGTGGTAGAGAGTCCTGTGCTGTCACTGCTCTGATGAGCACTCTCTATGAAGCCGAAGGATGATGGGGACCAGTGGATGTTTGATATCAGACTAAAAGCAGCGCTATGGCCATGTAGGTGAGCTGCGTGTGTGGAGGTGTGTGATTGTGGATGAGGGATTTTGTGTCTGATCTGGTGCCTACTCACAGCCATGGGAGCACAGGGAGAGCCTGGTCCCTGCCATGTACAGAGTGTGTGTGGTGTCCTGGTAACTGTCTGAGAGCAGGCTGAGGACTCTTTGTGCCTCTGAGTTACCTGCTGCTTTATTTAACCTTGAAAGATGTTGGCCTGAGGGTGATTTTAACCATATAGTCTAAAAATCCCTTGCATGGCCCTCACTTTTGATAGCGTAAGCAAAGCAGGTCTGTGTTTCTGCCCTCTTCCTGGCTTTCCTGATGCTGAGGAGGTGCAAGGCAGCTTTTGTCTGGAGCCCCCAGCTTGGTTTGTGTGTGGTGATGCCAGCCTGGCACCAGTGTTCTGCTGGCCCATGAGCTACAGGCAGCTGTGCTTCTGAAGCATGGGCTGAATGATGAGAATAGGGCCCCTAGACACAAAATGTGCTTTCTGAAGCATTGTCCTGCCATTCAGCCACAGTGCAGCTCTTGAGAGGCTGTAAATAATGCAGAGAGATCCTGCGGGATGACTTTGTAAGAGGAATCGGAAGTGCGATTACTCTGTGACATTAGGAATGAAAACACCTCTTAACTCTTAGGTGAGCAGGGCAGTTAATAGCTGTGTAAAATGTGCATAAATTGAGTGTCAGATGCCAGTGCCCTTGGGAGGTTGAGCAGAGGGGTTTGGGGTATTTATTTAATGGCTGCACATCTTTAAGACACAAATACTCAGCTGATCCTTCTTCCTTTTTGGCTGACTGTGCCTTCTGGAGTTGAGCATCCTCCTGTGATGTGTAAATGACGAGTGACTTCTGATGATCAAAGGGTGCTGTCTTGATAGACACATTTCAGCTTCCTATTTGATACCCAGTCAGTGTTTCATATCAGCCCTCACATCCAACTCTTTCAGAGCACGCGTTTACTTGATGAATTCTTTTCAGGCAATGTGTTAAATGGGAGCCATTCCTTCTCCTGGCCCTGCTTCTTCCAGCCTTGTGATGGCGAGTACCTTTGCTCCTGTGAGTAACTGCAGGCACCCCCAGGTCCCCTGGGATGTGATTCAGATGTGCAAATCTGGTTCTGAGCAGGAGCGGGGGGGGATTAGGATCAAGTTACTGGGAAAAGCATTGGTCCTGTGCTGCGGCAGCGTGAACAGAGCAAAATCCTGATCTCCTGCCATGTGGAAAATAGGATGGGGTAAACATCCATCCCATCCCTGTGTGGTAGTGTGGGGCTGGGGAGCAGCCCACTGCCCTGCCAAAGGGCTCATGCAGACAGATGCTGCATGTTTGAGTCGGTGCTTGGCTGTCCCTATGCCAGAGGGGTTGTTAGCTGTGAATCCTTTGGTGGTGCTGTGTGGGGAGTGTGAGCTTTGAATCAAAGCTTTGCTCTCCATGCAAATTCCAGTGTGGATTGGAGCATTTCTGTTGTACCTGGTTGGAAAATGCACAGAAATTCACACCAGAGGGTGAAAAAACTCTGTTTTTCATTTTGAAAAGAAAACTAATGTACTTCTTACTTTTCCGAAGGGAGACACCAGCCCACAGTGTGTGGGGAAACGCTTCAGCCTCTGCCCTCTCCAATGCTTCCTTTTGCCTTTAGCCAGAAAAAAAAGGCAAACTGGTGTTTGCCCTGTCACATCCTGGAGGATGTTGCTGCAAGGAAAGTGCTTCATGTGTGCAAACATATATTAGAAAGGGATTTATAGATGACTTGTGTTTGAATCCAAAAGGTGCTTTCTGTTGAGAGGGGATCCATTAGGAGCATTGTCCAGCTTCCCTTTGAGTGTAGCTGGTGTGGGTTGGAGCTGGCTCTGTGGTCCAAGGCATGGACCCAGCCTCTCCATTGCTGCTGTTACTAGAGTGTGAAGCACTCCAAAATGCAATGGGCAAAAATCAAGCCAGAGGCCAGGTGATGGTTAGCAACTGTATCCTCAGTCCAGAGAGGTTTGTCTCCTCAGAATGGCAATATGGGGTGTGCTTTGGAAAGCTATGGCTTAGGGTTTTTGTCTCGTGGGAGCTGAAGGGTGTTCCTTTGCCACCTCAAGAAGTGAGAAATATTGTGGTTATATGGCTTGTTGTTATTGTCACACTATTTAACCTTCCAAAGTGGGGAAAGGTCCTTCAGACCCCTGAAAGCAGCAGTAAATGATTAGCATTGGCTCCAAACCCAGGAATCACAAGGACTTTGATCCCGTATCACTCCACCTCCTCCTACTTTGTTGCTTAAGGTTTACCAAACATTGCATCTCTTCACATAAAAATTCACCTTTGTGTTGCTACACAGAATCATTGCATAGTGACAATAACAATCAAACTCCTCGGAAATCTCCCTGTGGCAACAAGTAATTGACCCAAGAATTTTCACTACAAGGAGTATTTTTAATAACCACACAGCACTGGAGATGCGCGTTCATTGGGGGATACACCGCTATTGTTCTCATCAGTCCTGATGCTTTGCCTTCACCCTTTGAGTTCTCTCAAAGGATTGAGATGATTTGGTTTCTTTGAAGAACAAAGGAGGAGGGATTTTTTTTAGATGACTGGCTATTTTGATCTGCGAGGTCTGCGCGCAGTGTGAGGGAACAAACATCACTAAATCATTAAGGGGAAAAGGAAGGGGATGCATAATGGAAAGGAGAAACACAAAAGCCACTGAGGCCGGTGGTTAGAGGAAGGCGCCTGGGTGTTGTGTTCAGGATGCAACACGAGGTTTGCTGCCTTGCTTCTCCGGACCTTGGGGTTTCTTATCTATAATTTGGCAGGATAACTCTTATAGCTGAAAGACTTTGTCAGGTTTAGTTACAATTGTCGGTTCCTTGGGACATTACATAGGATGTCTCATTTAACCAGCCCCTCCTTCAAATGCAGCCAGTGCTTTGCTGCAAGATATAAGATGTCCTGATGTCTGTGAAAAGCCTACTAAGCTGCTCAACCTCCCCATCCATGGCTGGACATGGCACCAAAGATGTCAACTGTGGGTAGCTGATGTGAGGCTGCAGTGAGCACTGGGATGAGGGATGCTCTCCTGGTGTCTGCTGCTGCAGCAGTGCATGGTCCTCAGCTTATTTCTTCTCCTGAAATCTTTTGTCCCCTTCTTAGCAATAGAGATTGAGGTTTTACTGCAGGAGGGCCCATGCATCAACTGTTCGAATAACAAACAAAGCATCTAAGTTAGGAGTCATCATCCCCAGCCTTGCTGATGGTTAGTGTCACATAGGAGGCTTTGAAGAGGGTGCAAGGTAGAGTCATGAGACTCGAGCAAGGACTGGCCAAACCAAGGTGCCTCCTTTGCTCCCTGAGCTGTAATGCATTAGAGCTTGCCTTGCTGTTTTCCAGCACTGTAGAAGATAGAGATCCCCCTGTGATTTTGTATGTCATAGGATAACACACAAACATACTTCATTCCAGTGTGCCTTTGCCATTTTGGGAGATAAGGAAATACCACGTGTTCTGAGGAAATAGGATTTGTCTGTAATTAAGCAAAAATCCTTCTATTTAGCATAACAACTTTTTTAAACTAAAGAGTGACTATACCTGCTAATGATGGGGTGCACCATATCCACAGAGAAATGTCACATTTATGTGAGTGCCTATTTTCATTCTATTTGAATTCACCCAGATGCATAAGTAAAAGACATCTTCCAGACTTCCAGCTAAACAAACAGCATCCTGCTGAGCTGAGTCCATCACTGCTCCTGCCAGCTGGAATACTGCAGATGATGCTGTAGCTGACTTAAATGTGTCCGTGCTCAGCTCTTGGTGGTGGTGGTCACCTACAGGGTGAGCATGTCCCATAACACTGTTGGGGACTGTCCTTGGGTTGAGCAAGGTCTGTACAAGGATGTGTGTACATGGAGGACAGAAGATTCCTGAGCTTTGGAGGGGGTTTGGTCTGAATCCAAGCTCTGCAGCAGGATCCTTGGCCAGGGCCAAGTGGAAATCTGTAAGAACTTAGTGTGCTTTTGACAGAGTTGGGACTTGTACAAGTAGCTTGGGTTGTGTTGTGGTTAAACTTCGCTCTTTCTTAGTGGATCTTGAGAAATGGTTTGCTTAAAGCTGTTGAGGGTGAGTGAACTTATTCTCCTCAATTTTTGATCCCCTATTACCCATCAGCTTTAGATTTAGTCCTGAACTCTGCAAACACTTAAGCACATGTTTTGCTTCACACACTTAATGGCAGTACTCACTTATATCCAGTTAAACACATGTACTGGTTTTCACAGACCCAAGAGCCTGCCACAAATATTCCAGGTTCAACTTCCACTTCACGTTGGAGCTGGTCTTGTTTCAGCAACCACTACCCTAATGAGTCACTTTGATGCACTAATCCCCTTCCTGCCCTTTGGATGTATCAACATGAGCACGTCCCTAATCTACAGTGGGGATTTTTTCCAGTGATTCCAGGTTCCATATGTCTCATTGAGATGAATGAGACACACGAGAGGGTAGTAGCTGTGGTGGTCATGGGGTTAACCAGAACAACCTTCAAAAACACATGAAAGGAGAAAACATCCCATTTACTGAGATGCCACTGCCATGAGGGAGAAGTTTCCTTGGAAAACAAATGATGCTGGTGTGCTGGAACTCAGTATATTGGCTGTTCTTATGCCTGAGCTTTGGGTGCAGACTGCAGTGTATTGCCTGCAATTTGGGGCAGTCACCCTGTTTCCCACTTCATGATTGTGATGCTGCACTGTGATAGTGCTGGGCTCAGGGCTGGGCTGTAAGCAGTGTGTTCCCTATGCCTTGGCCTCCTGGTTATAGAAAGGAAACTATAAACACACCTTGCAGTAAAGTGGGGCTTCCCCAATTAATACATGTGCTCACAGGCCTGCCAGATGAAAGGAATGTAAAATACCTTGATAGCTTCTTTTATGATCATTAATAATAGTATAACTTACCTGAGAGGCAGAGCTGCGTGTCCCCAGCGAGTTCTGATCTCCTGTCACGCCTGGCTATGTGGGATGGATAAAGCTCTGCCTCCTTAGGGAGTTGTTAGATGAGAAAACAGGCGGCAGATATTTCTCCACCCCCTGCTTCGCTCTATTCCCAGCACTGCTTCCCTCCCAAGGATCAATATCTGAACTGAGAAATTAGATGATTAAGCTGCATATTGTAAATACATCAAGTGGAGTCCACTTCGTCCCCTTGGCACGCATTAGCATGCCCTGGTGGAGTGGTGCTGCTTTTGAACAGATTAAGGGCATCAGCCATGCAGAGGATGTGGGGTAGAGGAGTGGGACAGTCCTTCTGCAGCGCATGTCTGACTACTTTGTGTGGATCTCTCCTTCTCAATTTGCATTACAGAAAAACAATCTTTTATTTATTTAAGTTGGAAATCCCTTTGCATCTGAACTTCAAGTGTGCAGCAAACGCACTTTGATCATGTTAATGCAGAAGTCACTGATTTACAATAAATATTGTGTTTCCATACTTCTTTGTGTTCTTTGAGGAGATTAGAGCAAAAGGAGGAAAATAATGTTGACCTCATTAAAATTGCCTGGTGAAAGAAGTGTGCAGAGTGAGGGAGATGCTGGGATTTGAATTGTCCAAAGCTAAGAACTGAAATCACAGCATTGGTTGGCTGTTAATTCCTGGTGCAATTTATTGGGACTGAGAGAAGTGATGCTACTCACAGTGCCTTTGAGTGTGATTTGGGGAAGTCTAGCTGTTTTCTGTAAAGCATCCAAAAGAAGCAATGCATGCTGAGATGTATCATGGCTTTGGGTGGGAGGCTGAGGTAGCAGAGGATAAGCCCAGCCCTCCTGCTTGTGCATGTGTGGGGTACAAGTGATGAATTGGCCTTGAGGGGTTCCAGACTTTATAGAATCCCAGACTGGTTTGTATTGAAAGGGACCTTAAAGCTCATCCAGCTCCAACCCCTGCCACGGGCAGAGGCACCTTCCACTGGAGCAGCTTGCTCCAAGCCCCTGTGTCCAACCTGGCCTTGCAGGTACCTGGCAGTCCTGTGACAGTGAAAATCCACAAAGATGTGCAGTTAAGACAATGAATGCTTTGACATGGCTTCTCCTGAGTGCTTCCACAGAGCTGTGTTAGGATCATCCACCTTCCCACAGTGGGTGAGTGCCAGGAGGAGAAAAGCCTCTTCCCAATGTGAGCATCAGGGGCTGTGTGAGGACTGCTGCTCTCATGGGTTCTGGCTACAAGGACAGCCAGGATCCGTTCCTAAATGCAGACTTTGCAATCACAGCAGCTGCTCAAACCCTGTTCCCCAGAGCCAGGGTGACACATGGGCTGATCAGTCCCTGTTGTGGACCCCTGCTCTCGTCAGAGGTGTTGTAGAAGAGCAGTGCAGCACTGCAGCATTGCTGCTTTCCTCCCGTCATTATCATGTGGAATTAAATGCATATATGTTTGCTTTGTGCCAGGTCTGAACTTACACTGCCAAGGTGAGATGGGGATCAAGCCCAAAAGGGTCAGTGAAATGTTGGGAAAGCAGCAGCATTTCTGGAAATGATAGAAATTGTTTGTAGTGAAGAGATTTCTGTGAGATCAGTGAGTGGAGCTTGGGATCGAGCTGATCTGCTGGGATCTGTTAAAGCTGGTTCTTGAGGATGGTGGTTTGCTGGAGCGTTGAGGCAGGTTGTGCTCCTGCACGAGGAGAATGAGCCCACTGACAGCACATCCTCCTCACTGCTGTCAAAGGAAGCTTTAGTGTGGATGTGCAGAACCCCTCTCCTGTTTGGGGATAGGAACAGATACAAAGTGAACACTTTAAGCACCAACAAAAAACCCCCAAAATACCCCAAACAAAACCAAACTGCAAAAAAACCCCAAACAACCCCCCCCCCTCCCCAAATCCCAAAGCCTATTCAGCTCACCTCCAACAAATGCAGCTTTCTTCTGGAGTAATCCAGTGTAAAGGGAAGAGCTCAGCTCCCTTTATGCACCCGCTGCACTGACACTGATCCAAGCTGACTCGGGTCTTTGTGGCCATGCCGATGCCAGGAGCGGCAGGTCCAGCTTACAGGTGTGAATTCCAGCTCTGTCCCCTTTTCAAAGGGGGCTTTTCATGCTGGGCAGGCTTGGACAGAAAACAGTTAAACAAAAGAGCAGTTTACTCTGCCTGTAGTGTGTGTTCCTGCCTTCCCTTTCCCTCCTTTGCTGCTCTTTTGATTTCCTTAATCAATGTGGGTTCCTTTTGCTTAATTCAATGCTTTTTCCTTCTTTTTTTTCATCCTGGAGCAAATCTATTAAATTGTATTCCTGGTTTGAATTGCTGAAGAAAAGGCCAGAAGGAAATTCAGGTTGCTTTGAGCTTTACTCAAGGTTGTAACTGGAACCAGCAAAAGCAGTAGGTGTATTGGTTGCACCAGGTAGATGGGTTACTTCAGGCCATAAAGGGTTATTTTGTATGTGGTCAGAAGCTCCCAACTGCGTAATCTGTTGTATTGGGTTTGCAGTCCTGAGCATCAGGAACAGATGTTGTGGAGGAGGAGGATGGGGTTTACTGCTTACAGGGAGGGCTGTGAGTAAAGAAACCCCAAAGGCATCTTTGGGTTCTCCCAAATCAGGCTTTCAGAGTTCCGAATCCAGCCCCTCATCTTCCCTTTCACTCCACTATAATTTATTATATGGGATTGTAACCAGAACAGTTTAGCCTAAACGTGATCCACTCAATTACATGCTACTGTGTTACTTCACATACAAAGAGACCAGAGACACATCCCTTTATCCTGAGCATCTTAGACAAACAAAGCAGGGGGGTTAGTGGCAGTGTAAACACATTTAAATTACCCTCTTTGGAAACCCGGATCACTCATTATGGTTAAATCCAGCTGGATGGAGCCAGAGTGACACTTGAAGGTTTGTCTGCTGGGAAAATGCCTATTGGAGAGCTGTGAACAAACACAGTCATGGTGCCATCTCTTGTGGAGGTTATTCCTATTGAAACCCTGGACCGGTTGGCAGTTGTCCCGTTCCATCCTGCTGCTTCTGATGTGACCTCTCCCTGTTCAGGGCAGAGATGATGCTTTGCACAAAATCAGTGTCAGTACTGCAGCTCATGGGATGCTTTTTCTAGTGGAGGTAAATCTGGGGAGGGATAGAACTGCAGAGATAATTTATGACCCCATTTCATACCCAAATGCATCCCCTCCTCTGACCTCAGCAGGTGGGACAGACCAAGAAGGGCATCCTGAGGACACTTTCCCAGCCCTTTCCCACTGCTTTCAATCTCTGTGGAGAGACTGGCATTGCAATGCGCCCATGCACTAATGGGTCCTGTCCCACACCTAACTCTGCAGCCAGCCCCATGGATGTGACCCTTCAGGTGTCCCAGGGTGTGTGGAAACCTTGCTCCTATCCAGTAAACTTGTGTTGGGAGATGGAGCACCAGAGAGACTACGGGGAAAATCAGTCCCACCAGTTCTGCTTTGTCCCCTCCATCCTGAAATTGCACCTGACCTCATTCGCTGCCACACAGCGTGCAGGTTTCCCTGCAAGTATCCCTCCTTATCCATGCCTCATTTCATCTGCCAGCTGGGAAGATGCTGGGTTTTGCATCATTCCAAGCTAAGGGTAGAACTCACAGCATCCAAGGGAGAAGCCTGCTTTTGCTAGTGCCAAGCAGGAGGGTCCTGAAGCCCCAGTGAAGACGTTGGCATGCAGCAGTGCATGCTCTTGTGACTGTGGTGTGAGTGGGAGCATCAGAGGGGCTCCATCACTCATCCACTATCTCCATGTGGAAACAAAGCCCCAGGTCCCCTCTTTGCTCCACAGTGCTGGCTGAGGTGTTTAAAAATGAGCACTGGTTTTCACTTAAGCCTCATTTCCTGTCAGTTTAATGGGATTTGATCATGCAATTCCCTTCATGCACAGTTTGCAGTGAGCAAGTTGTGCTGGGAAAACTCTTAGTGGTGTTACAGTGGGTCTGAATCCCTCCTTTCCTGTAAGTGGCTTTAGTGAGGCTGTTTCCATGGGCAGCACCAGCACATCCTGAGAAAACTCCATCAAAGCCCAGACAATGTTTTCCAGTTATTATCCAGTGACTGAGTTTAGGTTTCCCATTGACAATAAAACAGTGGGTAAAAGGAAGCTATTAACAGCTTACAACTGTATCTAGTTCCTTTGCAGTAGAGCTCTTTGAGACTTGGAAGCTGAACTGTACACTGTATTGCTTGCAAATGCATCCTCTGTTTTGGAAACCCTCCATATATTTTGTTTCCATGTTATCTGCGTGGTTGTAATTAGAAAATGATGTGCCTGCTCCATGACCTCCTCGTAAAGAACATAAAATGAGACAATAACATTCAATTCCCTTTCTAAACCATCAAAAAGAAAATGGTTTTCAAGGCATTTCTTCCTCTATCCCCATTCCCTCCCTGCAGCCGCTTGGGTGGTCTCATTTGACAAGTTTTACAATAGAGGAGGTTATTTTTTCATGGACAAACATGTAAGTACAGGAGAAAATCTGGAACTGGGAAACAAGTGCTTCGCTCCCCCCGTCCCCAAGTAAAACTCAAAGAGGCTGAATATCAGCAGAGCCTTCCACGGCTCCTGGCAAAGGCAGGATGAGGGAGAGCTTGCACAGAGAAACTGCTCAACTTCCCTTTTCTTGCTGCCTACCTGCATTACTGCTATAAAACTTGATAGTCTGTTCCCATAGGAGGGAGGAGCATGAGCATGGCCAGCACAGGAAAAGCTGGGGACAGCAATGGGGCTTTGCACTGGTACAGGCTTCTGAGGCTAAGGAGCAAAGGATGTGTGACAGGGCAGAAATGCACTGCATTGCTAGGGTTCCATGGGCATGGTGTTGCACTTATCTCTCAGAGATCATGGAATGGGTTGTGTTGGAAGAGACCTTAAAGCTCATCCAGTTCCAGCCCCCTACCATGGGCAGGGACACCTCCACTAGGAGCAGGTTGCTCCAAGCCCTGTCCAACCTGGCCCTGGGTGAATGCAACATGCCCCTGTCTACCCCTCATATGCCTAAACCATCTTCTCTGCTCCCCTTTGCTTTTCACCTGCAAATACTACTGTCATGGCCCTATCTGCAGGACTGACTCAGTAAATGGATCATTTGGAACAACGTCTGGAGGAGAATCGTGTCCATCTACAGGCACTGAGAGCCTGGCACTGAGTCACTCACTTGGTAGGAGCATGTTTGTGGATTGAAGTGCTCAGTCACACTTACCTACATGGCATGAATTTCAGATACGATACACTACTTATGTCAAGCCTCTCTGTAGTTAGTCATACCTTAGTAGCTGGGGAAACAGATCAAATACTGCTATAAAAACATGGAAATTAGAAAAAGTGCCAGATTCCTTTACAGCTCTGTGTACTGTGCATCTGGCTACCTGGGCTTACCATTTTGATGCTGAAATGACAGCCGGGATATTGTGAATATTTAAAGCTGAAGGTAGCATCAGCATTTCCATTTTGGTTATTGCTTTGTGTCATGTCTGGTACATTAGCTTCACTGCAAATGAGGTCTGAGATCTCCATCTGGTCCTGGTGGACAAAAGCTTTCTTAGAGAAAGACAACAACCCCAACAGTGGCTTCAAAGCTGTTGGAGTCTCGTGTGAAGATGGGAAAGCAGCTCTGAACCTGTTGGATTTTATAGCTTATAAAATACGAATTGGACTGTAATTTTCATGTCACTAAGTTATTGTACTGCATCCGGTTGCTCTAAGCATCATTTCTTCTTTCTCCAGTTTTTTTACCCTTATTTCTAAAGCAGAGGGGTGAAGTCTATCAACTGGGTGTCAAATGTGTGTTGAAATTCTCAATTCAAAAGGCGCTCATGGGATCCTGCCTGTGAATGAGGGGACACAAAGTCCATGTCTCTCCATGAGGGAGCTGGATGAGGAACACTCTGTGTCTGTGGAACGGGGATAGCACAAGGTTTCTCCTTTTGGGTTTGCCTACCCCTGGTCAGTTAAATGTGCCAGGTGCTCAGGCAGAGCATTTGGAAGATTGTTAGGTATAAAATGCTGTGAAACAAAGGGGCAAATGATGGTGACTGTCCTTCCCATAGCAGTCCTGCGCCAGTGCTGACTGCATGGGCTAGTTCGGATGGTCTGCATCAGATGCATAACCACTGGGGTCATTCCATTATGTTTATGGCCAGCTTTTGCTCCATATCCCTGCTATAGCCTGTATTAACAGGGTGTCTGGTTTTTCCAGCTGTAGCTGAAGTTACTCAATGCCTGGGGGCAGGTTTCTGGATGCAAAGGGGGGGGTTCCAAGGTGAAGGCACCTTGAGGTCACCCTGTCTCCCTCTCAGCCTGCTTGAGACTTTGTGTGACAATCACTTTATATTGTATAAGGATATAATGTCCTATATCTGTGCCAGAGCTAAAAATGGTTTCCTCTCAATCATTTTCAAGAGCTTTTCCTGCTGAAGGTGGGCTCTTAGTGCTCCTCCTGGATAAAAGGCACTGCACAGAGGTGCGCGGATAGAACATGCACAGCCCTGTTTGCTTTAGGACACTGTCATTCTTTCTATGGTCTTCTGTAGAACTGAAACTGTGGGGTGTTTTGATTTACATGGAGGAAAGGCTTTGAGTGACAGATCAAATGACCAGACTTTAATGCGAGTTAGGAAAATTAGTTAATTTGGCTAGAGATATCAAGGATCCCCATGGAGTTTGCAGGGTGAAACTTGCTTCAGATGGCTCAGAAACAAAGGGATGTGTTGCTAGGATTGTGGAGTTCAGTGGATTCTGCTTTTGCAACCCACTGTTGCAGTTTTACTTTTTCCCTTTCCGTCTGGGAGAGATTTGGTTGTGTCTCAGTTTCATGTTTTCCTTCTGATTTTTGTGTGGTTTAATTCTTATTGTTGTCAACAATCCGAACAGTGGGATTTGCATTTGCAGCCTGCTTCAGGGGACAGGGGAAAAAGAAAGATCAGATGGTAAACAGCAATGATATCAAGTGAGTATTAGCAAAAATTGTGTGTTGGGGGAGCGTGCCCGAACCAAAAGCAACACTGTGGGAAGATAAGCAAGCAAAGGAGCATGAAGCTGTGAGAAATGTGTTTGGGGTTGTTCTGTGCCACAGTATTCTCTCTTTCACAGTTGCCCTTAGGCATGGTTAAGCTTCTATGTCAGGATGTCTTGGCTTATCTCCCAATGCCATGATGTTCCTGAGTGACTCTTTGTATTTGTTCTTCGCCTGACATTGCACAATAGATCAAGACTCCTTGATCTTGCTTTGTTTGGATTCTTTCCTGAATTGCATCCATGTGTCTAATGCACTGAGCCCTTTCACATGATTGGGTAATATTTGCATCAAGATGAACAGTTCTTTCCTAAATGAATGTGAGTGGTTGTTTCTTCCAGTCCCAGAAGTGAAGTACAGGACGTTGGACCTGGGCACATGGCTTCAAGTCTGGGACATAGTGCTGCAGGATAATATTTGTTCCTTGTGTGTTTTTCCCTGGAAACAGCTGGTTTTCCCCTTAGGGCAGGACATTGGCTGGGCCTGAAAGCCATTTAGAAACTGCAGGGAGTGCAGGAGTCGGTAGCCTGCCCATTACGTGGGGTTTCTTGCCAAAATCCATTACTCTCAAGAGAGTTCTGCACTTGCAGTCAGTTCTCATGTGAGGTTAAAGGCAGTGTGTTTAACGCCTCAATCCAAGCCAGTCTGGACCCGGGCACGTGTGAAACAGCTCCTGTTGTTGTGGATAATGTGGTGGCAGCCACAGGGCAAATATATGTGAGCTAACAGCCCTTCTTGTGTGAGGCAGAGGAGGAATTGATGGCTAAAGCTGCTTGGGGATGGCTTTCCGTACTTTCTGACATGAATGTGCATGATTCATTAACTAGCTCTGTCCAGCTGGAATTATCACTGAAGCCTCATTCCAATAGAACTCTGACTTCATGATTATTCCCAGAGGTGGTATCTCAAGAGGTTAGAAATTGAGGCTGGTGTCAGCTGGGATGCATTGTCATTTATGTGTTTGTGCTGCTGTCTGCACACAAGTGTGTGAGAATGATCTACAGCATGCCGTAAGATGATGGGGATTTCATATGGCTTTCTTGGAGAACAGTGCTTTTATTCTCATTCACAGTTCTCATGCTTTCTCCTGCTGTATGTCTGATTTATTAGAGTGCCTGAACATGTATTTCTTCCCCCTTTTTCCTCCTCTCTGTTGCTGATATTCGTAAGCAAATCACTCCTGTTTCATGGGAAGTGAAAGATAAAGTGAGGTTCTTGTATGCATTGTGCAACAGAGATGATGACTGAAACAGCTATTAATGATTGCTCTCTGCATGCTCAGACATGACTTTGATTTCTTAGTGATTCCAGCTATGGCAACGTACACTAATAGCATAGTTTACAGCTTCAGTTCCTCTAGAATCAGCTCAAAACCAGGTGGTGTTGTCACTGAGCTGTTAATAGAACAGCAGGCTCAGGCCCTTGGTTAGTTTGTAACATCAGCTATTGGTGTGGATTCCCAAATGTGGGTTTGAATCCTTAGATTCGGGGCCCTCATTTTCACAGAGGTTACTCAAACCTTGCTGAAAATGCCTGACAATTTCATGACCAAAACCTGAGATATTTAAAACCAACACTTGGGTTTGACAATAATAGTAATCAAATGATTAGTTTGAATGTTGAGGCATGAAGATGCCAGGATTTGGGGTGCAGATGGGCTCTGTTGTGCAGGGTGCACATGCCCAAGAGAATCACAGATTTTGTTTGTCTTCAGTAAATAACACCTTGAAATAACAGATTTTACATTCACAACAACTGGCTCCTGCTTCTCCTCTACCAGGGAGGCAAACTAGCACTACCTGGAGATGGGGAGGTGAGGGAAAAGGGTGTAAAACCCAGGAAGAAGAGAGGGAAGCATAGATCCCAGAGACTAAGTTTAATACCATCAAACTTGGCTGGAAATAATACTGTTGAAGACCACAGAAACGTGCCTTTTACTGTGGGAGCGCAAAGCTAGAAAGAGGAGAGATAGGATAAGGCTGTTGAAGGCAATGCAGTTGGTGCAACAAACCCTGGGACGTTCCTGCCTTACACAAGTTTCCTTTCTGTGGGAAAAATCAAGGACAGGAATGGGTCGTTCTTTTTTGCCACAGCAAGCCTATACTTAAGTATGATTAAAATGCTTCGGGCAAAGGAAATACCCTGTAGTTTAAGCCAAACATGGGGACATCCTTTCTCCCTCTGATGGATGTTATGGTGGTTTATGTGGCGTACTATATACTGAACCAGGCCCAAGTCAATTAGGCACCGTTTCAAAGGCTTTTCTCATGCAGCCCAAGGTTTTGCTCGTGCCAACGAAATCCGTAACTCGGGGAAATGATAGCAGAGATGAATTGTGTGAGTGAGCACAGCCAAGCCATCGGGTTAGCAGGCAGCAGGCGCTGCAGGATTCCCTGCTTCAAGGATCGCGATGCCTTTTTCAAGTTGTGAGATTTAATGGCCTTTTTGCTGAGATCAAGTGTAGTATTGGTTTAATATCTGATACAAGATCTATCAGGAAAGTATATTCTGCCTTTGTAGAAGGACAAGAGAATCTGACTATAAGATGATCAGATGGTGTCAGTTCTTTCCTACCCCTAGACCAGGTGGGATTTCTGCCCCAGAGACATCATCTCAAACACGTTTACACTCAGCCTTTGACTATTTGAAGCTTTCAGACAATCACAGTGTGGAAAAGGACACTCCTTACAAATCTTTTGCCCTTTCAGTCCCAAAATATCATTCCTTGTGATGGAAGAGAGTAGTAACATGTGAGAGCACCATCACAAGCCAGCCAGCAAAGGAAATAACAGGGTGACCTTATAAAATCAGTGCTGAAAAAACCCTCCCAATTACAAGGTTAAACACCACTGAAGTAATGATTCTCCTGGTTTATCTCTCTCATGATACACTGCATCTAAACCCCATCCACTGGGGACATGAGAAATGGTGCTTAAACCATCAGTGGAAGGTTCCTTTATATGACAGACATATTTCCATGTCTTCCAAAACAGCCCTAGAGTCTGGGCAAGCAATGAGTGAGCTTAATGCCTTCCTTTGTAGCAGGAGATCTTTGAAACTCTTATTTGATCGTTTCTCTAGATTAGGATGATTCTTTGCTGCTTTGGAGGAATGTGTCCCCCTGCCCACCAACCTCCTCTCCCAAAGTGATAAGGCATCTGTAAACACTCTCTGAAACTCTGTACAGAACCTCCTCTGTACACTGCTTTGAAGCAGAGCTGCATGAAGACCTCTGTGCTGGCTGGAAATATCTTGCAAACTGATAAAGAAGTGCAGGTACAGCTAAAATCCACTGTGTAATAAGGATTAGCGAGCCGAAGGAGGTTTGTATGGATTGAAGATGGAGTTGAAATATGTGAGGCTTGGATTGGACCAGAATTAAACTGAACTTGGATTTCATCAGATGCTGCATGGCCCCCTCCAGTCCTGCTCCTCCTCACCCCACTCCATGCTTAGAGTAAATACTCAGAGCTCACCCTTTTAAAAGGAGCAGTTTAATTTTCCCACTGGTCCAGGTTCTTGTTCAATGCTTCAGTCCAATTCTCCACTTTCCCAACCAGCCCTCATCTCTCTGCATCTCTCTATCTGTGTGCTGCTCTGGATTGCTCTCAGATATGTGGGCAATTGCTTCACTGAATACAGCCTGAAAGAGCCCTATTTGATCTGATGATGATCCTATAGCATACATTCTGACTAATTGTATCCATGGAAATCAAGTGCACTTTAACTAATGAAAAAAAAAAGAAGATAGCGTGGTCAAAGCTTATTTGAAGAAATGACATGTTTTAAAACCTGACATGACTTAAAACAGAATCATATAAGTTCCTTTGCTAAAACACTTTCAGGATATATTAGGTATAACAATAGTTTTCTACATGAAAATGGCTTTGAAATCTTAAAAGCAAAGTATTTTAAAAGAAAAGGATTTTTGCGGTGCGTTAAATTGGATGTGAATATGACAGATTTCAAAGACTGTCAAAATAACGAATTTACATCATAAATGCACAGGCTCCCTTTTTAAAGGCCTCTTCAACAACTCAGGAAGGCGTTTAATGGTGAGCAAGTTCAAAGTGTCATGGACTCCCACTGGTATAAAAAGGAGGCAATACCCACTATACTCTCTGTGTTTCAGATAATGTATCTGTCTCTTTTCAAGTTAATAAACTGCACTCCTGTCAAATTGCAGATAAATGAAAGCGACCAAGACATTGTTTTCCCCACATATTGCTAAGAAAGATATCTCCCAATATTTCTAAACGACCAGTATGCTAAAAAGAACTTGAAATGAATCCACCCTGCAGTTATTTTACAGCATCAAAGACAATGAAATTTCCACAGAGGCACTTTGTGAAGTTTTAAATGCTTTATTTCTGATAGCTGCTCATTAAGAAGCTTCGAAAGCTTTTTATTGTTTCAAAGGCAGTCATCTAAATTTTTAATCATTCACTAGTGCGGTATGGTCACGATGTGACTCTCTAGCTTTAAAAACCTTGCTTTCTTTTCTAAACAGTAATGTCAACATAATGTTTCCTTGAATAATTGTTAGGTACGGCCTTGCTCAAAGAGGAACTGTGAGAAAGGAGAGAAAGAAAAAGGGAAAAAGGGATTTTTCTGGCTCCCTTTTGCGAGGGAGAGAAATGAGACACTTCAGGAAATTAAAACCCAGGACCAACAGTTTACAGAGCTGGCCACTGATTTAAAACGCTGTCTTCTGGGATGGTTTCAGCTCAGGCTTTTTATAGCAGGGGAAGTTTGTGGTGGGTATTTTTTAAGCTAACAATGATGCTCCACAGGCTGATTCTCGCTCTGTGACATGTGAGTGTCCCTAGGGATTAAAGAGGATTTGGGCAAGCTTCCTGTCCCTGGATCTTACCCCACCCACCATGAGTGCTGGGGCCAGGTCCTGCTTGGTGTGGGGGACGATGCAGGAGGCAGCATCCTCATCCCCATCCTGGGAGCCCATGGCTGCCCCAGCCACATCCTTCTGAAGGAGCAGCAGAGCCCACAGGAGCTGCATGCTGAGCCCATCACCAGCCTGGTTGGGCTAATCCTGCCCTTGCCTCTGGTTTCTCTTTGCACCTCACCCCAGCACCCATTAAAGACAGGATTTGTTCCTTGCTGCCCGGGGCTGTAGGTTCTCACACGCTAGACGTAGGGATGAAATTGCAGTTTATTTACTCTACAAGCCTATATTAAGTTTCTCCCTCTAGAAACCACAATCCAGCCTCTCTCCTCTTCAGGGACTGTGAGTTTTCCATTCTCAGGATCTAAGAGCTGGACTGAACCCATGTTCCAGCTCAAGCCTCTTCCCTTTCTTGTGCCTATATTAAAGTAGGTTCAGTTCACCGATAAGAGATACAGGGGCAGATCTGGCCTGCCTCTGCTCAGCAAGAAAGCAGATCCCTCTGAACACAGACACTTGGCATTTCCACCTTCCAGGTTTCACTTAGGATAAATGCAAAAGACATTAAAATCCTGAGCATCAGGAGCAGCCCATACATGGTGCAGTGTTCAGACGTGACCTGTGAGAGATCTCAAGAGAGGAGGATAACAACTGGCTCTTACTGATAGAATGCTTTGCCCTCCTCTAGTGGCACTTGTGATCTGAGACTCTCAAAGGAAGTATAAATATTAATACAATAACCTTCTCCTGTCTGTTGTAGCCATTCCCTCTTGCACAGCTGAGGCAACCAAAGCATGGGTTGGGTGAGCTCTCCTTGCAATCCAACAGGACAGTGGTAAAGTGGATGCCCTTTGTTTTGTTCCCTGGGTGATGGAGATGTAATCCACACCTTCAAAGGGCAACTTCTTCTCATGCTGAATGTGTAACCGTTGAATAGATCTCATTAGTTCTATATGCTGTATGCAAGCTTATGCCTGCTATAGATATATGTTGATGCTTTCATTTGTCCCTCAGTCTGGATCTGGGTAGTTTTGAGCACGCTGAATGCAGATTTCTGGTTTGTGACCATGCCAAGACTTCCTTCCCCTCTCTGCCTTGGACCAGGGTGTCTGTCAACTGATCCCATTGCTAGAAAAAGAGGCAGGAGTTTGGAAATGCAAACAGTTCCAGAGGCACATTGGCTAACGTGGAGCCAAGAGACGAGCGTCCTCCCTGCCCAGAGCCAGCTTCAGCCCTTGGAGGCAGAGCAAGGAGGATTTTGCTGGTTACAATTAACTAGTGATATCTTGGGAGCAATAAAATGAAGCAGTTGCTCCACTTGTACCAAAGGCTTGGGAAAAGACAAGTTGCCAGTATTCCTGTTGGGAGCGGGGTGAGAGCTTGGCCGGCTGTTGAGCCTGTGGATGCTAGTGCCAGGTTTGGGAAGAGGAAGATGCTGCTCGTGCTTTTGGCTTCTTCGTGCTGTGCCAGGCTTGCAGACAGTGTGGGCTTTGCTTTAGTGTCTGCATTAAGGCTGTGTCCTGGGATCTCCATTTGTTTTCTTGGCCAGCCAGAACCCAGATTACTTTTCCTCATCTGCTTTAGGTTTTGTCTGCCTGGTGTAGTCACTGCTGTAATTCCAGCACACCCCTGAGCCACGCATCTGCCCAGCCTGGGGCTCCTCCTGATGGACCTGGGCAAGCTGCCACCAACACTTATTGCAAGTTCTTGCCCTTTCTCCAACAAGCATTTCAAGCAGCCCTGAATCCATTTGGGAAGCTTTGCGGACCTTTAAGGTTATGCTTTTGCTCTGAGGAGGCAAAGTGTTCTTGATTCTGGTACTGGAAAAATCAAATGAGAACTGGGAATGGAAGTGATGTCCTTAGCTGGTATTTGACAAGGATTACTGTGCTTCCCAACCACCCTGGAAGTCATCAGTATGTCGGGCAGATCCTTGCAGTGATTAAGCCCATGGGATAAGCCGCGATCTTGCCAAAATAGGCAAGTCACGAATACTGAAGCTGCAATTAATGTTACATTCACTTAGAAATCCTGATGAAAACCAATGAGAACATGACAGTTACTGTAAGAAATGCATGTTAGGGAAGTAAAGTATATCCTCTGTGCTCTGCTTAGCATCCATCTCTCTACACTCATGTTGTGCACTGGTGTGAAGGACCTGGTCTCAGAGCTGGTGGGCTCTGCAAAGCCAGTCTCACCATGGAAATCTCTGCAGTGCTACAGTTCCATCCCTTCGCACTGAGGAGCTGCTGTTTGCATTGGCTCTCACCGTGCTGGGTGCCAGTGGAACTTTGGGAAGCCTCCATCTTTCCAAATCTCGCATTTTATCTTTCCCAATCTCCCTTTTGCAGAGCACACTTTTCCTGTAAGGATACAAGACTAATTACAGCTACCCAGAATCTTGTCTGAAAATAATTCCCATCCTGTGTCCAGGCTGACCAAGGAAAACAAATGAGATGAATAAATACTAGAATTTGCAGGACGTGTCTATTGCCAGAGACAAAACAGATTCAGAGCTGGAAGTGCTATATTTGGAGCTAAGGTTAGAACTTGGGAGTTTGGACAGACTTCTAAACATTGACATGCAGGGTCTCAGGCCTTTCTCACAGACTGCAAACATCCTGCGTTCTTGGCTATTTTCATGTCTGGATCCATGCTCTGTTACCTTTCCAGGGAGAATTTAACTCTAGCTTTTGTGCAGAAAGAGCCAACGGCTTTGGGACTAATCAGAAACTGATAGGCCAAATGACCTGGTAGCATATGACGCTATCTTTGAAGCCTAAAAGAAGGGGATGGCATAAGATACAGCTCTTGGGTCTGTGTATTCTTTCCAATTGGTAACCTGTCTACAAAGTTGTAATTAATGGGGATCTTCCAATTCAAGATGTAAGTATTGTCATAGGCTGTCGATCCCTGCACATGGTGGAAGATCCCAGTACCGGGATCCAGAGACTGGATTTAAAGCCACTGCTCAAGCAGTGCATTGGGTACAAACAAGCGTAGCCAGCAGCAGAGCTAACAGCAGAGTGTTTCCAGTTGTTTTTCCTGGCCTGGTGTGTGTTTACTGTTGCAGGGTGAGGGAGAGGTCCTCGCATCCATCCCGCCACACTGCCTCCAGCGCAGAGTGACACTTTGCTCCCATCCAGGTGTTGGGGAGCTGTTTCCATATGGCACAGCAAGTCACAGCGCTGTGTATTTAATGTGTTTAGTGAATAGGCTTTCCAAGCCTGCATTTTGCCCCTTGTAGTAAGTGTAGCTGCACTAACTTCCACAGAACAGCTCTAGAGCTAGGCCAGCGCGAGAGCAGGACCTGCTTGTGTTGAAGATGGAAATGCAAATGCCTGCCTGCAGGCTGCTGCTTCCCTTCCCTGTGCCGTTTGGTCTTGGAATACTTTGTGTGCTATACTTCTGTGTTGTAATTACCAGTCTGGTTCTTGATGGCTGTAAAGCTATCCTCGGGAGGGTGTGATGGATGAAGGGGTGGTGCTAGAATGGCCTTTTCTGGGGTGTGTTCCTAACGGGCTGGCATATTCCTTGAGGTGATCCTCTGCTGCTCTGTTGCTTCAGAGTGAGCCACAATTCCCCACTGCTTTCACTTCTCAGTCAAACTGGTTGCTCTGAGGATGCAGCTGATGTTTTTGATGCTGATGTGTAAGGAAAAGAAGCTGAACTTTTTTCTTGAAGCAAAGAGCTTACCAGAATGCCTCAGCAGAGGCAACATAGCTCCATGTGGTCAGTTATAGAGAATACCACTTCTACTTAGTATTCCAAATTATTTGCACATGTTTTTGTGCCTTATTTCTTCTGTCTGGTTAATCTGAAAGAGTTGAACATCTTTCAGCACTGGTAAATTACCTCTCTTGTATGGTATCGTTTCCCTTTCCTCCTGAATGACTTATGTGATTGACTAACAAAATAGTTGAAATACTTGATCTGAGATTTGCTTTTGGGTAATGTTCAAGGGTTTAAACTCCAAGCTTCATTACTGGAGAGCCTGCCTGCTGGTAAACTGAGCATTCCTGCAGAGCACAACCCAAGGCACCTTGTGTGCCATCACACTTCCCTGTTTGCCAATTAAGTAAAAGGCTTGCATTAGAATTCCAGCATGACTTCTGTCTACAATGCACTTGTGGGAGGTGGGATCTGTCTCATTTAACTTAAAAACCTGACTTTTAAGCAGATGAAATCAGACATTGGTGCTCTCTGCAATGAATAGACAGAGATATGGCCCAAAGGGAGAGTGCTGCAGTCCTTATTGATGTCCAAGGGATGTTTGAGATGCCCCATGGTCATGTCCACTCTCTCCACTGATTACAGGAGCTGCTGATGTGACTGGCTAAGACCATACACCTGACTCGATGTGGCAGGATGGATCCCAGCTGCCGGCCTGCATTTCTAAAGGTATTTGTGTGCCTAAACAATCAGAAGGCGCCTTGCAGGATTTGTAGAAAGGTTCTTTGGTTCCAAGGAATAAATGGGATTTAGTTTAGATAAGGCAGACATGTGGCAAATCTGATGTCTCACGTATTCATTTAAACACTTCAGAAGAATGTGTGCCTGAACGTGCGCTCAAAGTAAGGTCAGATTTGCCTGATGGATATTTAATCCATTTGATCTTAACGTGACCCTCAGGAAATAACAAAGTTTCATTTCAAAATACATGCTTTATTCATAAGAATTGAAAAGAAAACCTTTCCCACTGCTGCTTGTGAGAGATGCTTCCTTCCCACCAAGGCCTCTGCCATACCATTCTGCCTTGTAGTACTTCCCCTTGAAGGTAAGGGGAAAGGCAGCATGGTCTGATCCAGTTTTACCTTGGGATGTGTAGGCTACAATAACTCTCCTGTTCCCTGTATAGAATCTACATATTTCTGTCTGTAAAAACCTAGGAAGAGGCACTGTCAGCCTTGACCTCCAGCTTTCATCAAGTCCCTCTGCTGCTAAGTGTGGTTTCAGAAAGGAGGCAACTTTGTGCTAGTTCATAAAAAAGCCCAAAATAACAACAAGGAAAAACACAAAGAAGCAAACCCCTTGTGTGCTCAGGTCCAGACATCCCTTCTTGAGCTGCAATTTGTGGCTGTCTGATCACTTCAGAGCTGCAGCACTGATTTCCTCACTCCTCCTGAACTCCTGCCATCTCACCTCAGGCCGGGAGAGGAGCTGCTCCTTTCTTGAAAGCTGGAAAGGGAATGCATCACCAGCACCCTGCATGAAATTCAGACACTGTAAAACCAAAGGCAGTGGCTAAATGCAGCTCCTCTTTCCTCCGTTCATGGTTTCATGCCCATATGGATGCTTGTGAAAGCTGTGCTCCATCAGCAGGTGTGTTTTGAAATCCAGCTGTGATCCTCTTGCAGAATGGCAACTAGTCACATCTGGTTCCCCTTGATTATAGTGCTGAGAAATCACCTTGTTCTCATTTTGAAGTAGCAGAGGTGGCAGAAGGTCCCTTTATTCACAGTAATCAATTCTAGTTGGAGGGTCCTTTAAACTTACAGACAAAAGAATAGCCAGATCCAGTAAACTGGAGTTACCAAAGGTCAAAGCAGAAATAAGCTGAGAAGCTTTTGCACAGAGCATAATTATTCATCACAACATCCTGCTCAGATCTATGGTAGATTTTCTATCACTTAAAGCCTTCAAATAAGGACTGAATATTTCTCAAAGTTGAAGTCAAGTCTGCTCATTCCCACAGTGGGATGTATCCACCAAGCTGATGGAGTTGATGTTGTGGTAGTTTATGGGATGTGTGCATCACTTGGGATGAAGTACCTCCACAACCACTGTGGAGGTACAATACTCACTGGCCTGAGTATTTCTGTAGGGAAAACTACTTTAAGCTGAAGTTCAAAGTTCCAGGGTGCTGGTTCAGACCTGATCTTCTGCATAGACAGTCTCGAGTCCTGGTTAGATCTTTTTAAGGTCACCCAAGCCCCTGAGCTAGCAGTTATATATTAGATGCATCTGAGGGTGTCAAGGTGGCTGATAGAAAACAGTAGTTTAAGTAGTTTAAACAGAACTGAAATCTTTAGATTCTGGCCTTGTTGTACTGCAAGTGAAGCATGGGATGGCCCAGAGATTGAGATGAACGGAAGAAGAGGCGTAGCAGTGATGGGACTGGGGTGAAGAAATGTGTTGTTTTTCTCATGTAGGGCTCAGTCACTGACTAGACACGTAACTTGGGCCAGATGTTGTATTAAGCTCCCTCTGGAGAACCCCAGGTTTGGGCTTTTTTCTTTCCTTCCTTCTTGGAAAAAAGAAGTTTGCTGGAACATTCTCACTGGAATACCAGCTGCAGCATCTTGGAGCTGAGTTTTCTCTGGTAAATAAGCCTGCTAACTAACCCAGCCCCACTGCTGCAGTGTGGTGTTGGGGTTTCAAACATCTGTGTGATGGTTCTGCTCTTCCCCTGTTCTCCTTGTGCCGTGTCGGAATGTTACATGACTTGAAAGCCTGAAAGTCATGGAAGGCGGTGTGTGGAGGAGGGAAACACAAAGCAAGTTGTACAGACGGCTATTGAGGGTGAGGGCTTTTTCCATAAACACCAGTAACCACATGAAAGCTCTTAAAAATCATAACAAAACTGTCTTCTCTGTAGCAGTTCTAACAGTGCAGGTACTGAAGCCTGGTATTAATTACCTGATTGAGCTTATTGCTGCAGGTGGAAGCTAGTCAGAAGCTAAAGTGCTTGGGTGGCCAGTCCCACTGGTTTCCATAAAGCTAATGGGATGCCTGGTCAACCCCAGCCTCCTGCTCAGCCCTGGGAGGAGACACAGGGCAGGTTGCTGGAGGACACTGCACTAAGAAATCTCCTAAAGGAGCCTGGCCTGGCTTTCTGGAGCCACCAGGATGCAGGTACATGCAGATGTGTGTGTCTGTCTGCAAACCAAACCTGCTGGAGGAAGAATCACTCGTGTGACACAAACAGCAGCCTTTCAGAAGCCGGCTCGGTGGGTGCTCCAATTAACAGTGCCACTGTTGCTCATGAGTTCATTACAAAAGACAGACAGACATCTGCAGGGGTCTTAAAATAATGACTCCTTTTATGTGGTGATTGGCAGAGGTGGGGTGACGAGGACGTGCTGCTTAGCATAAACTGACTTTTACTTCCCTCTTTTGGATACCAACAGAAAACATAATGCGTGCACTCCAAACCAGCAGCTCAGTGGAGGATGGCAGGGCTGCAGCAATCCTTTGCTTCACTTGCTCCATGTTAATGTGGTCTTCCCAAAGTGCTCACTCTTAGGCTTGAGGAGGAAGTTTTTTGGTCTCTTGAGAGAGCTGCTGGTGCTTTCTGAGGACATGTTTTCCATGCTGCACTGGTGTGGCAGCTCTGCATGCTAGATGGGGACCCTGGGCTTATATGAATCCTTCATGCTGAGCTCTTTCAGTCTGTTCTATCCCAATCACTGCCAAGGCATTGCTCAAACCATGAAATAATGGCAGAAGTACCCTTTGAATTTGTCCTCTCTTCCCAGTGCTGTACAGCTCTGCCACTGCTGGCCACTTCCCTAAAGGCAGAGCAACTTCACATCACTTCCAGCCTCTTGAGTCTCTCTGGCTTGAGAAACATCCTGAAACTCCCAAAGGAGATAACAACAATTTCAGGGCTGCTGCCATCCAACTCAATCACTAGAGCACCCATACAGCAAGGGCTTGTGCCAGTTCAGGTTTTTCATGAGTCTTTTAACATTCCTGAGGTTTTAGTCTGATTCATTTTTCTTAAGCTAGGCCCAGCAATAGAAAATAAGAAGAGGTTATTAGCTGTTTTATAATTATACTCTGACCTTTTCCAGTACTTTTCAGTTAGGCACTTCAAAGCCATTTGCAAGCTCTCGTGAAGTCTCAGCATGAAGAAGTGCCACCTTATTTTTCAGGGCAGAAAAGGAAAGTGTTTTCCCAAAACTATATAAGGAACTGAGCTGGGATTAGACCCCAGACCCCCAGTTCTCAATCCCTTGCCTTAACTGCTAGCTCAGCCTTTGCTCGTTCTGGCGTGGGAAAAGCAATTGGGAATAAGAAGCTATTACTGGGGCAGGCAGCCTATAGGGGATAGTTATGATTTTTACAATAATGTATTATTTAGGGCTGGGCTGTGATTTGAGATAGACTCAAGCTGTAAATTCAGAGGCACTGCTAGGACTGAATACTGAAAACCCTTGAGTGGAGAAGCATTTGAGTTTGAGGTTTGGGATTTCCAGAGATGTCTGTCCAAGGTCTATGGCACATCTTCTGCAACGCTTATCTCTTGCCCTCAATACTTTGCCATGCAGGAAAAGAGACAGGAGGGTTTTCTCTACCATGCCATTATGATTCCTCCCTTCTTATTAACCAACTCAAGCATAATTAATTACAGAACTAATAGCAAGGGCAAGGCTTTCCCATTATGATGTTTTTCTTTTCTGCCTCTTACTGCATTGCTGCTTATCTGGAATGTGTGTCAAAACAGAAAAAAGGGATGCTGATATGTTTTATTTGGGCTTTCATTTGAGGATTGCTGGCTATTTTCAAACTGAATGTAAGGAGAAGGCCACGAGAGTGGCCTGATTAAAAGGACGCAGGAGAATATAAAATGCTGCTCTCCAGAAGCTATCAGACTCCCTGTTAATCTGTGTTGATGTCTTTTGAGCACCAGGGTTAAGAGACAATAAAGAACATGGGGCAAATGGGATCAAGACAAAAAAAGTGAATTAGTGAATTAATGAAGAAAGATCTTGAGGAAAATGTCTTTGATACCTAAAAATAACCAATAGTGTGTGTTGGTTTAAAAGCATGTTTTCAATGCAGGGATAAGTGCACACAGCAGGGAGGAAAATACAAGAGAGGCTGTAGTAGGGAGTGTAGAGGCTGAATTTAGCTGACAGTAGATCACTAGAGCCTGTGGTATCATGTTTAGAGGGTTAAAAGGCTAAACATCTTTGTACTTAATGGAAGATGCTCCTAGAATTCTCAAAAGCAAAAGATGGAGAGAGAATATGCTGCTTGGGAGCTTGAAAATTAGGACTTTTAAACCCAGAGCCTGCAAATCTATTCAGTGGGGACCCATCAGCTGCATTTCTCCTCTCAGCACTGCAGGGAACAGCCTCTGTCCCAGGGGATTTGCTGCTGCACAGACCATTCCCAGACACCTGCAGTCGGGCTGCATGATCTGCCCTGTATTCAGGTCCCTCCAGGATCAGTTCACCTGCAGCTTAGCTTTAGAGGAGGAGTTTTCAGGGCCTTTAAACCTTATTCACAGACAAATGCTCTTCTTGAGCAATGGGTGAGGAGGAACCTCAACCTAGGAAGTTTTGCTTTGTTTGACAGCACATCGGAAATGCACACTGTGGTGTGTCTGTGGTTTAATAGTGGAATACTTTATATTACTACGCTGGAAATTGCTCCTGGGTATTAACCAGATGGGAGTTTGTAGGGCAAGGACCAAATGGACTGATTCAGATTCAGAAAACTACTACAATTTGCTCATCTTTGTCTTTGCTAGAGTTTTACCACACACTCTTTGAATCAAAGTCACCCTTTTTTTTGTAGGGGAGACATACTCTGTAGGTAACCTGCCCTCTCTAAAAGCCAATAAATGATGTTCTTGGAGAACAAAGATCTGAGGATGCTCTATAGAGAGGAATAACACGAACAAAGCTGTACCACACATTAAAATCACCAAAACTGCTTCAGGCAATCCAATTGCATCTTTATTAGCATTGTGTTATGATGCTGAACGGAAAATGACAACTGTGAATAAGATAAAGGTCTTCATTGTGCATGAAAAATTCAAATTGTTACTTTAAGGAAAGATTTATTTTTTTTTAAAGAAACACCATAAAACATTTATGATAACATTTTACAAAATTAGGAAGGGGAGAATTGGCTTGAAGTCTGCTAAAGCCATTAAATTTGCATGTTGTTCAAAGCAGTGGTTAAAAAGGCAACAAAAGGAAAAGATCTACAGGGTATGAATATATAGAGATTCGGATATGTATTTGACAGCTTTATCTGAGGATCAGAAACTGGTGCTTGAATGAGTTTAGGGCTCAACAAAAGTTTTATTTGTGGGTTAGGCTGAGAAAACTGAACAATTAATGATGCATGAGCTTTCCATGTTACACAGAGAAGGTATTTGTTCCCAGTAGATACTGGGTACAGCCCAGTCCTGAGACAAGGCTGCTCTATGGAACAGTTGTGGAAAGTGCAGGAAGAAGTTTTGCATCTCATCAGAAACAGCAAGCTTCTCAGTCCAAGTGTCTTCAGGCAACTTTGCAATAAACTTTGCCTCTTTAAAACACCCAGAGCAAGAATGATGCTCCAGAGTGAGCAGCCAGAGGTGGTAAACCTGGCAACTCCAAGGCCAGCAGGTCCCTGCTGCATCATGGAGATGCACAGACACTAAGGACCTGATAAAGGACCCCATAACCATAGGGTTACGCTACTCTTGGGGGCTTTTGGGATGCGTGTGCCTAAGTGGAGTGTTCTCCCAAGGCAGGATCAGTGCTGTAAACCCGCAGCGTAGACAGAGATGAGCAGCTGCCCAGACTGGAGATGGTGCTAGGTGAAACCACAGCATAGTTTTATCAGGAAACTTGGAAATAAACACCTATTGGAACACAGGGAATGGAGCAAGGATGCAGGGAAAACACACACAGTGAATATCCCACCTCCCACCATGGCGATGGGACAGATCTCCATCACCTCCATCTGCCCAAGGAATTCTAGTGTGCCAACCCCATCCATAACTGCATCCATCCTCCATAACTGCTGGGAGAACCCTCGTTGCTGCTCTGAAAGCATCAGCTCCCACCCACCCTCCCGACAAGAAGAGCAATTTGTTCCTTCTCTAAGAGGAATTAATTGTGGGAGAGGAGTAAACGTGGGGACTTCAAATGAACCAGTGAGTCCAACTGGAAAAGTTGGCAGTTGGAAAACAAACACGAGCAGCAACAACATCGGTTTGTGTCATGCTGCACACGGAGAGGCTTGAAATCCCGACTCCGGTCGTCGGAGCGGTGGGAAACCCGCTCGCTGCATTTTGCTGGTTAGTAATTAGAGTTTTCATATTTTATTTATTTCCTCAAAAGAAACTAGTAATTATTACACAATGCTCTCCCCACACCAATTTGGAAGATTTATCAATTATAATCTAGGAGAACGGCCCCGTGTTACACTTCAAATGCGTCTCATTAAAGGCGTTTTTTAGGGAGAGCGGTGGAAAAACAAAGAACTGCTGTGCTGTTGTCTTTGCCTTCGCTTTAATGTCGGGTTCAGAAGTAATGATGTTGGGAACAATCATTCTTCAAGCCTCTGTTTCCTTGTGTTTACTCATTAAACACAAGAACCAGGTGCTCTCACGGGGAAATGCTCATTCTAACATTGGCTTTAGAAATCAAAAGTCTCTTCAGTTTCACTAACAAGCACAGCATCGTGGGGAAGGGACCAGGGGGAAAAAGCAAGCAGGACCTGCTTTACAAATGAAATATCAGTACCCAGCCCTGCGATATTAGCTCATGGAAGTTGTCCTGATTTGAGAGAGAGATTGGTGGGAGGCAGATGATTACAGGCTGTTGATGCTGCCTCATGTTTGGGCTTGGTGTTCAGAGCTGCCAGTGAGAGTAGGGCTCCTTTGGGAGCAGCTCAGAACAGTGGAGGTTGGTTCCTGAGCTCATCCTGCTCTGGATGTACCTGTCCATTTCCATTGATAAGCTGGGGTAACCAGCTCCCTTGTTCATGCAGTGTGCCTGTTGTTTTGGAAGGTATTTCAGGCTCCTCTGTGAGCAGTCCAGTGACCTAAGTGTGGGCACTTTTGTACCTCAGGCCCATGTGATGGGGTTGCATCAGGGCTTGAAAGATGAAAAAGCTCTTGCTTCTGGGGGAAGTTCATTTGGTTTTCCTGGAGTTTCTGTAGGCAGAAATGAGGAGCCCAAGGTACAGGTCCAAGCTCTGAAGCTGCCTTAAAACTCAGGATTAAGATCTCAAGGTGATTTTCTTCCACTAGTTTTTCATATGGGGCGTACCAGGTTTTGACAACCATAGGTAAGCAGAGCTTATCTGTTGCATGGATGTTGTCATAACGTGCTAAGGGAGGGAGGAAAATGCTTCCCCTTTGGATGGATGCACAGAAGGTAGGATCAATGCAGGAGGCAGAGCTGCGTGTAATGACCTTTCTGTGTAGAAATGCCCTTCAATATTTTAGTGGAATGCTGAAAACTTTTATATTCCCACAAAACAGTAAATCCTTTTGTTGTGGAGTAGAAAACTTCCATTTGGGTAGGAAAGGCTCTCTGCAAGATCTCAACCAATGCTTATTTTAGCACCACTTTGGTGAAGAAGGTCGGGGCTGGACCTTTATTTGCCCTGATTTAAATCAGTGCCTCCCCTTGGCTGCGAGCAACAGGAGTGGCAAAGGAAGCACGTGCTGGGGGCACCAGCCAGTCTGTTCAGGTGCTCATTGAGCCTTCATTAATAATTATTCAGATTACAAACTGGCCTAAATGGCCTTTCCTGCAGCACCTTATTGGAGCTGCTCCCAGCCCCGGCTGCTGCACAGCTCCGCTCACCAAGCCCCAGCACCTTTGAGCCATCCCATTGATGCAGGACCTGAGGCTCTGTGTTAAAAGCTGTGAATGCTGCTCTCCTGCTCCTAGCCCACCTTCCCAGAGCCACTCGCTTAAACTTTTTACTTGTCCTGCAGGAAAGCCTGTTAGTGGGAAGATATCAAGGGGAATCTGTGTAGATCTGATTGGCAAGCTGTGTTCTTAGTTCTCGGTGCTTTTTTGAGTCGCCTTCTTTTCCCCGGCAGTGCCTTTTAATTCTGGTTTTATAGCTGACCTTGTTACTGTTGTTAGTACAGTTTTTTCCTTTCCCTTTTTTTCGGCGTAGCACTTCTGTAAATGTTTTTGTTCTTTGTTCTAGTTCACTGTCCCTTTGAGGTTCTCTCTGATGTCTAGTCAGTGGCGTGTTTTTGATAAAGCCTTCCCTTGCTGGTGCATCTTCTCTCCAGGTATCAAAAATCAGGGCAATGGTTATTGAAGGGACGCTCATTAGAGTGATATATGATTTCGCTGCTGCTGCCGCCACTAAGGAGTGGGTGCCTCCAAGTCAACAAATGGGCCAGCATTTAAACAAAGAAGCAGGAGACCTGCCCTTTCAGACCCACTGGGTAAAGCCTCAGCTGAGCTCTGGGCCTTTGTGTGAGGAGCTTTGATTGCCACATGTGTGATGGGGGAAGCAGCGTGCTTGGAAAACTACCTGCCAGCTGCATCCCACTGGAGACCGGTCCCATACCTGTCAACAAGGGGCAAGAGTGGTCTCCTACAGCAGATCTGTGCTTGGAGGTTCAAGGGGAATAAAATGGGAAGCACGGCAAAATGAGCTCTGTTTTGTACCTCTGTGCTGCAGTGTGCATGAAAGGGGTTGTGAGATGGACAC
This sequence comes from Psittacula echo, assembly GCF_963264785.1. Taxonomy (NCBI): domain Eukaryota; kingdom Metazoa; phylum Chordata; class Aves; order Psittaciformes; family Psittacidae; genus Psittacula; species Psittacula echo. The sequence continues at coordinate 4,371,579 of NC_137750.1, read as the reverse complement.
AGGGTTCCCCAGTGGGGCTAGAAAGTTTCTAAAAGCCTGCTGGAACAACCACCATGGTGTTGGTACTCCATGGGGAGCTGAGCTGGCTCTCACCCCCTCAGCGATGCTGAACTGAACTAAGTCTTTGCCTTCAGGCTCAGCCCAACCAAAAGAATCTGTTGAGCAGAACCCAAGTCACACACAGTTCAAAGTGGTTTCTTTGTGTTCAGTATAAAGCTCTGCCTCCTGGGAACCCCCTTTTCTATCAACCTGTCCCCAGGCACTGAGGTCACCTGATGCACAAGGTACTTCTGAACCTGGCATGAAACTTGTTGCATCTCCTTGAAGTCCTCTATGGACAGAGAGCAAGCAGGGAGGACCAGCAGCTCCAGGCTCTTTGTAGCACCCATGTGGAGAACTGGGGAATCTGGGGATCCTCATGAAAGGGAAACCAGCAGTCCCACCTCTGTACTTTCCCAGCATAGGCCTTTTGTCTTGGATTATACAGGAACCTTTCTTGTGTTATGCATGGTAAATAGGCTTTCCTTGAGTCTCTCTTATGTTAGAGGTTTAACAACGCAAAGGGCTTTGTTCTGGTTACAAGCAAAGAACATCTCTAAGGTTTGTTTACACCAAAGGGCAATGGCATAATAATCCTCTGTGCATCATGCAAGGGCTTGCAACAGGAAAGGTAATGTCTAATGACCTTCATTTCTTAAATGCCTTCCAAAACTCCTCCTCAGACACTAGAGGGTGAAGCTCTGCAGTTCCACTGAAAAGTAAGTAACAGAGGGGAAAATGAGCCACTGAAAGGTCAAAGACAGTGTCTGAGCCAGGAGATTCGGCTGCTTTGATTATGTCAGCGCTGCCCTATATTCTAAGAACCTTTAGGAAATTAAAGAAACTGAGTTGGACAAAGCTGAAGTTAAAAACAAGATTGAGTGGCCTTTGGTGATGCCTTTTGTCCTTCTGAAACATTGCAGGATGCTGCTTCCTGACCAGGCAGGTCCCACTGGCAATGCTGAGGATCCAGCAGAAATCCGGCTGGAGGCCAATGTGACACACATTCCCAGGACCATCCCCAAAGCAACTCAAAGCAGCCTGAAAAGACATTCAGCCTTAAATTCTCTTCATGGTTTCACTTTAGGAATCAAAGCAGCTGCCAAGTGCAAACACTGGAGGTGGATCCTTTAATTTAACGTTAACTTTTGCTTGTTGCAACTTGATAGACATACTCCAAATGCACCACTGCTTTGTTCTAACTCTAATTCACTCATCCACACCTGCCTAAACTGCTGGTGACTTTCTCAGTTGGATGCACATGTACATGTCCTGGTGTTGAGCTGCGTCAGCAAACCCTGTGCCTTGTTGCTTTAAAAGGGTTGCCAAATGCTTGTTTGGTGCCAGTGAGCAAGCTTCATGCAGCCAAAAATGAAATGCAAATGGGAGGTTTGGCCCATTGCTGGTGAGACTCTTCAAAGCAGGACTCCCCTTCCTGTGATGTGAAGACTTTGAGATGGAATCCCCCCAAGCAAGAACAGCTCTCAGAAGGGATGCCAGCACCTGGTAAAATCAAAGCTTTGAAGATGGGCCTCCCCATTGATAGAAGTCTTTGCATAAGTATCCTCCTATCTCCTCTGATGCCTTTCCAGTGTCAGCAAACTGGAAGCTACAAAATCAGGAGAGGGGTGGGATCCCTCTGATGCTCCCTCACTGGAACAGCAGGTCTTGGGTTTGCTGGAGGCTACCCCCAAACCTACCGGTGGGTCTGACTGACCTTTTTTTGCCTGACTAAGGGGTCTGGCAGGTGAATTCTAGCAGATCTGGTGGCTGGGGTGGTTGGAGATGTTATCACACCTCCACTTCCCTTCTACCTGTCCTACCCTCTGCTCACCACTCCCTTGTGCAGCTGGCAGAGCGAAACACCATGAGCACTCAAGGGGAAACCCACTGGCTTTGAGCTGGGTGAGGAAGGGAGGGTTTTGTACCAGACTCTGCAGGGCAAAGTCTTTGATTCCCTGTGCTGCAGGTGCAGAAACCTTCTGCAGGGGCAGGGTAGGGAGATAATAGGGCAGTAACAGCACCAAAAGCTTTTGCAGATCTTGCCTGCTGGAGCCCTAATGTGCAAAGATCTCCCCAAGGGAAACGATGGTGTGGCAAACAAGAGTAAATGCTAAGGCTTGTTTTCACTGTGCCATTGTGGCATCTTCCAGTGGAAGCACAATGCTTTCGACCACCTTCTCCTCTGACTTTCTCAAGAAGAGAACCTGTCACTTCACCCTCTCCTCTTCCTCAGGCAGTACTTCACCAACGCAATGCTTTCCCCATACCAGGCAGGGTATCAGATGCCTCACACATTATTTGATCGAGCACCTTTCACTTTAATGACCTGCTGAATTACAAGGAAAAGCTACTTTCTGGTCTAAATTCTCTCTTACAGAGGAGATTTAAAGCTCTCATTTTAACTCATCCCCAAAAGATTTCCACTAACAGGGCTTAAGGAACAGGAAGGAGTGAGGCTTCATCTCACTTTTCATCCTTTCCTCTAATCAAGTGACACTCCTCAGCACCCTGCAGTACCTGTCTTGGAGCCTGTTTCAGGGTGCGGGTTGTCCTCTGGCCAAGAAGGAAAGGGGTGGAAAGGAAAAGAAAACCCCTCAGGCTCTGCCAGGAAGAGGAACTGGGAGTGCAGTGGTTTGGGCATACAGGCCAGGAGAAAGGTGTTGGGTAATGAAATGTCCTTGCACGTCATTTGGTGTATGGATAAAGGGCAGGAGAAGAGTGTGCATCACTTTCTGGTTGTGTTCCTTAGGAGACTGATGTGGGCTGCATTCCTGAGAGCATAGCTGATGAGAGATGTGTTCCTCCTCTGCTTGTCTTTCTCCAAATCCTTGAAGATCCAGTCTTCCTAGCTTTGGGGTACTTTGGGACGGAAATGGACGCTTGCATTGAAATGCCCAGGAGAGGGCTGTGGTGTGAGAAGTGGGATCCCTCTCAGGGACTCACATGGAGCATTGCTGCTCTTCCATCTTCATAAAGGGAAGCTCAGCTAGTTTATTCTTGTGATTTCAATATGTTTCACTTCTGAACCAGAAATCCCACTGCTTATGTCCACCAGACCCGAAACTGGAACTCTCTGTTAAACACGAGACTTGGAAGTATGTTGAAATTTCACATTATGCTCCTAATGAATTATCTGTTTCAAAAGGGGAAACAGTGAAGAATTGCTGGCGTAAGTGTGGAATAAGATTTTTCAAAGGAATTACCCCAGCCAAGGCCCAGGATAAAAGTATTTTCAATAATAGCATTAGACCAAGAAGAAGCACAGCAAGAAATGCCAACTGTAGTCTCTAAATGCTTAAGCAACTTGAAATCTCAAGATGAAAAGGCACTGTACACTATTTACTCTTCTTAATGCTGAATTGTACAGAAGTACATTTATATTTTATACCTCTTTGAACTGGGAAATATGTATAATTCCCACAAGAGGATAAACTATTTTTGCACTGAAGGATTAGAGAGGTGCTGTTCAAAAGACAATTTAAGGTACAGTTCTAAAAGGGACCTTGACAGTAGGTCTGGCTTCTGCTCCTGCACTTTCATTAGTGCCCAGAATTGGTGGATCATGTCTCTGTTTTGAGAGTGAAGGCGATGGAGGTGAATGTAAGTAGTCCTGGCATATCTTAAGCAAAGAGCTGTGTTACTTGAAGATGGAGTTCTGCTTGAAAATCAAGGGGCTGATAAAAGTCTTTGCTTTCCAGCCTTTGTGATGGTCTCCACCACTGTGACCTGTTGGACCTTTTCTATCTGCAGCCACAGCCTTTGTAAAGCACTTGCACCGCAGCACATCTCCAAACCAGGGAGTGGAAAGTGCTTGCTCTTGCTGAACGTTCCCGTTTGAACCCAACCCGTCATCTCCTCAAATGCATTTCTCTGTTGGGAGGTTATTAAGAGTGACAAGCCTCTAGTAATGTAAGCTATCATTTGAATAAAGCAACTGCTGTGTTCTGCAGGTGACTCCTTTGTGGTCATGCTCGGAGGAATAGTGTAAGGAATGATCTCGCACGCCTTTAAACTTCATCATGGTGCACAAAGGGTAGAGAAGATAAATAAAAGCCAAACAGTATTAGCTTGCACCATCAAGTTAGCAAGCTCTATCACATCAGCTGGAATGGCTGGAAAGGGATATTGCCCTTTCTGAAGTGACACAGTGCCCGAGTCATTATTTGCTTGATATACCACCCGATCCAACCACTAGCCTAATAGGGCCAGAACTATTTTATTGGGATGAAACAATCCCACTTATCCAAAGGTCTCCTGTCCAGTGACTTTGTCTGCTCTCCAGCAGGGCAGCTGAGGGGATGCCAGCTTGGCTATGCTCATCTCAACCCGTGTTCCTGAAGGCTTGTATTTGGCTAAATGTAGAATACACTTATTTGCTACGGATCCACCACGTAAAGCATGCTCTGGCCATGGGCTCGATGCTGGTGTGAGGGAGCATGGCTTTACCCCTGGGGCACTGCCATCGGTGGGAATTTCTAACCAGTGATTTCTAACCAGCAAATATGGGTTCGAAGACTCCATTGTACCAACCCACCGTGGGGAGGGGAAGAGGAGCAGATAATGAGCTGCTGCATGATCAACCGCGAGAAGAAGGTATAAAAGATAGAGACCATTAGAAAAGAACAAGGCTTTAAATGCCATCTGAGATTTTAGCTGAAAAGGCCTTTATTAGGTTAAAGAAAAAAAAAAATCTACATTTAACAATATAGAGTACCCAGTCCTGTAGATTTCCACCGCAAACTCCTCTGAAGTAAACTACAAAGGGTTGTGATGTTTCTTCTTTCAGACTTTTTTTTATATGAACTTTTTTTAAGGCACCGTATCCCAGTGAACTATCCTCCATTTCTTTTTCTTGCTGAAGCTGCAGATGTACATTATGCTAGTGTGAAAAAAAGCTAATTAAACTGCATAGGCTCTGCAGGAGGCAGAGAAGGCCTGCAGTGCACGGGGGATGATTGATTTGGACTGTCACACAGCTCTGCTGGGTGTCATAACTTAGTGACAAATAAAGGATTACAGTGTCCCAGAGTAACTCTCTCCCTTTTATTGTTCACCAGACATCAAAGCACAAAAGCATATTAGCATTTTTAATAAGTAGTTAGGTCAGTCGTGGCTTACAGTTTGGAATTGCTTGATGTAAAACTGAAAAATGAAAGAAAAAAGCCAACTTAGTGGTAGATTAAAAAATATAATACCCACAGGGCAGGAGTGATTTCTCCCATTGCTTTCCATCGGGAGTGTGTTATTTGTCTAAACCATGCAGGGAATGCGGGTTCCCAGCCCATTGTCTGAACGCTGAGATCTCTAGTTAAAATGTTTTCAACTTACTGTTATTTTTATATCAGAAAAGCAATTATTGAACTTCCAGCATTGTAGGCCTGTGTGGTGCATTATTCATAGGGAGCTTATTTTTTTCTGCTTACAAGTAGGAGTATAAAATGATATTTTTCTCTAAATCACTTTATCTCTAATGAACATGTATCCCTGGAAATAAAATGGTGAGGTTCTTGTATGTTTAAGAAAGTCTAAATTGAGGGTGTTTACTTAAAATAAACAGAACTCGGAGATGAAAATGCGAACCAGGGTGGAATAATGAAGCTGAGGTTCTTATCGGGATACAATTAGCTCGGCATAATTGCTAACCTTCCCCTTTGAAGTGGGCAGAGTTCTTTCTGATGACGCTGCTCTGCTCTGCAGCAGCAGGAGGAATGGCGTGACTGGGATAGCATGTGTGAGGGATGCTGGGCCGGTCCCTGGCTTCTGTCTGTGTGTTCGCACTGGCAGGCTGTGTGATCTCCCCCGCCGCCACCTCCCCACCCAGCAGCTAGAAAGCATCCCCTCCTAAATGGAGATGACCCAAGTGGTGGCAGTGCAGTGATTCCCAGCTGTTGGAGGCCTGTCACCTTACAGCTGGCGGAGAGCCTGCTTCCAGGACTGCATAAAGTTGTTTATAAAAGCCATATAAATACCATACAGGGTTTGAGCTAAAGCATCATATATGAGTATCTTGGCTGGAAACATGGTGCTTTAAGGAGGAGCTGATCAAAACCAGAGGTGGAGGGAGATGTGAGGTTGGATGGCCCCAAAGCTGCTCCTCCATCACCACCCAACCCCATGTGCACAGGCACTGGTGGCTGGTGATAGTGAGTTCCAGTTCCGGCCATGGCCAGACTTGACACCTCCTGTCCGCCCTGTGAAAAGGCTGCAATAAAGATGCATGCTCCACTTTCCTCTGCTCCTCTTTTAATGGCATAAAAGTTCACTGAAACATTATCAACATGTGAAATGCAATCACTAAAATCAGTTTATTCACCCCAAAGCACTGGCATGTTTTTTGATCACTGGTTTCACTGTTATCAGTTGCTATCGTAGCACTGTCATTAACACAGAGCTATTATCTTTTATGCTGGTGTTTGGGAAATTAACCCTTTACTAACTGCCCTCTTTTATCTTGATACTTGCATTTGTTGCTGCTGCTGCATATGCAAGTGTGATCCAGCACTAAGAGGATCCAGGATGTTTTGACTGGTTGGAGACACATTTTCTGACTCTACTGGGCAAAACAGAAAAGGAGCCCAAAAGTTTCTTCTGCAGCTTGTGTGACAATGCCACATTTCAATGGGACAGTTCACTGAGCTCATCTCCTATGTGCCTGTTGTGTTCACTTCATCAGGCTGGCATGGACGCTTGCAAGAGCTGATGGTACCAGGCTCCAACATGATAACAGCATCCATCTGCGTGGTCAGCGGCCTGTCCGAGGAGGGGAGGGATCTTCCATTACTCCCAGTTACCTCCTTAGATTTAAAGCTCTAGTTTTCTTACTGCCTTCCTGCCCCACTTCCCTCTGTCTTCCCTCTGTCTAACGGGCTTCCCTCTGTCAAGGGCAGCAGCTGCCAGAGTGGGAAAGCTGTGTAAGGAAAGAATAATGTGTAGCTTTAAGCTGTCTCTTTATAGAGTTTAAGAGCCGAAAACAAAGAAGAAAGCCAAGGTCTCTGTGGAGCTCCAGCAAATATGCTATGGACCATCAATGGTGCAAGACCACATATAAGGGATTGCTGGAATGGGCCATAAGAGCTGTAAAGGAGATGCAGTTTTTGTGTTATCCCTGGAGAGATGTTTCCTCCTGTTTTATAACAATTCTTTTGATACTTTTTAGAATGAAAACTTCATTTTCTTGGTGTGAAATTATGGTTTTTTGTAAAGAAAGAAATAAAAAGAACTTACCATGAGAAAAAACCTGGCACTTGGATGCCCATGTGAAAGGCACCTTACAAATACCTGTGATAAATAAGGAAAACAGACATGGAAGAAATCTCAAGAGCCTGTGTTTTATTTTCAAAGACAAGAAAATGTTTCTCAGTTAAAGGAGAAGTAACACTATTAACCCATCACGTTGTGCCTACACAAAAGGTGCTTAAGATGCAGTGGAAACGTCCAAAGAACACAGAACTATATTTGCCATTCTGGAAGTGCCAAACCCTGAGACACGGTGCAGGAATTTTTGATGATGGAATTTCCGCCTAAATTTCTTTTCCTTTCTTTGGGTCAAATAAAACCTTTCATTTAATTTTAATGCTTTTTAGCAAATCCAAACTTACCAGACTTTGGGGTATTTAAAGCTACACCCAGGACTGAATTTTGCAGTGTGAATCCATGGCTAGGATTTGTGTTTGTCACAATGAATTTTGGTTATTGTTTGTTCTAGAGGCTACAAGGACACGATGGACACGTCCATCTTCACATAGCACATGAGCTGGAAATCTCAACAGGACACTGGACCTGAATGGAGGAGACTCTGAATCTTGGCAGGAGTCAGCAAGTGCTTTCTGTACTCACACTACAAAAGACAATTTGCATGAAGCTTGCTGCAAACTCCAATCCTCAGGCTCTTATTTGTTGCAGTGACTTCCTCCTTCCCCCCCAGAAAGAGACAACACTGTGGGCTGATTTTGTGTCAGACCCATCAGCGTAATTCATGCATACCTGCTCTGCATTTGCCCCTTATTTCTCTAGACCCCAGTGGGACGTGGGAGTCTCCGTTTGTGAATCCTGTGTGCGCACTCCCTTTTGTAATTTGGGAGGCTCCTGCATATTTGAAAATGATGGCTTCATTTGTTTTTCCAAGTTCTTACTGAATCACTTGTTGGTGCACAAGTGACATTCCAAGCACCGGATTAATGAAAGCGCCTTTCTTCTTTGTACAAGTTGTATTACGTCAGAAATCTCTCCACACGCACACCAGTTCCAGTTATCTGATTGATGTACTTAGACATCACGCATGAAATATGCCTTTATTCATGTATTTGTGTCTCTAAGCTGAAAAGGACCCTTTATTCTGGAGGAAGAGTCCCGCAGCTCGGAGCTGAACTGTACAGCTCCGTCAACAGTTGAGCTGGCTGCTCGCCAAACCCAGCCTTATCTCTTCAAGCAAAATCAGTGGAAGGAACCACAAGAGTGAATTTGGAAAGATCCATTTAGAAGAAAACCCACAGGAACTCATGATGTCACTTCAAATCCATGGCTGGCACATGCTGGCTGGTGCTCGGTGCACGTTGGTCCGGCTATCGGCAGTGGGGCTCCCCTTGATGCCCGCTGGGAAAGCAAAGGGCAGCATTTATCTGACCCTAAAAATCATTACCTGAGGACTTTGCTCTTAGGGCTACATGCTCCATGTGCTGCACAGCATGGAGCGGAGAGGCTGGGGGGGAAGCTGGGAAAGCCTGGTGTGGAGATGAGTGTCTGCAGGGGGTATTTATGGCACGGGAGCCTCAGCCAGCTGAGGGCACCATTGGGCTTGGGTGCTTGCCCTCCCTAAGCCATGCTGGCCCACAAGGAAAGACCTAACAGGCAGAGGAGAAACTGGTGAGGAACAGGTAGAGTGCAAAGAACAGTGCTCTGGTTACATATATAAATATATATATATACTCACATATAGGATATATATAGGAACATCATGGCCATCACCTGCAGTTCTGCTGTATGAGGCTACTTAAACTGGACTGTGGGATGAGTTGACAGACCATTAACGTCTCAGGCTGCCTGTGAATGAGTCTCACAAAGGCAGCCTGGGAGAGGCTTGAAGGTCACCATTGCTGAGACAGGAGGAGAGGACAGCACAAGGCTCAGGATTCTGTTTTGTGGTCAGGTTTCTGGCCTGATGTCCTCAAGCTGCAGGTATATTCCTGCTGAACCTGCTGGGATCAGGAGCACTGAGCCTTCACCCTGGATGGTGCTGGTCTGAGGGCAAAATGTGATCTCTGGGAACTGTTTCCTTCACTCTTTCTATCCCAAGCATGGACATCCAGGGAAGTCTGGATAAGGAGCTGGGATGGTCTTTCTTCCCATGCACTGGGAGGCAGGTGGAGGTAGCTGTAGTTTTGTCCAGGTAAACCACTGATAAATAAGTTCTCATTCTATAAGAGCCAGTGATGTTCAAACCATGATCTGTCCCACCGAAGTGTGGAGGAGTTTGTGTTTGACTGGCCCTGGCATCTGTCATTTCAAGCCCCATTGTAGGACTTTGACTTCCTCTTTGAATAATGCCAGAGACGTGAGGCTGCTCAGAGAGCCCATTTCCGGAAGGATTTCCATAATCCATGAACCATCAACAACCCCACACAAAGTGGCACCTTAGCAAGCAAACCTAGCCGAGAAGCCAGAGCCCATAGGGGCTTAATTTCTCTCCTGTCTTTCCCCAAAGCAGGCCATGGCTAATGCCAAAAGGGGTTTACGTTATTACTGCAAGAGCTGTTGGATAGAATATTTCAGTCACAAGCCTCCTATTTACTTTATTGCTTTTAACACTCAGCTGATTTAAGCTCTGGAAAGAAGCAGCAGCATTTGTATGAAAGCTTTTTGAGAACTATTTGTGCATCCCATGCAAAAGCCAAGTCTCTCAATGGCCAAGAGGAGAAGCAAAGCCCAAAGGAATTTTTCACTAGACGCTCCAAACTATGAGGGGAGTAAAGCAAAGTGATAGCAGGTCTGTGCAAATACCTAAGTATGGCCATGTAATATATATTATAGGGTGTGCAGAGGATACACAGATTTATGGGGAGCACAGAACGGGTTTTGTGCAACAGCAGAGTGCTTTTTCTTCCCTTCTTTTTTTCGGCTGAGAGACAAATGAGCTAAAATGGCAGAGACAGAATGGAAAAACTAAGCAGACTTGGATCTGGACTAAATGTACTAGCGGGATAGAATGTTAATTTTACCCAGATTTGGTTTCACTTGGGAAAAAACCATCACTTTGTCTCTCAGAGCTGTCTGCATAATGCATAAATGTGGCACTTCCCCATGTCACTGAACTGACAGACATGGCCAGGTCAGCTTTGCTCTAATTCCCCCTCCACTGGAGATATATTAGCACGTGGCTCTCTAAACACATATAGAATCATAGAATGGTTTGGGTTGGAAAGGACCTTAAGATCATCCAGTTCCAACCCCCTGCCATGGGCAGGGACACCTCACCCTAGACCATGTCACCCAAGGCTCTGTCCAACCCGGCCTTGAACACTGCCAAGGATGGGGCATTTGCCACTTCTCTGGACACCCTGTGCCAGTGCCTCAGCACCCCCACAGTAAAGAACTTCTTCCTTATATCCAGCCTGAACTTCCCCTGCTTCAGTCTGAACCCATCACCCCATGTCCTGTTGCTATACAAGTTAGGGGTGAATCTGAAAGCCTTAACTCCAAGTTCTCTCTGGTTGGCTTGCAGCAGACCTTAATTAAAATGGGAGTCTTAAGATCTAATTAAGAACATTGACTCAATTAATAAGACACTTAAATGATTACACAGAGTTTGCTGTGAACAGTTTGATATTTGACCCCTGCTTTAGCTTATTCCTGATTTGATGAAGATTCCCAGCCATCAAAAAGACTCAGGTAATTAATGTTTGCATAAGCTATTTTTAACCACTCACCCCTTACTAAGTGCACTCCCTTCTCCTTTAGAAATAGAACATTTCAGGCATGCTTTAGAGAAAAACAAGGAAATTCCCCCCCCCAAAAAAAAAAAACAAACCCAAGGAAAAGTTATGATAGCAATATAAATGGCAACATGATGGGTTTGTTGTGATTGATTTTATTTCATACAAAGAAGAACATGCAGTGTCAGTGCAATGGTAAGGCCAATGAAAGCCCTGTCTCTGGTGCAGATTGCAGGTGTGTGGTGGACAGGGTAGAGCACACAAGGAGGTGGAAAAAGCAACTGTGAACATTGCTGGTGATGGTCTGCTTGTGTCTGAGTCCTGCCAAGTGACGCTTACCTGAGGGTAAGGACCAGGGACTGAAATCAAAGGACTACAAGGCTGCCTGGGAGTCTGGCAGGGAAGACTGTATCTTACACTACAGAGCATCTCTGGTTCACAGCAGTGAGGGGATAGGGAGGAGAAAAATCACCCTGTTTGTAAGATCCTGCTGTCCTTTTCCTCTATGTCGTCCGCTGGTCTGGGTGGGCAAGGACCATTTGCAGTGGAGGGTGATTCCTGCCCTGCGCTGCACACAGAAAGGCCTCCTCATGTGTGATGCAAAGGGGATGTCCAAAGGGGGCCTGACCTCCCCTAACAGCAGTAGGATAAACTGCTGCAGGATCACAGCAGCATCTGAAACTTTCCTTCAGTCATGTTCTTTCCCTTCCTTTTTTCTCATCTCTTCAGGTCCTTGGGTCCATATGTTGCTAATTTTCTGTCTTTTCAAAGCACGAAGTCAGAATACATTCTATTCATCAGCATGAATACTAGGGAAAAAAAAGAGATCTTGAAGGTCAGCGTTACCCTTAATATATAAAATAAATGAGCCAAAGCACTGGGTTTTTAAACTTTAGCTTATTACTTTTTCTTAATCTACTTTATAGGTCTACTGTGTGAGATTACGGGAGTTAAGTGATCGCTCCTAGAAAGGCTTCTTCTATATTCTCGCAAGAAAGAAGTCCCTCAAAAACACAGCCCTTTGTAGTTTGATCTGCTGAGCCAGACTTTGGCCAAGCTGGTGTGCCAGTATAGTGACATGCACAGTACCCAAAGGATTTCCCTCACCAGTTCTCTTTTACTTCTGTCCGTCATGTTTATCCAGGAAAAGAATTCCTTCTCCTTTGCTAAGATATTGCACCTACACCCTGAAATCTGTGCAGGGGAAAACAGTGAGAGAAAACAGTGGTGTTTAGATTTTGAAGTAATAATTGAATAGATCATAGTGGTATTAAGATGCGAGTTAGACTGTTAAAATCATTTGAAACCAAGCAAACGATCTGCTTGTTTAAATCCTGTTGTTGTACAGATGTGGTTTGTTTGTAGGAGGCCATCACAGGATTATATTTCTGGCAGGACTTGCAGCAGATTGCCATGCAAAGCATTAATCATATTGGTAGCCCGCTATTTTCTTGCTTCTCTACACTTTGCAGTGACTGGTCTCTCCCCAGCTGTGACAATGACAACTCAGCCCACATCAGCCTTCACAGGCTGGAGTGACCCAGGAGGCACAGCCAAACCCAGCGTCAACTCAAGAGCTGGATGAACCTTTCTGTACAAAACCTCAGACCACATGAAAGTGCCTGGATCTGTGTTCTCTTATGAACCTGGAGTTTGGGCCAAGCTAGTTAAAACATTCATCAAGGCTTATCAAGACTCAGATCTTTGCAGTGAAATCTCAGCCTGAGAATTGAACTAACCCGAGTTTGGGCTTCAAACCAGCCTGTCTGGAGCAGGATGAAGTGCTGAGTAGATGGTGGTTGGATTTTCCCCCATCCCCAGGCTGCGTTGCTACTTTACATGGTGGACAGACTTGCTTGAGGACCCAAATCACCCCAAATGTAAGCCATAAACAGGATGATCTTAAGATCCTTTTCAACCCTAATTATTCTATCATTCTATGATTCCATGAAGGAGTTGGGTTCCCCTGAAATTTTGCTGCTGCTCCTTTGCTCATCACTTGGCCAGGTCCACCTGAGGCTGCAGCCTCCTCCCTGGGTTCTGATGGGCGCCATGTATCAGCCCTTCTGTGCCCCTTCCCACTGTAAGCTCACTTAGGCAGAGGCCTGCTGTTAGCTCAGAACACTCACATGGAGTCTGGACTCATAAGTAACGTCAGGAAAGTTCCCTTCAGTGCTTTAAGATGCCAACTTGCATCTGGCAGTCCGTTGGAGCTGGCACTTCATCAGTAGATGAACAAAGCCAAGTCATTCAGTATAAGTAAAACTATTACAATTTGGGGTATTTCCAAAACAAGATCCTGACCAGAAACATTAAAAAAAAAACAAAAGAAAAGAGATGGAAGGAGCAGGCAGGGAGGGGCTTTAACAGCCGTCAGCTTTAAATTTGGTATAAATAACATTTCTGGCTGTTTTGATCAAGTTTAGGAGTTGCGTATCTGTAAGTGAAAGTTTCTTGCTTTGCAGAGTGGTTCCATCAGTCTAAATTAAGGGTGTTCAGTGGGAACCACTGCTACTGAAGAAATCACAGCCTAAAAACCAGTTAGCAGGCAGGCAGCTGTTCTTGGATGCCTTTTCACCACGGGGCTATTTGATCTCTCTTGAGGTTGATACAAGCCCTGCAGATGGTAATGGGTTCTTTTTGAACAACAGTCCTGCAATGCTTCTGCATCTGCAATTGAAAACACTGCGGCAATGAAAGGAAGCGGGGTCTTTTAGGTCTTGTTTCTGGCTCTGCCACTAATTCATGCATGACCTTGGGCAAGTCAAAAAGCATCTCTGACCTCAGTTTACCTAGTGAGAAAATGGGAGTGGTAACACTTACCCAGCCTCTGCGGCATCCAAGGCTTCACTCATATTGTGTCTGCTGAGACAAGTGAATCATCGCTCTGCCCATCCTCAGGCTCATCCTTCCCACTCCCAACATCAACTTCTCCCTACACACCGACGGTAACACACGCTCATAGCTCAGTGTTGGAGAGAGTTATAACCTGCTCCTGACCTCTGAGCAGGCAAGTATGTGCTGGGCTAATCCATCATGATATCATCCTGCTGATCACTTGATGCTTTCCGTGAGATACGCTCCTTGCTTTCAACCAAGAAATAGAGCAGCACACACACACTTTAAAGCCTGACTTTTCCATCTCGTGCCACGTTCAGCTTGCACACAATTAATTTAACACCCAGCTGGTAGTAAAATTAGGTGCTTCCTGAGCATTATGGCTTTTAAATTGCTTTCTTAATGCTTTCTGCTCTATCAGGGCTGTCCTGCTGAGGAAAGGGCTAATGTCTTCTCCCACAGTCAACTTTTCTCTCAGCATTGCAGTACAACCTAGAGCAGTATTCCTGTTGTAAATGTGACTTTTTATCAAACAGGCTCTCCAGAATTCCTGCAAATCTTCCATGTCTGGAGGTGGTTTCAGATCCACAGCTGCTGGGTTCACTAGACCTGGCACACTACTCGCTTAGTAGGGACACTATCCATGGCGCATCCTGGGGCGGTGAGGGGGACCCCTCAGCCCCTTTGCGAGGGAGGACTTTGATGTCCAGCTTAGCTCTCTGAAATGGAGATTGGATTCTGACTCTGGGAGCCGTGAAACCAAACTGAATGGCAGGCAGCAAAAGCTATAGCAAGTCACAATAGTTTTCTTAACCTGCAAGGGAGGGGAGGGATGGAAGGAAGGACCTTACACAAGACATCCCGTGTCTGATTATACTCCATGCATCCACGGCTATTGAAACTCTCTGATTCCCCTTGTTGAGATTTAGCTGCAGCATCCCATTTGTTACAAGCAGATATGTAAAATCTCCTTGGTATTCAGGTTCATTTAAAGATTTACATTTTGTATTTCCTTGCTCTTTTTCTGATGATGTACATAAAACAGAATTGTAAATGTTTAGGAAAATCAAAGCTATTCTTAGATGCTTGCAATTCCACTAAGTTTGTATTCTCTAATTTGCACCATGAAAGGAAAAGGAAATCTGGGAGAGGAGCTTGTAGTTTGCTTTTTGAGGTTTTCTTTGCTGCTTTTCCATTGAATCTTGGGGCTCAAAGTTATGTTTCCCAAGGCAGTTTGAAAGTCTCCTCAGTAACAGTTCCCCACCAAAGGACATGTCTGCAGCTCCTCTCCTACCTTTCCAGGGAGCTGGTTGAGGGGATTTTAAAGTTAACTGCAACAGAACCAGCTCCAGCGGATGTCCAGAAGCTGGACTCCTCTACCCTGGCAAAACTGGTGATTGATGAGTAAATTCTGCCTAACTGGTGTCTTACATGAATGCTGTGATTGTCAGGGCAGAGTGCAGTGCCCAGCACAGCACTGAGGCACAGCCACTGCTGTAATAAACTTAATATCATGAGCCAAAATGCCAGTCTTGTCCCTTCCCTGAGTACTTCACCAGTTCCATTGGTGCTAACAGATTCCCAGTCCATCCCTGCCTACGTCAGGGGGAGTGAGCGGGAAGAAGTGGTTTCAGATTAGGATCTCTGGAAGACAATCACTCACTGGGTAAATCCAAGCTAGATGAAATTGGCCCTCCTTTATTCTTCTTTCCACACAGCCAACACCTTGAGAAAGTTCAGCCCCACAGTTCCAACTGGGAAGGGAAATGCTGAGCACAACTCCCAACCGGCAGAACGAGAATTTTCAAAGGAATGGGAATTGCATTCCCTGAAGCCAGCCCCGACACTGCTCTTGGGTCTCTGCTTCTGAAGCTCAAATGAAAAAGAAAAGGATAAAACAAGTAGGGCTGTTACTTCCCCCTTCGCCCAGGTTTGCAGCTCTGTGGGAAAGGCAGGGTTTATCCAAACAGAAGGCCTGCAGTGGCTCTGTGGCTCCATGAACAGAGCTCTGGGGTGGAATTCAGGGAAATCAAGCCCTTTTTCCTGCTCTGCCACCGGTCTACTGGAAAAACTGAACACTTTCCTCTCGGCATGTGCAGCAACGGGAATTTCCAGTCCAGGGAAAATTTCTCATATCTAAAATATTCCTCTGTATTGGGAAAAATAAAATAAAATCAGAGATGTGGAATTTTCCACAAATGGAAAATTTCATTTTTGGAGAACACAGAGAACATTCCTCCTCACCCATGTTCAGCTGCCAGTGCAGCATCCCTGTGTTCTGCCCTGTGTCCTGCCCAGCTCCAAGGAGCAGTGCGGGACCAGCGAGGTCTGGAGGAACCTGCTCTGAAGCTACTGGTGAAACATTAAATAAGAATTTGATGTAATAGATTGTTTCTGGTAAAGGTTTTTCTGATTCTCTTCTTAAACCACAAACAGGCTACAGACTGGCATTGAGAGCACTTGTGCTAAGGGCTGACACATGCCTGCAGTAGGGGACCTACCAGCTATGTGCAGTGAAGGACATGCCAAGCTTGTGACTACCTCTTAGACAATGTGCTGCATGTCCCCTTCAGCTGGGCTGGCTAAGCCTGGCCAAAGGGTTCAGCTCATCTTGGTGAGGTTAGAGGCACTTGGCATGGTGTTTTACCTCTGCAAGCAGTGCCGGAGGAATGCTTTGCACATATGAACTATCTCATGCTCACCAAACCACTTATTAGTTTCAGGCACTGGCCCCTGTGTTATTATGGCCTTGATAACTTTATTAAATTCAGCCCCAGCTTATTCATCTCACAGAATGGCCCTAACTATTTGTAGATATTTTAAAGTAGCCATCCTTGCATCGTGATCGCTTCCAGACCTCGCTGAGAGACACGCATGTGTTTGAAATGCCTGCTTTCCTTCTCCATTTCACCATAAAGTAGCCAATTTAATTTTGCACAATACCATTTGATAACAACCATGTGTGTGTGTCTTCAACATTTATATACTTCAGAGAAGGCACTGCTTGGTCAGTGTGAGATAATTTCACAAAGAAAAACGGAACCAGATGTTACTCCTTTCTACTTGGCTTCTCCGTCTGCCTATCTTGTTTGTAATGTCAATCTCCACTCAAGTTTTCCATTACCTTGGGAAAGGGATATCTTAACACTCTATGTT
This sequence comes from Psittacula echo, assembly GCF_963264785.1. Taxonomy (NCBI): domain Eukaryota; kingdom Metazoa; phylum Chordata; class Aves; order Psittaciformes; family Psittacidae; genus Psittacula; species Psittacula echo. Next base: position 4,354,615 of record NC_137750.1, on the reverse strand, counting down.
TTCATTACCAGCGTGCCTGACAAAGTGTGCGGAGTAGCTGAGGTAGATGATTATCAGCTTAGCACCTCTGAGATCATTATCAAACCGTAACGATGCTCAGGAGACAAGCAAAAGGAGAGGGTGGATGCTGGATGTGTTTTCAGAGGAGCTCCGAAGGCAAAGGTCACCTTTTGGGCTGAATCTCATGGGCAGTGTTCAGATGCCTGGGATGCAGCCTTGAGGATGCTGAGGAGTGAAAGGCATCCTCAGCTGCAGCAAAGGGGCAGGAAAACCTGCAGGTGAGCAGATATCCTCCCCCAGGCACTTGAAGGGGCAGGTTCAGAGCTGATGGTGTTATTTGGTGAGGTCTTGTTGCTGTTTATGGATCTCCTGCCTGTCTAACAGGGTTGAGGTAAAAGTGGCAGCTCTTACGGGAGTTACTTGTGTGTCAGGAAAGAGAAGGGGGATTTCCCTGAAGTTTAAAGCAGTTGGATGGGGAGGACAGAGGGATGTGCTGATGGAGGGAAGGAGGAGTTATGCTGTGTGGAAGTGCAGCTGCGGGGGGGACACCCTGCATGGGCTCTGGAGTGAAAGCAGCAGCCTGGGAGAGTAACTGGAGAAGTGCTGGAGGCCTGGGAAAGCAGTATGTGACATTTTGGAGTCACCACTGTTTAACGGCTGGCAAGGGGACCAGCGGTGACTGCAGTACAAGCTGCCTTTTCTTCCTCACCCCGCCAAGCACAGCATGTCAGGGTGCACAGAGGTCTCCTCCCATTCAGAGCTGCCATGTAGCTCATCTCCATTTGGACCATGGATTCCAGACCCTGTGGACACATCATTGCTCTGCTGATGGTCTGGGCAGAAAAGCTGTGCATCCTCACTGGCAGCATTTGCTGGCCCACTCTGCCCTTCAAGGAGAGCAGGGAGTGTGTTGTCTGCCTGGATATCAGAGTCCAGGCAGCACTGTGCTGCAGATGACCACTGTGGCAGTGACACAGCCCTGAATCTGCTGCAGAGAGTGAGACCAAGCATGGGTGAAGCAGTGCAGGGACTGTGAGCTGGAGCTGCCCAGCAGTGTTATTGCAAGGCTGTAAAGCCATGCACCATCCCGTTTACAGGTGCTTTTCCCTTGACACTGGCTATTATTAAGCTCCATTATGAGAACACTTTGTGATCCTCCCGTGACTCACCAGTCTTGTGACATCCTGGCAGCAGAAGGCACTTGGCCGCCTCTCGCGTGCTGGCGGGGCTGGAGGCTCTTGGAAGGAGCCGTTATTGCAGGGAGTGTCCGGCCTCAATCACAGCTGCCTTTGGGGCCGGCTGAGCAGGGCAGGGATGGATTCCAGAGCAGCGCCTGGTGCCTCTGGCTTGGACACATGGAGACCTGTGGATGGATCAGAGGACAACAGCAGGAGTCTGCCAAGAACCTCCAAGACAGTCCTTTGGCTTTGGGGACGTTGGATGCTTTCTCACAGTCGCCTTTCTCCACCCCTTTGTATTCTGGTTAGAATATGAGCTCAGCATCATATTGCATGTGTTACTTGTAGTTAAATCACCCCAAATTTGCAGACAACCTTATATAAAGCTGATCTTGTGAGTCATGCTCACTGCCCTCAGTCCTGTATGGCATATGGTACAGCACTAGAATGACACATATTCTCCAAGCATCCGGCTGGAGTCATGCAAATCCTGTTACTGGGCAGCACATAGGCCAATGAGCAAAGGTCCTGCAGAAAGGAGACTTGATAATCACCATTTTTTAGGGACTAATCCTAAATGCCTTTGCTCCCTGTCACAGCTTGCAGTAAGAACAGCAGGTGCCCATGCAGAAATTCTTTTCCCAGCACCTTCTTTGTGTCTTTGCTTTCCAAGAGGGGAGTTGAAAGGCTTTCTGACAAGGATACAGAAAAAACACTATCAATTTTTTACAAGCCTTTTTCTCTTGAATTGTCATCTGGTTGTGATTTTGGGGTTTTTTCAGCCATTAAAAAAGGTAATTTTGTCACTCTATGCACTTTCAATCCAGTAAATTGTAGGAGAAGGCAATCCCACTGGAGGCCTAGCTGGAAGGAAGGAGAGATATTTGCTTAATACATGCTTAACTGGCAATCATCTTGGCAATGTCTTAGCCTCGCTGCAGTCAAGGTGGCTTTCATCACTGGAGGTATAATTTGTCTCTGCCTTTCCAATTGCTCCTTCCTCCCTTCCTCTCATCTCCCGCTGCAGTCTACCTGAACTAATAAAACTTCAGCTCCTGCCCCAAGCTAGAGAGATGAAGGGTAGTGCCCTGTGCTGATCAGCATGATTGCGACTCTCAATGGTCCGTGCTGGAAAGGGACTGGTGACAGCAGAGCTGAACCTCCCCATTGCAAGGCTGGCTGTGACCTTTATTCCCTCCAGGGCTCCTTGGAGCAGCCACCCACAGTCAATTGTTCCATTGATTTCAGTGGATATCAGGTGAGATCTTCGGTTCCTGAGGGCAGGATTATCAACCCAGGATATCTCAGGTGAGGGCTCAGCTCCACATAAAGGCGTATAGATAAGGGACTGGAATTTTAGAAGGGTGAGTTCAGGTATTCAGAGTGGCTGCAAATTCTGTTGACTAATTTAGGTACCAAAGTCCTCATCCTCAGGTGTGTTACACAGAGCCTCAGGTGTAACCTGGGTCACCCAGTGTGAAAAATACCAAATCCAGCTCTCTGTATCCACCTACAGAAAGCACTTCATGTAAAGCAAAGTGTAAATCTTTATCACACTCCACCAAAGTGCCATTGTGCCTGACCCACATCACCTCTCTCAGAGTCCAGACCTTCTTGTGCTATCACTGTCCAACTAGAGAGAGTGACGGCAGAGTGTGCAAACAAAACTCAGTAGATATGATGGTTATCATACAGTTATAGGAATTTTATAGTCCATATGTCATCCAAAGCACCTTGAAAAGTCCTAAAAAAGTGCCTTTGAAAAAAGACTGGTTAAGATTTCCAAGCCCTTTTCGTTCATCCTCATCCCACTCATCCCAACACCCTGGTCCTGGTTTTCTAGGTCATCCAGGCCTGTCTTTCTCTTCTGTGAAAACGCTCAGGTCATTTGTTAGAGACAACAGGAGACAGATCTTTTGGTGATGTAAATCAATGTCACTTCAAAGCTTCAATGGAGCAATACTTATTTACACCTTCAGATATCAGATCCTTATGTCTCGCTTTTATGTGTGTCAAAGTCCTGTTTTTTTCCCTGAAAGGTAACATTTTGTTGCAAATGTCTCTAATGAAGCCCCCTCGTTTCTATGGCAATAGACACTACACAAATCAAGGAAATAAATATTCCAGCACAGTTTAATTCTGCCAAAGCCGTGTTAAAAACCTTTCCATCATCCCTCACAATGAAGGCAGCAAAACGTGCTTAACAGACCATCTTACCCAAATTAGTGAGAACATGAAACTTCCCCCAAAAAACCTTCTTTTGAAAAGTTGTTCTGAGCAAGTTTCTAAAATCTCAGAAGTATTAAATCCTTATTAATAGAAGCTCAATGTATTTATGGTGTCAAAAATGTGGTTTATAAAAGCCAAAAGCAGAGTTGCACAAGTTGCCTCATTATCAATAATCTAGCATCGTCCCTTTTATGTGTCATTTCTTTACACAATATACTATCATTTATGACTTTTAGCAAATACATCATGGCAAAGGATTACTCTCATCAGAGGCAGGCTTTGAAAAGGATATGCTAATTTCTAGAGAGCAAGAAAACATCAAAACAGTGCCAGCAAATAGCCAAGGGACTTTCATGTCTTAATATCCTTCAGAAGTGCTTTATCTCCTAGTGCAACGTGTATCATAGTATAAACAGGAAATGAAACAGCCAAGGCATCAAAGAACCACCAGTGCATGGCTGTAATTTTAGATCAGGTTTAATAAAGGTTATCTGCAGCAGGCTAATCAAACAAAAGGGTGTATGTTTTAAAGCTCCATTTGATAATTTTCATTTAAAGCTCCCGATCAAAGAGATCCTAACAATGTCTTACTGACTCCAGATAGATCCCTTTGCCTCCCTTTTCAAAGTAGCTTCGTTTATTGCTGGTAAAACTGGTTTTGATGTTCTAATTTTTTAGGTGGAGGAGAGATCAGAAACTGCTGTGGTTTCCTGTGCACCTTAATTTGAAAAGCAATAGAAAGGGAGCTGAGGAGGAAATGAGCAAATGCAGCAAGGGTCAGGAAGATCTCAGGGTCACTTCTGCAGGCTCTCAGTGGACCATGATGTCTAGGCACGGGTGCCCATCCCAGACAGGATGCGACGAGGGGAGACAAACCCGGCCAAGATCAGGCAGGCCACTGACTAGTTAATGTGAAGGCAAAATACCCTGGAAGTGAGAGGCAGAGGGAAATAAACGGTATCATGATCTTGGCTTCTTGCGGAGGCAAGGCAGAGGAAGCCAGACCGGCTCTTTTCGTGACACTTCTCATCGTTGGCCACCAGGAGTAGCTCCATGCACCATGGTACACGGATGAGAAAGAGGGAAAACTGGAATCTGACTGTCCTACCCTAGGACAAAACCCCCCTTGTTTTGTGACTGATCCCTTGATTGTGCTTTTAGGCCAGGTCTGATTCAAGGTCCTGAAAAAATGACCTTTGGATGATTTCTGAAAGTGGAATAATCCATGGCAGGGGCTTAGAACTAGGTGATCCTTAAGGTCCCTTCCAACCCAAACGATTCTGTGATGCTGTGACTGTAACAGGAGTGACTGAGAGAAGCAAGGGAGAGTGCTTGTTTGGGATGCTGGTGTAGTTTTCTGTATTCCTGGTTTATTAATTATTCTGTTTGGGAAGCAAAGGGGGAGCTGAGAAACGTCTCCAAATAAGAGCTTATAAAAATCATTACATTTCTGGCAAGACTGAGGTATCCAAAGAACTAAACATGGTCCAAATATTTTGTCAAAGCTTTCTGCACCACTCAAGTCCGAGGGTGTTTCAGAATCATTTTCACACAAAGATACTGTCTCCCATTATATAGGAACTTGAAAATTCAGATATAAATATCTCTTGCTGGAGATGGATAATGGGGGAGATATGGTGGGACAGCTCATGGAGGCAGCAGAAAAAGCCTCCAACCATCCCAACCATCAGGTCCAGGAAGGTCTGACAGTTTTGAGGAGAGATCTCAGGTCTTTGGGACCAGCTTCCCCCAGTGTGTGTAGAGGAAAGGCAACCACTCAAGCAGGGGCTGGGCAGGCTCAGCACCTTCTTCATGTCAAAGATGGGTTTGTGACTTTATGTTTGTAAAGCTTGTTGTTATTTTCCATGTCCAGAAATTCACAGGGGGTAGCTCTAAAGAAAAATGCAACTAAACAAAGAATTCACCCTTGGGTGCACTTAACAGAGTTGGTGAGAAATGTGCTGACTCCCAAATGTGCTCCTTCCTGCACACTTCATGTAATGCTAGTTTTATACATATACATGTGGATGTATTTCCTGCTGATGCTCTCTTAAATATTTCAAAGTATTCTTATGAACCAATATACTTTTATCGTGGTATTTGTCAGACCTTGGTTGTACCCGTGCAGCCTTGGTTTGCTTCTGTTTCTTTTCAAGTTATTTTTAAATTAACAAAGAAGTGCTGATAGGCACAAAAATCTTGTTCTTGGCCATGAAAACTCAACCAGAAGTAAAGTCCCCAAAACCAGTCCCATGAAATATTCATGCTTCAGGAACACTGTTCCATGCAGGGTGGCCGCTGCTGATAGTGAATGCTTTGGGAGAAGTGAAATGGTGATTCTTCTGTTCTGAGAAGTGAGGATGCTGCCAGACTGCTTGGCAGAATAATCTGCTACAGCACAAAACCCAACAGTAGCTTATTTGAACACCCACAGCAAGCTTCAGGCTCCCATCACGAGCGCTGGAGAGAGCAGTGCCAAGCAGCATCTCTTTGGCCAGGCTCAGTATCGATCTCCAACGTGTCTGCAGCTGCTGTGGAGCCCTCCCCGTGCTGGATTACCAGCTCCGGTACAGACACGGATCAATAGTGACTGAAGGCTGGTAATGACCAAATGTCAGCGATGTTTCAGCAGCTTTTTTGAACTGATATTGGTACTTCCTAATCCCGTTATCAAAAGATACCATGAAAAGCACCATGACGGTGGGTATGAGTTGCCAACCTTTTGCAGATTCAGACACTTGAAGCCAGAAGAAACCATTCAATAATCTTTTTCCTTTCTGCTGACCTTTATTTCATGGGCCATTAGGTTTCGGCCATATCAAGTCCAGTAACTGGGGCCTGACTGAGGTACAACTTGTGCTTGGCAAAAGCATATCTTCAAAGAAGGAAACTGGTCTCGACTGAAGGCATTGGGGCTGGACACTTCACCACCCCTTGGCAGTTTAACTTGGTGGCTATGACAGTTTATTTCTGGGCACTCTTCTACCCAAGGAAGTTAACTCAGGGCGAGGGAATGTGTGTGAGTAAAGACAACAATCTCTTTCTACTTTACTATCTACAGACACAAAACAGGGGCACAAGAGTCATTCAGAAGTACTTGACAATGACTGCTGTGTCTACAAGCTTCATTTTGAATTTGTCTCGGGTTTCATCTATTAGACCTTTTCAGTGTGCTCCCCTCCTGACCAAACTGCTGTATATTTTACACTGACATGCTTTCTTCAAGCCTTATCCCCATCTTCTGCTTGGCAACAGTCCCTAGGCCTGAGACACGGTGGTTTCTCATGTCACCTCCAAATGTTCCTTGTCCGTTCTGCATTGGCCACATCAGAGAATGAGCAAAGTCCTGGCCCAGCTCTGTTCAGGGTAACTGAGACACTGCTTTAGGTTCATACCTCACTTGCCTACTAACCCTGACTCACTGAGCTTGGAGAGGTTCTGCATCAGCACCAAAACACCTTGTCATGCGTATGTCTGGTCTGTCTGTCTGCAAAGTCACTGTGTGCAAGGTTGAGACTTTCACCACGCCTGGAAATGTTATTTAACAAGTGAAATGCTATTTAGTGAGTGGTGCTGAGCTGTGTCTGTGTGTGTGTGCTGAGTGCTCGGGCCATGCACATCCAATACAGGGTGTGAGCCATAGCAAAAGGCTTTGCTCGGGATGTGCCCATGACCTCTAGACTTTGGGAAAATGTGGATACTAGCTGGCAGGTGGCAAATAAAATAGACATGGTGCAAAAGCATGCCTGAGCTCAGCAAATAGTGAGCCTAAGTCCTAAAATTATCCAAGACAGTCCCCATAATCTCTATGGGAGAAAATTAAGTCTTCAAAGCAAGAAGGAATTTAAACCATCCCTGGTTCAAAGCAAAGTGCCACATGCCGACAAACATGAAGAATGATAATATTTTGTTAAAGCCCCAGTAAATCGTTGTGTGGTTTCTCTGCATTTCCTTTCTCATTGCTGTTCATTGCTCATCCATCCACATTCACACCGGGAGGTGAAGGAGGGAAAACTCCCTATTGAAAAGAGAAGAGGAAAAATAATCACTTGAATTTGCTGCAATGCCCTGGGATATGGTTTTGACTCGGTAACACTGCTTCCTGTGCAGGCTGCTGCTCCCAAGCATCTCGGGAGCATTTGCTGAGTACCAGAACATCCCAACCTAAACAGAAGCAGTCAAACGTCGTAGCAATCTGTCATATTAACAACTGTAATTAAAAGCATTAAGCAAATGCACAAAGAGCCTCTCTGGAAGGGTGCTAGAACCTGTGTTTGCCTCTGTGTTCGTGTAATTGCTTCAATTACAGTTCTAGGTTGTTAAATGTCTGTGTGTACTCGGGGAACATGAAGGAAAGTGAGAAGGACCAGAGAAATGAATCTATGTGACATGTTTTTGAAGCATGACAGCACATGGTCACTACTCCCTTAGCAGCAAAGGGGGCAAGAGGAATGCAGAGGTGACGGGAAAGGAGCGTGCAGTGCTGGTAGGGGTGAATGCAGCTTCTGCACAGGTCAGGGGTAAAATTAAACACTGCCCCTTCCCTCTCCAGAATTTTTCCCCGCCCCAACATCTTCAGGATGAAGGAAGCTTCAGGATGGCTTCATGGGGCAGGACAGCAAGAAGAGACCCATCTGTCTCCATTCCCCAACATCCCACAACTCTTGTTCTCTGTCACTTGGGACTTTGGGGCATAGGCACTTCTGAAGGCAGAGTCTAAAGCAGATGCAAACTCTCCTCCACACACCCCACCATGCTTCTTTTCCAGGAGGCTGGAGCTGACTCCACATCCACAGCTTGATCACATATGTGTGAAAGGGATCCAGGCTTGAAAACTTCAGGTTGCAGCAGCAGCAGTATGAGAACAGTGTCTGCCTCCTTATGCCAGGGAACGATCTGAGTCCAAGAGGACCTGCCTCCATGCAAACTCTTCCTCACCCCAATTACTTACCAGATTAAACCCTGCTTGTGGCCTTGTAGTTCTTCCGAAGTGCTGGGTAAATCCAAGCCTGCACTTTAATTCAAATTCCAATTTAGTTGCTGAGACTGCTGTATACGTGCAACAACTGAGAAGAGTTAATGGTTATCGGGAGGTTAACATCCACTTGTAAAAGTAACGGTAATTGAGTAATGAGGATAGAGGAGCTCAGACTGATCCAGCAATGCCTCACTTCCATAGCTGCATACAGGGACAGTAAATCAGGGAAGTCACTTCCCATTACGCAGTTTCGCCCTGAAGGAGCTTAGCTGCTTTGGCAGCACAGATGACATTAAACAGATGAGGAACAAAAATGGCTCAAATACGATTATAATACATACGTGGGGCTGTCTCAGCCCCCTTTCAACTTGTGCCATATGTAAATAACCTCATCAAAACAGAAAGACTTTTAGGGCCGAGGTTAATTGCAAAAAAGCTCTAAATAAAATAATCACAAGGCCCCAAATATTGATATTAGCCCCAGCCAGCAGCTTGCTCCCAGCTCTACAGAACAGAAACTTTCCTCTGCCCTTGCAAACCTCGCCATAAAATGGACAAATCCTAACTATTGGCTGGAACAAACCTATGGCTGTTCTGTGATATGCACTGGGCTGTTTATTATCATGCACCAAAACTCGTGTCACTGGTGACCTGAAGTGATGCCCTCGGTCATCCATCGACTGCTCAGCATCAGGGTACATCTGGATCCAGCATTAGATCCCCCTACACCCTTCTGGAGCGTGCTGAGCCAATCCCCAATCTGATCATCTCCTTTAAACCTAGCAAAAACTGAGGGTGGAGCTGAGCTTTATTGCTCCATTACAGCCCTGTGCAGAACACTTGGCATTAGCACAGGGCTGTGTTCAATCTTTATCACAAAGCTTAAAACCCTCATGAAGACCCCTATGAATATCTTCTCATGTGTGTGAAAAGAGCAGAGACCTTCAGAGCAGACCCATGGCCCTTGCGACCACCTCACATGCGATTTACCATTCCCCTGGTGCAAATGTGAGGCCGGGGGGGACTCAGAGGTCCTGACAAAGTTTTGCTTTCAAAGTCGGGTTTGTTTAAGCGACTCAAAGGGGTGCAGAGCTGCCTGGATCGAAGCCAAAGGCAATGTTGATGCAAATCCTGCAAAGCAAGCCTCCCCCCTCCTGCACTCACGTGCCTTCGCATTGTTTTCCACTTTACTCCATGCAATGTCCCTGATCTGGTCCATGTGGCACATGGAAGCGTTTCTGACTCTTTCCGCAAGGCTGGAAAAATCCACCATCTTCTGGCTCTGCCCTGCCAAATGCCTCATGTTTTTAAGAAGCTTTATGACAAAGTTTAGAAATTGAATCAGCTTCGAGACCAGATGTCCCCAAATACCAGCGCAGTTCATGTTCACTACTCCATATATGACTCCAGAACTAGTCCCTGAAGTTTGACTTGGGCGTCCTCTCAGCTTCCCATCCCTGAGGCCTAGACAGCTTTAGCTCATTACAGCACCTCTCCATCCAGGCTATCTCCCTAAATCCACTCTTTTTTCCACACTTCTTTAGGGAAACGTGGGAGCAATAGGGCTAATCAAGTGAGGGTTGTCCTCTCTATTCTTTTTTACACCAAAATCTGGTTTCCTATCCCTTGCTAATTGATTCCGTAGCACTAAAATGTCACGCTGTGGTGGTTGTCCATAGGAATCTAAAGCTACAAACTTTCCAGTGCTGACAAGAAAGACAATGATCTAATACCAGGCGATGCAGAGGCCAACATCACTAACTGCAGAGCTGCCTGAAGGTTGCTGTGGCAGCATCTCCCCTTGTCCTAAAGAGCATCTTCTGGAAGCAGCTCAGTTTCTGGCTGTGATGGCATTCATGACATTCCGGGATGAAATTCCTCTTCCCTGATGAGGGGCAAGCGTTGCATTTGCAGGCTGCTTCCTTCCAGCACTTTTAGACAGGATTGGTCTATGGGATGAAGCTGGCACTTGGTTTTGGGATGTTATGCTGTTGTGTGGGCAAAGGGAGGTGGGGAACATAGGAAGGCCTTGAAAGATGGGAGAAAAGAGCTCTGGGAAGTGACCAAATAATTTCAGTCTTTATCCAAGCTGCTTATCAGAAAACGGAAGAGCACAAGGACAAGTGCTCTTCCACCCCATCCAGAACAGGAGGAAGCAGCAGGGCAAAACCAGTTTTGCTATGAACCTGTTAATACCAATCAACCCCTCCTGTTTGGGGGCAACCAGGTTTTTCTGCTAAGCCCTTGGGAGGAGGAGGGGGCAGAAGTGCTGCTCTCAGCTGCATGTGGGTTTGTTAATTAAGGTAAATGCTTCCAGCTGAGTGGGTAGAGAGTGCTGCTGGGGCTGCCTTGGGACTCCTGGCAGGGAAGCTCCTCTGGCACTGAGGCTGGTCTTGCAGCTCGGCAGGGATGGTTTGCAAGGTAAGATCCTAAATTCATTCTTTCCTTTAATGAACTTTGGTGCTCCAAGGTGGAGAGTGAGTTCTGCTCTTGATGTAATCCGTGTCTTTATGGTATGGAAGGTACAGGGTGCTTGTTGCTGTTCTGGATGTTGCAGAAGATGGTGGCTGCTGCATTTTGTTTCCAGTGGGAGTTGATGCAAATAGGTGCTGCTGTTTTGATCCACGTGGGTGAAGGCAGCCCTGGAGGGTTGAAACAACACAAAGAACGAACTTCATTAAACCTGTTGCATGTCATGTGGCTTTCATGCAAAATGAAAGTATCCGCAGTTTGATCTGGGTGCTTCCAAAGCTCAGGAGGCCCCTGTGGTGAACCCAGGTTGGAGCTTGCTTGGTTTCTTGGGATGGATTGCCAGTCCCTTTTGGGTTTGCTTTTGCACAAGGGTTGCATGCATAAGTACGTGCAGCTTTTACAACCCATCGGAACTGAAGTGCCAGACCTTTTGAAGTCTGTATTGTTAGGATCTACTTGCAGTGGGCTTGATAGGGTGCAGGAGGAGCAGCCTGGGAACATTCTAGAAGCTTATGTCTTTTAGTTTGTTCAGGGATGCTGGATGTGTAACAGTGAAATGACTGTGTTATGTGGATTTGAGAGATCAAGATACGTTTCAAGAGCTGTAAAGAAGCTAGTAGGAAGATTGGAGTCCAAGGCCTTGGATGGAAGAGATTATAATACTTTTACAAGTTTGGTCGATTAAGGATCTGGTTTGTTTTAATTGCATTTGCTCCTGGATTTGTGTATCAGTGGCACATGAACCATGAAACACACCTGCGTCTGTCTGAATCAGCTGAGGAGGGACGAAATGCATTTTGCCAACTGTGATGCTCTTTAGAGTATGTGCTTGTTTTGGCTGCTGAGAAGAGCTCTGGGTTATGACAACAGAGAGGGGGCATTTCGGAGCTATTAATGACATCTGCAGCCTCGCAGGAATGTGTCAGATAGTTAATTATTGTGTTGAACTGTAATTCTATCATGCCAGAACATAAGTAGTTTGTTTGGGTACTCTTTCCTCCCCCCCTTCCCTCTTTGCTGAAGATAAAGGAGTTAAGTTTAATCATTAAATCTCCATCTTGATCCATGTAGGTCACGCACTGAACCAAAGTCAGATAGCACAGCATTTAGCAACCTTATCTCCTTTACAATAAAGAGCAAGCAGGAAGCTGCCTCTGTTGTCTGTTCTATTTTTTAATATACGTTTATTTAAAGAAAAGCCATCTCAAAAGGGGGGGGGGGGGGGGGAGGGCATCTTCCAAACAGCAGCTTCTGTAAACAGGATGAAATCAGATAAAGAAATTACTGTAAAAATATTGCCTCATCTCTAAAGCTCAGAACTTTTTTTTTCCTTTTGCTCTTTTTTATCTTTGAGCAAGATAATGAAAGAGGAAGCTTGAAACCACATTTCCATTGATGTTTGAATACACAACTGCTGGATTTAAGAACTGGAGGAGATCAAAGAGAATGGTTTTCATTCCGATAAAATTATAGCAGTTCTGGTATAGGGTGATGGGCTCATTTATGAACTCTACGATGCAAATAGTTGTTAAGGCACCTTTTTTCCCCCCCCTCCCCTTTCGTTTGCTAAGAACTAAATGAAAAATGCCTGGAATTCCTAAAGATTAATTAGGAGTGTGGCTAATAATGTTATAATAGATACATACTGAAAGCATATGTCCCTCTTCAGAATAATATCTGGGAGTGCAAAACATCTGTACAATCCAAAGGGAATAGGAAAGCCTGTTCCTTGCTACTGTATATTACAGTTCACATGACATGAAGACTTAGCAGCATTAGGTTACCAAAGTATGCATCCTGACACCACGCTCTGGTGATTTAATTTTTTATTAACACATACTCTGACATTCATTACTAAGTATAAGCTGCAAGTTAAAGCCATTCATGTACGCAGAGCTAACACGATCATTTATCACTTGCTACATTATGGTTTTAAACTGCGCAATAAAAGTTATCAGGAAGGGTCTATGTAAAATGGAGAAGTGCCACATCTGTGATTGAGCAGGAGATCTGAGGCTGCGGTCCTGTAGCGTATCCATGAAGACTTCCTGTGCCTGTGGAAAACTCTGTTGATCAGGGAAGGCTGTGCTTTAGTTGGGGGGGGGGATTTTTTGGAGGGGGGTTTGAGAGCTGAGGATTATATGAGGGCTTGTGTCATGGTAACCTCACATTTGCATGCCCTGAGGGTGTGAATGTGCTTTAGTGCTGCTCGTGCAGAAATGAATTTGTCCCTGCCAGTCGTACAGCTGAGCTCAGTGTGGAATCCAGTTTGGGGGATACTCATCCGCTTTTTCTTATGCTTTGAAATCTGACGTTTCACTAAAATCCTGTCAGCTGGTTACAGTGCAATACGAGCAATATCAACTTTCAGAACTGTGTTTTTCTGTTCTGTTTGGGGGTGGATTTGTTTGTTTAAATTTCGGGTTTGGGAGTGGATTTTTGGGGTCTGTAATCCTGGTATCTGAAACAAGTCATGCTGTCTCCAGTGCAAAGAAGAGGGCAGGGTGCTGGGAGGTGCCTTTGCCACAGGTGACCTACTCAAACACCAACCCTACAGACCTGGGTTTCCATGCAAAGAGCTGATGGGGCAAGGGGGAGGGAAGCTTTTACCCTGAGAGGTTGAGCAATGGGATCAGCTGTGCTCCATTAACAATGATAACAAGGAGATGGTGCTTTGCACTTGGGCACAGGCCTGCTTCAAAGCTAATGGGCTAGTGCATGACCAGCACAGCTCTCACTTTGGTTTTAGTTTTAAATCACATTCTGTTTGAAAGAGAAGATTGCTTCTCTCCTATCAGACCCAGCCAAGAGGGTTGATTTGCTCATCTTGGACACAACGGCTCAGGGGTCTGTACTGGTGCAAGGAGGGGGAAACTTGCAGCAGGACAGTTTATGCTTTAGCAATGTCAATGTGGTGTTTGCTCCTGGTCAGCCTGCTTGTGCTACGGCTATAGGGAAGGCCCAACCATCTGCTTAAAAAGCTTATTTTCTGTGGTTTTGAAGCAGGTTTGTTCTCTGTTGTTGGCTGTTGGGCTTGGTGATCACAAACCTGATCCAGTCTGAAGACTGAGCCCCATCTCCCCTCCCTTCTCCATTAGCCTTCTTATCAAAACCTTGAGCACAATGTGGTTCTTGTGGCCTCACTTCTGCCTACTTGTCCCTCAGAGCAGCACAGAAAATGGGAAGCTCTTACCCCAAACTATTTCCTTTAGTTTCTTTAGCTGGCAAAGCAGCCTGGGGGATGGCTCACTGCGCTGCCCAATGGAGAGGGTAATGTTGCCTCAACTTGAACATAGCTTGTGTTCAGGGTGGGTATAGAGGACAGCTTGTGCAATTAAGACGGTGAATATCAACGTCATGCCTAATAAAGTCATCTGTGACTTGCTGAACTCAAGTTAATGACCATGAAATCCATGGTTAATAACAGGACAGCCATTAGCATGATGGGTGATGTGCAGAAGGGAGCCAATGGAAGGCAATAAATAGTATTATATGTTAATGTTTGACAGTTTAAGCTGTCACTTTTATCCCCATGGTGTCTGTCTGAAGTTTGTATTTTACTTTTTAAATGCCTCTTAAGAGCTTCTTGCTAGCTTTAACTTTCCATGAGGCTCATCTTGTATTTGGAGCTAACCTAAGCCTAGTTCTAAACCAGAGTTTGAAGAGGCTGGATGGATGTACTACCAGTGGTGAGATAGGATCTAGATCTGTTCTCTAGCTGAGTAACACTGCTGCTAATGGTAGTAACAAAACAGTAAATGCATTTGCAGGACTTGAACTTTGAAGGTTTCTGCCTTACAAGTGATGGGGTTGTTAGAGAACACAACACTGCGAAACAACTTTAAATTCCACTTGAAAAGATGGCTGGTTTATGACTGCTCAGGACGTGTCAGTGTAGCACAGGAACTGAAACCACTTCATAAATACTGCAGCAATGCTCAGCACTAAACCCGCAGCGCGTGACAATAATTGGTGCACCTCAGGTATTTCTAACTACCCGTGATCCCCAGTCACCAGGGACATGCTCACCTGGCACAGGGGTGAAGGGATTTCCCAAGCTGTTCCATGAGGCTGGCCCAGATCTTGCTTCAATCAGATTGGGTGGACTGGGAAATTAGGGAAGAAAGCATCAGTGTCCGAAGGATGTGGGAAAACTGCTGTTGGTGCTTCCAAGAAGCCAGCAAGGGAGGCCAGTGGCACTAAGGGGTTTTGCTGTCACTTGGGGGACAGTGGGGAGTGTTGACCAGAGGGTGCTGTGGCAGAGTAAAGCTCCAGCATAGGAAACACAAGGTTTCTGAACCCAGGAAATTAATTGAACTCCTTCAGGCTCTGTACAAAGCAATCCTTTTTGTCTGGCAGTGGTTTCCTGAGTGCTCACATGTGGCAGTGGTCCTGCTGCTCCCCCTTCAACAGCTTGCGCTGTTTGGCTTTGCTGTGTCGCATCCTCACTGGGTTGTGGTGGGCGCTTGGATTGGAGAGGGAGAAAAGCACGAGGGGTGCTGGACACAGGGATGCTCCTATTCCTGCATTTATTTTGGTCAGTCTGTAGCTGCTTGTGCAGTGTTTTGCACTGGTTTTGTTACTCCTACTTGTAGGCAGTTGTTATTTCAGTCATTCAGAAATAACTGACTTAGATAAATGCATAACAGTGACTAATATAACATCTATTTGTTCTGGCTCAAAATGATCTATAGCTTTTCCTTTTCACTGGCAATAAAGTTTAATCTATTCATATGCTTCAAAAAAACCCCTCATTGGGGCCATTAAGCAGTCATTAATTATTTTTGTTGTAGGTGGCTGGAATGTCGGTGTAATGAAATATGCATTTCCTTGTACTTACAAAGAGCCAGGGGTTTGCGTGTATCACGTAGGCAGCAGTAGGTTTGCTTAGAGGAGAGGGGCAGGTCTGGTGGTGTGCCTGGGAAAATGTATCCTTTTTTGTTTGCTTTTGGGTTGTGTTTGTATATCTTGACGTAGTTAACTTCCCCTGGGAAGAGCTCCTGATGCTCAGGAGGAGGGCGGTGGTACCCAACAAGAGCAAGGCACAAGAGGCTTCTCCAAAACCCATGGCAAAGGGAAGGAGCAAACCTACAGAAACCCAGCTCTCTGTGTGTGTGTCTATGCTGCGTGATGCTTGGTGCAGATCAAGGCACCCGTGGCTGCACCTCTGGCGGAGGTGCAGTGTCTCCCATGGGTGCTGGGGTACGGGTGCAGCACAGCCCCAGGCAATGCTCATACCACACACCCTGCCCACTAGCAGCAGCCAGTTGGGTCACCTCTTCCTCCCCTGAAGCTCACAGGGTTCAGCCTCCAGCACAGTCCCCAGTCCCTCTCCAGGACTTGCTCCATCTCATGCTCCCCTTGCCGCCTCGGAATAGGAGCTGTGTTAAACACATGCTGAGCACCAGCCACTTTCACTGCTCTTGCTCCTCCTTTGATCATAAGCTCCTCTTGCTGTCACATCCCAGGAGAGCTGCATTTCATCCACTTCCAAGGTCGCAGAGAAAGGGGAGACCCAGAATCTGGGTTTGTGCCCACCAGATCCACCAAAGTCAGCACAAACCTTGCACACTGGCACTGCCACCCCTGCTTGGTCCCATATCCCCAGCCAAAGAGCATCCCAATGGGCAAGGACAGGCTCCCCTTGGAGCTCTCCCTCTGCAGGGTCTGACCAAGATCCCTCCAGAGGAACAGATGCACAGACCGTGCTGTTGCTGGAGGCGAAGGAGTGCAGCCAAGTCCCTGTGATCTCCTGTTGTTATAGCTTCATCTTGAAGTGCTTATAGCACTCTCTTAGAAGTGCTTTTTCCGTGCAGATTGTCCACCTGAGGATACGGGATCCCTTTCTAGGCATTAGTTATTTAAGTTTCGCCTTACTTCTTTGAGGCAGGGAAATTATGCTCCCTGGGTTCCTAGACCTATGTAAACTGAGGCACAGAGAGGTTATTCATCTACGGGAAAGTCCAGAGGCGGTTTGCAGGAGAACTGGTTCAGGGGATGTGTTTCCTCAGAAACGAAGAAAGAGAAGTCCTAAAAATCAGGAGGAAAAAACCCAAAAGCCTCAGAAAAGCCTTGGAAAAGGGGGAATATTTTTTTGGAAAAGCTACACATTGAAGCAATTTTAAATAAAGCATTTGGAATCACAGCGCAGCACTTGGCTTAGAATTACAGTCTTCTGGTGGGGAATAGGCTCTGCTTCAAACACCCCAGTCCTGGAGGTGGGTCAGCCCTCAGTTTAAGAAGGATCAGAAGGATTTTCAGTGCAAAGTTAGAACTGCCAAAGGGAAAACAGCATAAACAAGGAGAGAGATGGGCAAGGATGCTGGGGGAAAGGACAGTGGGAGCAGGTCTGGGGACTGGTTGTGCTGTGGATGCACAAGCAGCTCTTCCCTGCTGAGAACCTGGGAAATCATGGCTGTGCCCGAGGTCTGTGCTTGTATCAGCTCTCATCCAGCACTGGAGCAAGGCTGGGCTTTGGCAGATTGGGAAATGCTTTTTCCTGCATGAGACATGAGAAGGGAAAATAAAGAGATGAAAGCGTGGTGAGCTCAGACAGTGTGAAACAGCCCTGGGTGAGAGGGGAGGATGGGGGAAGAGATGGCAGCAGCCAAAGCTGGCTTGCTGTGCCCTTCTCCATCGCTCCCTGCTGAGCAGGACCCTGCATGTTGAAGCACTGGGGAGTGCTCAGGGCTGCTGGCTGGTTCTCACCTGGTTGTGCTGCTTGGGCATTGCTACAAAAAGCCATAACAGGCAGGAATGGGCCCGTTTCCAAGGGGAATCACTGCAGGCTCAGCTGGCAGTTGGGCTTTTGGAGACACTGGAGGGCTCTCATACACATAGTGCTCCCACCAGTTCCACTTGGGCCAACACTAAGGCCTGAGTTAGGAAAGCAATGTGTACCTGCCTCATGGTGGTATGTATCAGCAGTGTTTATTTGATATTGGATGAAACCTGGATGATTCTCCAGTTGCTGACACTTTCCAGACTGTATTTAGAGTTTGAATGACTTAAAAGTGCAACTCCTTCATAGGCAAATGTCTTCATCTAGAGCAGATCTGTCACCACAGTGGTGGTGATGAGCTTCCATCATAGTAGTAAGTTAAGGTGGTATCTAAAGATGGCATCAGTAGTGTTGCCGCTAAATATGCATCTGATCCCGGCTGTTAGATGGCTAGACACCAGGATTTATCTGTGCATGACTCTGTGCTGGTCTCTCCATGACAGAGCTGGGAGATGCTGCTTTCATGGTCTCCTCCCTGCAGCAGTGAGGAGGATAAGGGCTGGGAGTGCAGCATTTCCATGGCTCCATGGCTCTCTCTCACCTTCCAGCATATTTTTGGAAGAGCAAAGAGTTGGTTTTGGGGTGCAAGAAGGACACAAGGAGGGCAGAGAGGAAAGGGTCCAATCTTCCCAACCTGTCTGCTTCAAGTCACTCAGGAGCAGGCTTCATCCATCAGCATGACTGGACCAGCTGGGAACTGGCAGAAAGGGATCTTGAGCCCCACATGTGGTGCTACAAGTCCTGACCCTTATCTGAAGGCTGTGATACTCGGTGTCCCTGTGGAATTGGGAGCACTTGAGCTGCAAATGATGTTGGTCATCACTTTGCAGAGCAGGGGGGTTTATCTGTGAGCAATTCGTGTCCCACAGAAGCTGGGGAAAAGAAAGCAATAATTGAAGCCTCGTGCCCATTTAAAATACCTTCCATCAGAACTGAAGAACTGAAGCTGTTTTTTCCATTGCAGAAATTATTTGGCCTTGAACCACGGAGCCCTCACTTTGCTATTCTGCAACTGAATAGAGGCTTTGTGGGGCCTTTTTAAAATAATTACTACAAAGCACTTGAAGAGGAGTTCTGATTGTCGTCTAGTTTTCATTTCATGCTTTCATGCCATTTCTGTTCAAGGATGGATCTTTTATGAAATGTCTGTTTTAGGTTACACCCTCCAGAACCTTATTATTTGCCTTAAAAAAAAAAATCCATCATAGGCAAGAGCATATTCTTTATGCTCTGCCATTAGTATAACTAAATTCATCAGAGTAATATTACTATTCATGCAAAATAGGTGTCATCTTCCTTTAAACCTCTTGGCGAGTGGTTAAACTGATTTTAACAAGTATGCAGGGCCAACTTCTTAAAGCCTTGAAAAAGTCTGAAGATTCCCAGGCTGCAAAGGACTATTTACATGGTTAAAATTATACACATATATCCCCTCTACTTAAAACTGTCCCCTCATCATATAAGACCCTTGCAAATCCATTCTGACTTCAAAAGAAGGCAAAGTTCCTCTTCCAAGTATGTCTTTTTCCCTGTTAGCACAGCCAAGGTTGTGAGAGCCACTGAATTTAGCTCAAGGCCTGAATTTAGCTCAAGGCCCACATTTAGCTGGTGGTTTCATGGGTGCTTCTCCCATTGAAAGAGAATATTAATGAAAGGTCGTGTATTTTTTAAAGCCCATTGAAAATGTGATTGTAGAGATAAAAGACCTAGAAGATTTTTAGCGATCCCACTGTCCACTCTTGTAATACAAACCCACTGTGAAACTTCACAAGTGATGCCACAGAATCCTGTGGGATGCTTTCTTCTAAGCTGATTATCAGGTTTCCAGATGACACCTTTCCTCCTTGGCTGTCCTTACCCCTCCAAATCCCACCTCCTTTCCTGCAGCCGCTGCAACAAATGACTCTAAATGCCCCCAGTGCTCACAAAGGGAAAGCTTCAAAGTTGAGTGCATGGGAACTGATTGTTTGAATGCATAGCAATGTGCAGGGCGGGATATTTGCAGGCTTATTCAGCCAAGGAGCAGAAGGCCATGGTGTGGCTGGGGCAGGCAGGTGGAGCTGCACAGGCAGAACCTTCTCGAAGTACCCGCGTCACTCTGGGGAGCGATAAACTTGAAATGATGTTAAAAGAAGGGTTCTCATCCAAGATCTGCATTTCACTGGGCTGCATTTAGGGAGCTGCTTGGGCCTGAGCTCTCTATTTTTGTAACCTTCCCTCCTGGGCTGAAAACCTCTGGATAAATTCATGGAACTTCAGATTTTCCCAGGAAGGTACCAAGTTGATGTCAGGGAATCTTGTATTTGTTCAGGATCTTTATCTCGTTTCCAGTCTCATATTGGAGGTGGTCTCAGCACTAGGAAGTTACTGTGCTGATCCTAACAAGAAAAAGGGATGTGACAAAGTGCTCTGGCACAGGGGTCACCACAAAGCTACACGTGTTCCTGCTGCATTCCTGTGTTTTATCTATTTTCTAACTGTTCTGAGCTGGACTCATATGCGAAATGGAGTGACATTGTCAGGCAAATGCTGCAAGTCACACGCTAGGCACATCTGCGCAAGCCCTCTCCTTTTCACAAATGTAAGCCTGGAAACTGAGATGCCAGAAGCTGTTCGTATCTCCTGTTTGATCTGGGTCATTGTTGAGAAAAATAAATACTTATATCCATATTGTGGTGGGGGAGTGGGATAAATGGTCAACCACAAAGCACCGATCCAGATCTGGATCTAAATACTTTTAAAGTTCAGGAGTGCTCGTATCCTGGGAGCTGGTTCAAAGCCACCTCTAGAGTACATATACCTGTCTGGTTACTTGTTGTACCTGTCTGACTTGAAGAGCGAGCAGAGGAGTATCTTTCTTGCAAGCTTCTCATTAGAGAAAATATGAATTACAGAAAGTAACTCAATACCTACCCGGGCTTGTTGCCATTCTGCTTTCCCACTTTCTTCAAAGGAAATTTATCCTGTATTTTGTGTGGATTCAAATCAACACACAAAGGAAAAATACGCATGTTTGTAAGCCCAGCAATCAGATGGGAATCTGTGCTATGGGAGATGGAGAAGTGTTGGTTGCAACCTTTTCTGGTCAGAAAGTCCCTATCTTTATTTGCTGCTAATACTTTTCAGGTAAAATGTTGTTTGAGGAAAAAAACAAGTAGGAATTTTATGAAGCAGTAAGTGCATCCACTTATGGTGGGATTGCTTTTATTGCATTCTATGGGTGAAAGAGGACAGTGATGGAGCACAGGGCTGGATGCGACACTGCTGTCATATCAGAGACCCTTCATTTGCTCAGGGTAGTGTGGCCAGGGACTCATTTCTTAGGTGCTTTTGTAACAAACACAAATACTAGTGATGGTAATAACTTCCCTTGTTCCTCTGCAAATAGGTGATCTATATTCTTCAGAGCTTAATGCTTTTTGTGTGTGTGGTTGAGCAGTATTTGGGCTTTGCAAGCAGAATCACAATGGCAAAATCCGTGCTGGCAGGCCCCTAACATTAGTTTGTAAAGCACCTCGGGATACCTGGGGTCTGAAAGGAACCTCTCTTTTATACCATATCAATCTCAGCGCTCTTTCTAAAGTGCACTGCGTTTATTTGCAAGGCTTCTGAGCCGTGTTTCATGGTTGAAACCGGGCCATTAGGAGAATCCCCGGGAGCTCCCGGCAGTAGCAGCTGAGGCTGGGCTGGATTCGCATCCCCAGGACACACCAGGAGTGAATAGCTGAGCTCCTGTGCGAGACTCCCGGCCCTCGGTGACCAGCTCATGACAGCACTAATTAAGAAGCAGTCAACTCTCGCTTTCAAAGCAAAAAGGCTGTCAGCAGGCGAAGGGAGAAATCCCTTTCCCTTGGCAGGAGGCTGGTTAGTGGGACAACCGCTGGACAAAACTAAGGACAACACAAAGCGCTCAGCCTGCCTCTCCATACAATGGGATGTGGGTCTTTGAAATGCAAAAGTTACGTAGCTGCTGCCTTCCGCAAAGAGGAGAGAAGAAAAGTGGTGGAGAACAGAACCCAATTGCACTTCCCTCATTTTTTTTTGACTTTATTAAGGCTGTTTAAGGATCTTTTGATCTTGCTGAGGTATTTATTATCATAGACTATTTGTTATGAATGGTGGCACCATTGAGAAGCAAGGAGAATTAACTTTGTGCTGAAGGGGGTTAGCTTTACAGCACAAAGCCTTGGGGCTTTGCACCATGAAGGGTGATGGACACAGACCCTCACTGGGGGGTGAAAGGGAATGGAACCGTAAATTGAGCAAGGTGGCACATCCTGAGGGTGCAGCAGTGGGATGAGGCTCCTGGTGATGTCCCTCTGCCTGAGCCCCACACGCGGCTGTAAATCAGGTTCAGTGCCAAGCAATGCATGGACCCTTTTAAAATAACAGTGTCTGAGCCACCGCCTGTGAACTGATTTTTCCCTCTTCCCTGGTTTCACACAGGGTTTCACACAGAGGCACCACCTCCTTTCAGCTCATCCCAACCCTCAGTAAAAGCAGCACCGGCCGCATTTGCCTTTGGATAGGCTGGATGTTCATAACTTAGCAGAGAGCAAAGCCTGCCCTGGGAAGCGCTGTGGTGGAGGGTGCTTTGTCCCCTCTCTGCACAAGCCCTTTCCTACCCCATAGAGCAGTTTTGGGGGGCAAGAGGCATGAACTCCAAGGGGATGAGTATGTGAGATTGGGAAGGGGGCACCCTCCAGCAAGGTCTGCATGGGGAAGGGGGACAAAGCTCTGGGGTTTACAGGGGCTTCATCCCAGGATCACTTGTTCATGAACCTGAGTGATATCAGTGGGTCCTTCTTCCTATCAGTTGAGGTTGCAGCATCAAGCCTTAGATCTGTGAACTGTGTTCAGATAGGAAAGTTGTGTTAATTAACCTTGTAATGTGTAACCAGTGAAATTTCACCTGGAATATCATAGAATCATGGAAAGGTTTGGGTTAGAAGGGACACCTTCCACCAGAGCAGGTTATCAGATATTCATCCTCCGAGCACCTAAAGAGCAGAACAATGTCAGCAAATTGGATGGGATTCAGAGAAGAGCAATAAAAATGATGAAAGGGCTGGCCTGATTTATGGGGAAGGATTAAAAGAGTTACATATGTTTAGCTTGGCAAAATGATGGCTAAGGGAGGGATGCAGTATCTGTCTGCAAGTATGAGAGGGGTGTAAATACCCAGGGAGGATGGGAATTATTTAGCCTGGTTGAAGTGGGAGTAATAAGATTAAATAAAGGAAATAATATTTGTGGCTGGGTTGAAGGAAAAAATTCTTCATGGTTAGAGCCTGTTTCCATGTGGAATAATCTCCCAAAGGAAAGAGGTGAAACCTCAGGACTTGCATTGAGAGGAGTTGGGGGAGCAAAGCACCAGGGAGAATGACACTGGGAGTTTGGAAAAAGCCAATTCCTGTGATTCCATCCGTGCCATTAGAGCAGTTGGGATGTTTATATCCAGCCATTAACCGATGCTTTGATGCGGGGAGGGAAATGGGGGGGGGAGAAGAGAAACAACAACAAGTGTACAAATTATCTACGTCCTTAGAGCTGCAAATTCCAAAGGGAAGAAATTCAACCCCTTAGTGCAAGATTCCCAAAGAGTGCCACTGCCAAGCTGTCAGGAAGGGTTGTGAAACCCCATCCCGTGGCATGATGGGGAGGGAGCTGACCTCCTGCGTCCAACAGCGCTCATGGATCAGCCCCTGTGTAACAAACCAGCTTGGGATGGAGTGGGAATCAAATTAGAGCAATTAGCAGGCTTCTAGATCCCCTAATAGCTTCTCATTTGTACAGTGTTTCTTCTAGCAATAATTATAAGAAAAGTGTTTTTTCCCGCTGTAATTGTGAAAAGAAGTTAAAAAAAAATGGTAATAATATGAAGAGAGCAAGCCCATGTTACAAACAAGAACCATATGTTGACTTATCATGGGAAATATGTAAATACAGGCTCGAGCTGATCCAGAGCACATGTTGTTAGTCATGAAGCAGCTATTTAAAATTCCACGGCTGGATCATTAACTTCACAGTATCCTTTATGGAAGACAACAGAGGGCAGATAATCTGAGTGGCACTGAAAATAGCCCTGTTCTGGAGAGATCTCATTTAACTGGGTTTGATGGGAAGCCCTTTGTGATCTGTCAGCTGAATCAGAGCAGGGTCTCCTCTGCACTGGTGAACTGGGATGGCTTCATCCTGCACCAGTAACATGTCCTGGCTCAGAAATCTCCTTTGGGTGCTCAGATTGCACCAGGGATGGTCCATCCTCATCCCACCCGTACCAAGATGAGCAGAATAGCCATAGAAAGTGCTAAGTGGTGGCTTGCCCCTAGCTCCCATTTGAATGTGGTTTGCCTGGAAGGAAGTGGTGATTGATCATAAGGAGGAAGGTTTCTCTAAAGCTTGTGTTCAGATCTTTGCTTTGCTGCTTATTTTCTTAGTCATCTGGGCAGGTCACTTCTGCCTATCATCTCTTTTCTTTCCTCAGTCGATCCAGACGAGATGACTCCTCTCTGGGGCCAGCCATGATCAAAGCAGGTCTAGATTGAAAGAGATTCCATAATTAGGCAAAAAAATCATAAAAAGCAAGAAAGAGATCCTGGACCCCAGAGAAGGCTCTGCCTGAAGCAATCAGAGCAGTGAAAGGATGGATTTAGACTAAAGCAGTAACCTGGATGGGCATCACCTCATCCCTCTTGGGCTGCGCAGGGAGGAAAACCTCCCTGGAGCCTGTTCATGTGGCCCCTGTTTGGGCATTTCAGTGCAGCAGCATCTGCAGAGAGCTCTCAGCAGGAGGCAGGGTGAGGGGCTGAGCAAGCTGCAGCTTGGGCAGGGGTTAAAGCATTGCTAAGGCCTGGAAATCAGGATGAAACATGTCAGCATCCTGGGTTTCCATCCCTGAACGTTGGCATGAGGCGGTGTTTTGCACAAGTCCTGATGTGCACATGCTGGGGTATTGCTCAATGCTGTAAAGGGAGAAATAAATACAAATCTATTCCTGTGTCATGGACAAAACTCAGAGCCCAGCTTGGTCAGCCAGGAGCTCTGCAGTGCTGAACATGAGCTGCCTGTGCAGCAGCAAGAGAGCTCACACACAGGCTGCTCAATGAGGTTTGGGTACCAGCTGCTCAATGTGAGATGCTGCGTAAGTGGTCCATGGGATGAGCACATTCTGGGAGAGATGAGAGGGGCTGAATTTAGGACTAAGTCTGGCCCCACCACAGCATCTGTCTGCTGAGCGATGCAGCCAGGGTCAATGCAACATAGAGACACTTCTCTGATAACGGGAAAGGCCTCTATGGACTTTATTATGGGGTAGAACAACCTGCTGAAGATGATTTAAACATCTTTGCAGTATTTGGGAGGGACAGAGGGAAGAGGAACAACTTCCATCACTTGGTATCTCCTGTGCCATGCAGAAGTAGGTTCCTCCTTCCCTTTCTCTTGTTCTTCACTGCTGGATCATGTACCTGAACTGCAAACTGTACCTTGGTTTGCGTGGGTTTGTTGGAGCAGTGCTCAAAGCACTGCGAAGCAGCTGCTGCCACTCAGTTTAATATCTGATTCTCGATGTCCAGGCTGTATGTCTTTGCTTACTTCTCTGTTATTGGCCTTGTTTTCTGTTCAGCCCTGTAATTTATCACAAAAGAAACATAGCTCTTTTTTATTATTATTAGGGTCTTGCTGTGCTTTAAACAGGGTGAAACCTGTTCACGTGGAAGTCCAGGTGGATGCTGGGGGAATGATGGGTAGATCTGCAGGACTGGATCTGCTGGGGAAGGGATCAGGGCCATCTTCTGACTTGCCAGCACTTGAGTTGACAGTCTAAGCCTGGCTTTTTCTATGCCTTTTAGTAAATAACTGGACATTAGCTAGGTTAAAATAATCTCTCTTGCACACATGCAGCAGTTTCCTAACCATGTAGTGCCAGCAGCATTCCAGTTCTCCCTTTTGCAGCAAAATCACATGGAAAATGCACAAAGTTCCCAACTCCATCTTAGGGACTGTTCATCATTGCACACAGCAAAAGCACTTGGCCCAAGCAGGCTCTTGGTGGGGGGCAGAATGGTGTCTTTGTGCTTCTGGGTGTGAAGGTGGGGACAGCGGAGTGTGGCAGGGCTTGTGACGTGACTGGGATGTCCTAGGGGCAACGTAGGGCTGGGGGCCTGCATGGGGA
Source organism: Psittacula echo (assembly GCF_963264785.1). NCBI lineage: Eukaryota > Metazoa > Chordata > Aves > Psittaciformes > Psittacidae > Psittacula > Psittacula echo. Next base: position 4,328,801 of record NC_137750.1, on the reverse strand, counting down.
CCCGTCTTCTGCAGGGCATCACTTCAAGCTCTGACTCCCTTCTTGAAGAGCTGTAGATGAGCGGGGGGAAGCTGTAACCAAACCACTGCCTTTGCCATCTCCTGATAACAATGAGTTTGTTTAAACTTCCCTGATTTTTCGAGAGGAAGCGATGTTTGCTCTTTTGTTGGTTGGGGTTTTTTTCCTCTGTGTTTTGACAGTTTTGTTTCACTGGGGCACTTTTATGAGCAGCATTTTTATTATTTTACTGTGTTATTCATCTGCATTTTAATTGCACACAATAAAACTTGAAAGCTCCCAGCAGAGAAAATCCTATAGCACTTCCCATCCTGTCCCAGTGGGGACGAATTGGTGGGGTCATGTCGTTTGTCAACAAACAGGGCTGAACCCTTTGTAGGAAACACTCTGATTTCCCTCAAGTATAACAGCAGCAACTTCTAATTGGGGTCGTCAAAGGGTTCCATTTAACCTGCCTTCATTTGGGGTGTGTTTTGAAGGGAGCAGGTGTTGTTTGGAGGCAGGACAAGGAAAACCCATGAGGACCAAGTCTTCTTGGGTGAAATGTGGCATCTCAGAATCCCTGTCTGGTATCCAAAACACCAGGGGAGGATCCATGCCCCTGGAACAGCTCCGCTTTACATCCCACCCCCTGCACTGCTTGGGTTTGGGTTAACTCTGCAGAAAATTGTCTAAACCCCATTCATACTCACTGAGTACAGTTGGGGTTGGTTCTGTTCTCTGTTCTCCAAACCCCAAAATTCCCAGCTAAATGCCTCCAGGGAAATCCCTATAAAACTCCCCTGTGAAGCTCTGTGGGGTTTGGAGAGCATTCCCCATCCAGTAGGGGAGCACAGCCGAGGTGCTGAGCCCACCCTGATCCTAGTTCTCCCTGCCCAGACCCATGCAGCAGGATTCAGCCCCATGGTGATGCAGTGGTTGGGCTCTATGCATGAGATGTGCAGCCTGTGCTTGGTTCCATGCAAGCACAAGCCAACACCTTGCACTTGAACGAGTAAATCACTTTCCCCTCCACCTTTCCATGGGTCTCCATTGCCTGACAGTCTCCTTCTCCTTGTAATTATGAGAAGGAAAAGAAATAAGGGAATAAAAAGAGACAAAGTTTTCATGCAGAAAATGAAGCAGCTCAAATTGCATCCAGCAAAAAAAAGAAAGAGCCTTCTATTAAAACATCATCCATCCCTTCCTTCTCCCTCCCCCAGCTGATGGTGAAGGGGATCAGAAGCAGGATTGCAAGGCAGCATTTAAATCAGCCCGGCTGCTAGCTTCATATATTAGTGCACCTGTGTTTCTCATCAAACGTGCTACCAAAAGGACTGGTTAGAAGTGCTTTGATCTGACTTTAAATATCCCCAAACATCAGGAACTGGAGGTATTTTAATCTGATTTTACTGGAACTGCGCCGATTTAAGGAAAACAGAACCCAAAATTAAGTTCATATTTTCCATCAGTCCCTGGAGTTTGGAAGGAGGAGATTTTTCCTGTGAGTGGGGATGGCAGGAGAATAACCTCAGCTCTCTGCTATCATTGTGCTGGGTGGATGGTCGGAGAGAGGCAGGGAAAGGAAATCTTTGGAGCAGTGCTTTGCCATCGGCTGCTTAGAGCAGAAACAAGGTGCTTCTTCCTTTTAGACTGCTTTTTGTGGGGTTTTCCTTCAGTTTCTTTCCCCAACAGCATTTAAAATCTGAGTTTATCTCCATAACTATAAAGCACACGAGACGTTTTCACATGCTGTCCCTCATAGCCAGCATCTCCTCATTCAAGAGGATGGCGTTTCTTGTCCTCAGGTTTGAATGTGTCTCCTCTGGTGCAAAGTCCTGAGTGTGATCTCAATGCTCAGGGTCTGATCTCACCTCAGTTTGCCTCATTCCACTGCACACCCCATTTCTCTTGAGGGAGCGCTAGGAAACCTCTCTCTGTCTTACCCCATCCTGCTCCAGCAGAGACTTTCTCTGTAGGATCACTGGTCAAGCATGAATTCAAGGCCAGGTTGGATGGGGCTTGGAGCACCCTGGTCTAGTGGAAGGTGTCCCTGTCCGTGGCAGGGCAGGTGAGCTTTAAGTTCCCTTCCAACCCAGTCCATTCTCATTCTGAGTGGTCTCTCATTAGCTCCCAGCCCCATTTGCCGAGCAGGACTGAGCCCCAAGGCTCAAACAAAACTGTTTCCTATTTTCCCTTCCCCATCCCATTTTCCCTTCCCTCTGCTGCGTTTGTGCAAGGCAAAGTCAGGCTTTGACATGACACTATTATTAGCTCTTTCTCTCCTGCGTCAGAACCTCTGCTGGTGTCACCTGGCAGCGCCCTGGTGACTTGGAGCTGAGGATTGAGCCTGGGGAACAGCTTTAACAAGGAGTTTATTGTCAGGCTACCTGCTCAGCAGATGTTTCTGTTTGTTTGGGTTCATGTTTACTTTAATTCTGCTCCTAATATGCCTTTTATAATGTCTTCTGGCAATACTCGTAGACCTGCACTGGGTGGATGATAGCCTCTGTTGTTAAGGCAAAGCTCGGGCAGCTCTGAGCTGTGTTATCTTCAGATCTCTCCAGCGAGACTTAAGAACTTGCAAAAACATTGCTCTGTGAGCTTTTTTCCCAGGACAGCACAGGATTTTCCCAGTGCTCCTGCATGTCTGTGTGCTCCTCTCCCTGCGGGAATCACTGCATCTCACTGCGGGACATACAGCGGCTCCAGATGCTGCCCCTTCAAAGCCCATCTCCTACCCAGGCTTGGCCAATGGCTGCTACATGCTGCAGGTTCCCTTTCACTTAATTCCTGGTTAAAACCCCTTGATTTTAAAAAGCAGGAGTTTTTTTTAGCGACTGAGGCTGGCTGAAGGCACAGGGAAGAGATGTGTAAGCACAGGGAAGAACGAGACCTCTTGGTGCGGTGGTGGTGGGCTCATCAGCAATAAGATGCATGCCCAGACAGGACAGGCTGCGGGATTATCTCCCACCCTGAGAATAATAAAAGAAGAGACTTTCCTTTCCCCAGTGGCCGATTGTTTGGCTGGACGTGGATTGAGTGCTCAGGCTCAGATAAAGGCTGGAGGGTTGGTGATGATATCAAACAGGCAGTTGGAGCTTGGGGCCAGCCAAGTTGTCATTTCCTAATGCTGCTGCTGCCGTCACCCAGCCTTCTGGGGCACTGAGGAGTCTGGAGTGAACTGTCACAAAGCCTTCTGAAAAAGCAAGTCAAAGCCTTATTCCCGAGCTGTTCTCTCCTCGGCAGCCCCAGCTCTGCTTTTCTCTTGGATATTGTGCTAAACTTCAGCATTTGATCACAAAAAAAAGAGAGAAAAGATAAAACACGTAGGTAGAAATCAATGGAGCCTTTAAACAGGGCGCTGTGAAAGAGGCTGCACTTTACTGTTGTCTTTCTGAACCCTGTGCAACGCTGGGAAACTGTTTTTAATAAACAAGAGTTCAAACAGTGGGGCTCCGTAGCCAACAGTCACGCCTTAAACTCTAAACTTTACATGAAAACTCTCGGATCCCTTTGAACTCTTTTTTCCTCCCTGGCAGAGGATTCCAGTGTTTATGCATTTTTGGGAGATTGCTGGCGGGATCATGAGGAGGGTTTTAATATAGGGGTTTTTGAAACAATCTCCTGCCTTCAGAAACCATTAATGCCCACTAAGGAACATCAAGGCAGCGCTTTGAAGTGCCTTCTGGCTACAGCCCTCTTACACCCTTTGGTTACTGTGCAATCAAATAATTAAATGGAGTCTACAAAACTTCTTTTACCTGGTAATTAAACACCCCACGTTGGACAGGGGCAAGGGGGTTCTAAAGGCATTTCAGAGCTACAAAGACTCGAAACACAAAAGCACTGCATGCTACTAGAGCGAGGGAGTAGACACTTTCTCCCTACTTTGGCAACCTGTTGCACAGGCAAGGTAAGAGCGAGCCCTCCTCTTCCCGGCTCAACCAAGGTCAGGGCAGCGAATCCCAAAGGAGAAAGGACAGAGCCATAAATTAACAACGTTGAACTCTCAAACTTTTCCTTTTTTCTCTCCATTTGTTTGTTTGCTTTGGAATAAACAGCGAGGAAGAAAAAGTCGGAAATAGTCTTTTGGCTGCTTCATCAAATGCTGAGTTACGGGCCAGCCGCCATCCCGAAAGGCCATGGAGCCCAATTTGGACACGAGTTGTCTCTGAAGGCTTTGGGCGTTTGGCTCGGTGTAGGGCAGTGGCTCTTGGGAATGTTGGGATGGGAATGCCACCGTGCTGGGTGGTGCAGGGACATCAGCACCGGGCTGTGCTTGGCAGGACTCGAGCTCATCCTATTCTGGAAGAACAAGGGCATTTTGGTGACAGGTTCAAAAGAGCAGGGCAGGTTTGTGATGGGGTGTGCTGTGATCCAGTAATAATTCCCTGCAGGATGCTCCTGCGGAAACTCATCTCCCTTCAAGGTACCCTTTTGATGGAAGCTTTCTGAGACATGGTTGTTTCACTTCCCAGAAGCTAGCTGAGAAAGTTTTCTCTGGTTCCAACCTAAATTGGCCCTTCCTTCCTGGAGCTCTGCTTTGATCTGGGCATTTGAATCTCAATGCAAAACTCCAGTGCTTTGACTGGTTTTTGCATGGCAGCAGCACAGGGCAGGGTTTAACCCCTGCCCAGCCATTCCCCACCTGCATGTGCCATCAGCTGCCCCCTTGTTATTCCCAAATCATCTTTGGATACCAGCTGGATTTACAGCATCTGCCCCAGGAGCCGTGTCTGGTCCCCAAACCCTGTCCTTCGCCTCTGCCCTGCTGAGGCTGGTGGGAGGTTGGTTGGTTGGTGTCTGAAGGCGAAGACCCATCACCTGCTGTGTAATCCTTTATGTTTGTACTTGTAGATGAGAGACTTTCTGGTTAACAGCTCACTGTGAAATGTCTGGAGAGGACGCTGTGCTTGTGCTGGAAAACCTTTAGAGATGGATGGGGTTTGGGTAACAGGAGCTTTGGAAAAGGCACAAACCTTTTGCTCTTGGCTGCTGCAGCCTCCTGCAAGTACTTCAAAGGGGTGGAGGGGTTTTGCTGGTTCATATTTTAGGGCTGGATGAGACCTTCAGTGTCAACTGAGCTCCTTCATAGGGATGATGCTGAAGTTTCAGCTCTGCAAGCGAGAGCAAAGGGAAGAGCCGAAGTAGGAGCATCCTGGCCATGCTTCCTGCTTATCCTGGGTCTTTTGAAGGACCTGGGGGGGAATAAAAGCTCACTTTGAGGCAGCTCAGCAGAAGAAGGGGAGGTGAGGAGAGCTGCGATGCTGGTGGGAGCGGGAGCAGGGAGCGCTGTGACTGCAGATGAGGAGGCAGCGCTGGCGACGCGCACCAGGACTGACGAGGCGGCTGTTTCAAAGCAGGATGAGCTGTAGGGTTCAGAGATGTTCCAGACTCCTGCAGGGCCCAAGGCAAATGTTGAAAGGCAGAATTCCCACAGGGTCTTTCTGTTTCCTTTTTATTTATTTTTTTAACCCAAAATAATAACAATAAGGCAAGATCTACCTGTCAAACCTCATCAAGTGAAGTGCTGAATTAAGGGAGCCAAGACTTAATGGGCTTTCTCTTCTAAAAATAGCTCCTCCTCATGAAAGAGATGAAGGGCATTGCCCGGGGAGGTCAGCCAAAATTGGCTGAAATAATGCTATTGCCTAGATCTGATGTCCAAAATTAGCCTCCCCTCTTGCTGCGTGGGTTCAACGCTCCCTGAAGATTAAATGCATCACAACACTCATTTAATTGAGAAGAGAGGCTAAAACGTATGGCATGGCAGGGCTTAAGTGTTAGAAAGACTCAGCCTGGGACTCTTCATCGTGATTAGTAATGTGCTAATGAAGGCAAGGGGGAAGGAGTGTGTCTGTGTGTGTGTGTGTGTGTGTGTGTGTGTGCATGGCTGGGCAAGGCTGCGGGCAGGAACCGGGGATGTCGCTGGGAAGAATGGGAAGGAGCTGAACCAGAGCTGCTTTCAGCATCCGGAGCGAGCCTGGTCCCCTTTTCAGAGGGGAAGGCAGATGATTTGCCTTAAATAATTCTCCATCCTCCTCTGTGTGGGTGTTTTCTGGGCTCTCTGATTAAGAGGGAGCGTTTGGAAGCGATGGGATAGGAGCCTCGTTTAAAGCCCCAGTGTTCCTTTCGTTTTTTCCTCTTTAATTAATCTGAGGTTGCTGCAGGAGTGCAGTGCTTGGAGGAAGGTGTTTGAGAAATAGGAGGTTAATGGAAGGTGAAAGAGAAAGGGAACGATGTTGCTGATGTGAACCAGCAGATGCTCCAGCCCAGCCAGTGCACAACTGATTTATGGGATTAGAGGGAATAAAATCCATAGGTGAAGGGGAGAGAAAAACCTCAGGGAGACTTGGGAAAGGCTGGGGGGGAACTGATTCCAGCACCTGGGAAAAGGGGGGAGTTTTCATAGGACTTCAGCTCAAAGCACCCTCCCCAATACTGACACTGGTAAAAATAACACAGAGCCCGCAATCCCTTTGCTTATAAAGGGAGGGGGGATTTTGTCACTGTTTTGGGGCCTTTGTTTTACTGCTGAAGAACTGGGTTTGCAGAAGGGCTCGGGAAGGGTATGGGCAGAGGTGATGCGCCTCGGGACGCTGTAAATGGGGTGTTGTGAACGGAGGGAGCCTCCCATCCCCTCTGATGGTGCAGAGGGGCTGCGGGATGGTGGCAGCTCACTCAGTCTGTGCATTGGTTTTATGGAGAACGGATTCCCAAGTTCCTGCATCCACCGCTGGCCCTCAGCGCTTCCCGTTTCCAGGAATTTTGGGGGTTTGAGCTGGTTTTACCAACTGAGAACACCATTGGATGTAGGCACCTCTATCAGGGATGTGTCCCCACCCTGCCATGGGGCTGGGGCTCCTCTTCCCAAGGCACAAACCCCTTCCAATGAGGATGTGCCAGTGCTTGTGAGTCAGTGCCCTCGGTGCGTGCTGGCACTGTCACCACCTCCTGCTCTCACTGCAGACTGGAATTGAGCAGAGATGGGAGTTAGGACTTGAGCGGGTTGTAACAACATCATTTTATTGTAAGCTCCTGATCGGGGGGGCAGGCTCAGGTGTGTTTATGGGCACTGACTCAGACCTGCACTCTTTGAGCCAGGCAATGTCAAACATCGAGGGCAGAGAGAGGAGAACACAAACCTGTCCCTCCTATCCACTGTGTCACAGCGGAGAGGCCTGCGAGCAAGGGCTGGGATGCTTTTTGCATCCAAACACAGCCTATTTTTATGCTGAGGGAAGCAAAAGGCACATTTCCAGGGTGCTTGTCCCCACTTATCACAGGGAGAATGGACCCCATGGCTGCGCCCTCCCCAGCCCTGTTCCCCACTGCTTCAAGCCTTTACTTGGGACTGAGCAAGCCATTGCCCCTCCAGCAACTTCCAGCTGTGGAACACTTGGGAAAGTCGGGTTTTTTCTCCCCAGAGAAGCCTCTGGGTGATTCCCAGCCCACTGCTACCTCCAGGCTCTGTGCCCTAAAAGCTCCTGAGGACCATTAAAGGTCCATCCATGTGTTTTAACTGTGCAGACACCAGGGCTGGTGTTTGTGTTGGACAGTGACACAAACACAGAGCACGCACGAGGCTTTGAAGCTCACCTGGGCCCATCCATGCCAATTCTCCACTATGCTATGGTCTAACGCAGGCAGGTTACCTTCCTCCATGGGTGTTGTGAGGCTTAATGGATGTTTCCAGCATGAAAGATGCTCTAAGTGTTAAGTATTAGTGTGATTTAAGTGTATGGAGTGCTTTGGTCCCACTCACATCATCCTTTCTGCAGTGCAGGGTGCTTGCTATTGATGTCCCTCCTCTGGAAGCAGCAAACCAGGACGTTTTGGTAAGTACCATAGCACTGCAAGGGGCTCTGTGGGCACTGTTTTCAGGACGAGTTGACACAGTTGTCATTTAACCTGATCAACCCAACCTGAACTAAAGAAACCCGACGCTTGGGTCAAAATAAGGTTCTTGCTCCCTCCCCTCCTCCTGTTCCACTTAAACCCGGGTTGGATGCTGCACTTTCCAGGCTGTTCCAGCAGAACTTTCCCACGCTGCCTCTCCATTCAGCAGCTGGCAAGGCAGAGCTGCCATCACCATCTCCAGCCCGAGGCGAGCGGCAAAACAACTGTTTCCGAGGCGCTGAAGGTAGGTGAACGTTTTCAGTGTCACACATTAAGGTGGTGTCTAACGAGCTCCATGTCCCACTTATAATTGAAACAGAAGAGAGGATTCACTTTTCATTCATTTTAAAAGACTATTCAAATACCCTTTCATCTGCACTAAACAGCCTGCCATGTATTTGAAGCCATTTTCTATTTTGTTTCTACAGACATCCAAAAAACAGAGGTATTTTGGAACATTGATAGAAAGATGCAAAGGCTTGCGAGGTGCCGAATGGCTTCAAGCTGCCTCAAACACATTCATCTTCCCAAGAAGAATTAGGCACAGTGTGATTCATTTTAATAGCAGAAGAAAAATAATACTACGGTGTAGTGCTAAGTTCCCAACCTTTGATGGGAGACTCAAAAAAGAGAAGGGGGAAAAAAACCCTCTTTCTTCCCTTATGTTGTTGAAGTCTCCCTACACCCATCCGTTATGTCCAGCTTATCAATTAAGATGAACCCCATGAACTTCAGATGGCTTTTCTAAAACAAGGCATCATCCATTTAAATGTGTAAAAGTGCCTGCAGCTCCCTTGAACTGCAGGATCCAGTCCTGAGCTCTGTGTACTCGGTGTGAAGCAGAGCCCTTTGATAGAAGTTTTACTGATGTTTTAAATGAAGTCTTCTCATACACACAAAATAACCCAGATCATTTAAAACCTCATAGAAAAAAATAGGGTGGAGAGAGAAGGGGGGGAAAAAAGCCCTGGTTGGTGCCATTGGTGCAGCAGCAGAAAAGAGGCTGGCTTTGGTTACCAACAGGACAGACCAAAAGCATTGCCACAATTGCTTTCCCAGGGTTACTCGCTTGAGCCGGGGAAGGTCTGGGCGACAGCTGGGAGACAAATCCATGCCTGGAATGGGCAGCTTCCCTCAGGAACAAATTAAGCTCGTTCAGCTATAAAATAGGGTTTGGGCCATAAATACCAGTGGGGGGAGGCCAGGAGTGAGAGCTCCTCTGTGTTTGTCCTGCTCAGCACCTTCCATCACATCTCTGCCCGCTTCACCTTGGCTGACGCAGCCGCATCAGCCAGGACTTGGCCAACTGTGAGCCAGGTTGGATGGGGCTTTGAGCATCCTGGTCCAGTGGAACATGTCCCTGCCCATGGAACTGGCCGGTCTTTAAGATCCCTTCCAACCCAAACCCCTCTCTAGTTCTGTGACTTGACAAAGGTGTGTTTAGCTCTGGCAGGTGATGCAGGTGAGCACTACTCCACCTGGGTAAGGCCATGACCACCCTCCATCACCTGATGATGAAGACCCTCTGATGTGCCATGGCCCTGGAGGAGAGCTCCTGGACCACTACATCCCTCTGAACATCACACCCTGGCTTCATGAACCCACTTACAGAGCAAGAGGAAGTCCTCACTCCTCCCTCAGCCTGTTCTCTCCATCAGGTAGGCTCAGTGTTGCAATAAGGTCACGTTAAACTGGTAGCTGTTACCTGAAGGAGCTGTAAATGATTTAATCGTTGCACTGAAGTGCAGCCCCAGCCTTTACCTTGCCTTACTTGAGCCTCCCAATGGGAATAGCCCCTGCCAGGGGTAGGAGAGGGAAAGGGCAGGGCAGAGCTCAGCTGCTACCTTACATGAGAAAGAACCATTTAAGGCATTAAGGGGGAAAAAAAGTCAGACAATATTAATTTGAAAAATATAAAATTTTAATAAAGGCTACATCTCTTAATTACAATAATTATTGTACCAAGTAATTTTTTTTAAATGAAACTCTTTATAATGCATAATTTACAGTATAAGTAGAACAAAATGCCATGGCAAAAGTCATGAGTACAGGACTTGTAATAAAAGGCATAAAATAGATTTATACATAAACCCCTTAAACAAACAAGGGAAAGCTTGAACCCTGAATATAGGGCGACGCATGGCCTCGTAACACCATGCAGGCACAGGTACTGTACTGATTCAATTTTAGAAACACTAGAGATAGTGTATTAATATTTTCACCATACGTTGTCTACAATATATACAGACTTACACGAAGTAGCAATGGCAAACAGAATGCACAGATTAACTTAATCAACACAAAACCCAACTGTAGAAATGCAAGGTCTTCTCATCGGGAAAGGGCCGCTCTGCCCCTGACATCCACGCACATGCACACAGGAAGCTCTGCCAAAGGGATGCAGAGAGCCTTCCCCCTCGTCTCCCACGGGCTCACATGGGGGTTGTGAAGGGAAGGCAAAAAATACCCCCAACCAACCAACAAACCCAACCAAAACCCCAACCAGGAACCACCACACAACGATTCACGCGCTCCACACCGGCCTGAAGTCGTGCCCCATCCTAGATACACGTGGCTGAAATACAAGTAGTGCTAACATTGAAGTAGAATGGCTAAAGAAATTAGCTAGCTATGTGGAATACATACTTTTTAACCTGGCTTTTGCAACGTGTCCTTTTGGTGCGCTAAGCATGGGAATGGGAACTGCATGGCTTCTACAGCTCTCCCAGGCTCAGGGTTCTGCTCTACCTTGCCTCCACCAAGAGGCACTGGCCACCACGCGGTACCCTCACCCCTGACAGCAGCAAAGCAAACACCTCACACCCCCGAAATCCATGGACAGAAATCACAATGTTGCTGTTCTTCTATTGCATCTAAGATACATTAATGCTTAAGACCTTTATTTCCAATTAGAGCAGCATAGATCAGGATGCACCGGTCTCCAGGTGAATGGCAGGACAGTGTCTTGATTTTGCCTTTTATTATTGTTCTTATCTCTCATTTCACTCAGGAGAGAGACTGGGCACACCATGACTCCTTCCCTCCTCCCCCTCCAACCAAAACTGAAGCATGAACGTGCTCACAGCCAAACTCCCCAATTTTAGATAGTGGGAACAATATAGAAAAATAGAATAATCCTTCCTCCCATCACCCCACTTCCCAGCCCCTCTTCTCCATTGTTAAAGCAGCATATCCAAAAACTGGACTTAAGGGAAAACAGACTGTTCAATAAATATCAATAAGGATTACTGTTAAGGTAAGCTATACACAGTTTCTCTTAGTCCATAGATTTCAGATCCCCAGGAAGTCATATATTATGCATGGAAGTCTCTCAAACAGGGTCTGCATCTCCAATAGCCAACAGTGGTCATGTTTCTAATAAATAGTTCAGGGGTTTTATCATCTCAGTACCCAACTCATGAATAATAAATGCCATTTTTTTTCTCCTCTAAGGCTAATTCAGCAAAGTCTTCCCAGACCTCACTTGTTTTCTTCATTGGTTCAAAACTTTCCTTCAGAGTTTGGTTTCTGTTTTCCTCCTTTCCTTCTCATCACTACTGCTGTGTGTGTCCAAAGCCCATTCTAGCTTAACTTCCCTTACGAAACGCAGATGCCATCAATCAATCCTTTCGACTTTCCCAAGAATCCTCCCTTCGTACATGGGCAGGATGGTTTCGTCTTCCCAAATCTCTTCAAACACGGCGCCGCAGTCAAACTCGTCGCTTGCTTTTTTGAAGTAGTATCTGTGGTGAAGGAGAATTAAAACACAGTTAAAAATCAAAAGGGAAAAGCAAAGGATGCTCCGGCAGCTCTTTTAACCACAACTCCCCAATCTCTCTCTCCTAGGATGCTGCTCCAGCACCCGGCGTGGCCAGGAAAACCTCAGGGCTACCGAGGCCCTGCAACATGAAAGCATCCCCAGAGCTGCAGGGATGGAGATGGGATGGAGGGAGCAGCGACAACCTCTTCTACAGTGAGTAAATTGTACATGTTGGCAGTGGATATCCTCAGCCGTAAAGAAAATTAGAAAGCACGGTGATTTCTGGTCAAATATCTTATTTAAAACATAAATAAATAGCATTTCAAAGCAATGCATTCTAAAGGCTCCCCTCTCTCCCCACCTTCTTTCTTTCATGTGTTTTCTTGTTTCAAAGCTGAAGCCCAACATTAAAATTAGCAACTGTTATTAAAAGGAGAGGCTTTTTAGGCAGAGGGATGGATTAAAAGAAAACCATCCCAGCTTCCTGCAATGCAGAAGCTGAAACTCTGCAGTCCTCCTACTGACAGAAAACACCTCAGGAGCCTCGCATTCGAAACAACCAAGTGCCTAATTCATGGATCCATTTTAAGTGACAGAAACTCCTGCCCTTGTTTCCTGATGCTTCCTAGCAGTCGGGAGGCACGGAGCAGCCCTGGTCCAGCCTGCGGGATGTGACACGGGGAGGTCAAGTAGCAGTGTCCCACATTCCTGCTCTTTTGCTCCGGGTCGTTAGATCATGAAGCCAACGCTCCCAGAGACAAAAAAGCACCCCCACCCCTCCTGTGTCAAACAGTAAGGACCCCTCTATTATCCTGAATTAGACCGTTCAGCTTCTTGATTAAAGGTTCCTTTTATCCCGTTTGGAGCTTTCTTCCTTCTAAGGCTGCTTAATTGCATATGCACAAATGAAGGGCTTCCATTCAGAGGGGTAGCATTTAGGGAGCCTGTCCGTCTGCCGCCGCACACCTCCTCGGACATGCCTGCTCCCTTGGAAAAGGGCTTTGCCATCTGATCGCCAGGGATGGAAAAACCTTCATCAGATGGATTACAAAGAATAAAACATATATATATCTATATATATATAGATATATATATGTATGTATGTATAAAAATTAACCCCTCCCCTGGAGTTTCCAGACAACTGGGGCTGGCAGATGTTTGTCAGGGGAAAGGGTTTTGCAATTCCTCTTTTAGTAGGATGGGAAAGGAGATCAATTAAGCTCCTTTTTACTATTAAAACCTGAAGAGCTACAGAAGGGGTTTAGAATTTGTTTGATTTCTTTTCTAGTGACTGTTCTGTTCCACCCTTTTAAACTACCCAGTACCAACACCCTGCAAACCTGTGTATTTTTAGGGTAGAATTATTTTGGTAGGGAGATAAAAGCTGCCCTTTCAGTCAAAAGAGATGAAACCAGCCCCATGTAGTCCAGGTACAGGGAGGTTTATTTCTGTACAGTCACGCCAAGCTGCACTGACACATGTTGCATCTTTAATGGCTCAGCAAGGAAAAAAAACATCTTCTTTAAGCCCTTCAGAGCCTGCCCTCATTGAAGTCAATGGCCCAGCTCCCACCACCTTTGATGCTGCAGGTCAAGGCCGCAATTCCCCAGGCCAGCAGCCTTGAACCAAACCCAGCAAAACCCAAGGCAAGTTTGAATGAATTACAAAGAACTTTCTCTTCCCTTTCCCCTTCTCCACCCCTCTCCCGATAAGAGCCGCTCTTCCCCATCACTTCCTCCACCACCCCAAGCCCTGGCTGTGTTTACTGAGTTTGGATTTGGGAAAACAGGCTCTGACCTTTTCCATAATTACAACCTTATTTCACACAGAAAAGGGGGGAAAAAACAAGAGAAAGAGGAGGCAAAGCAAGGGAAAAAAAGTTATCCTCCCCCCCACATCTTCAAACAAGTCACTCTGCTCTTATTTGCTCAGCAATGGGCTTTCCATTGAAGCCTATTTTATGTGGCAAGCTTTGCTCTTTTGCTTTTTTCCTTTCTATTTTCCTTTATTTTCTGGGACATCTGGCACCAATCGAGGCGCGCGGGCCGGGCCCTTCAGCGCTGTTCTGAACCGCTGCCATCTTCACATTACCCGACACCACCCAGCTTTTTTGTGCGTGGATGTTTGTTTTTTGTTAACGCCATCAGTATTAAATCACTGCTTAATTCCTCCTCCTTCTGGAGTGGGGGGGGAGGAAGGGAAGCAAAGCAGCGCTTTCCCGGCGGCTGCCCCACGGCTCTGGCATCGCGGGAGCCCGAGGTACCCGCCTCGCAAACTGATCCAATCAATAAAGAATTTGGAGAGCGGAGCATTTCTGCGTGTCTTTGTGCATTAAATGAAAGGCAACGGCTTCAAAGCCATGCTTATTAAATGTGCCTTAAAAAGAAATCAATGCCAGATGTGACCAAAGCAGCCTAGTTAGTGCCTCCCCGTAACACACACGCTACTCAGGGCACTGCGGACCTCTTCCCCCTGAAGGTCACCTGCAGTTTCACTCAAAGTCCAGCCAAAAGTCAAAGCTTAGATCAAACTGATTCCCTGGAGGTGCACACATTTGTGTAATTAGTTTCACCTTGCGTCTGTGCAAGATAAAATACTGGGCACGTACCCAAGTTCCTTTTATACATTTCGGTATTGTCTTTACCCAGGTGTAAAGGGGTGAGATCTGAGCAAAACAGTGTTTCATCCTTGTCAGTCACTTTAAAACAGTTCCTAAAGTAATTACAGGCTGACAAGGCACAAATAATTGCACCTGGAGGGGCTTTTGGGCCACAGAGGTTTTAGTGGCCTATTCCTGCACTGGGCATCACACTGAACATGTCACAGAACAACACGCAGCACAAAAAGGGATGTTTCTGGGGGTGGGACTACACGGCCATTGGAGCAGTAGTAGAGCAGGGGGGAGGTCAGGAAAACCGGGACATGAAGCTCCGGCAGCTGGAGGAGGAGCACAGCAGGATAGGAAAGGCTTTAGGGGCTGGGAACTGGCACAAGGGTGCAGGAAGCACAGGGACCTCTCCCGCAGGTTGTCCAGGTTGGGTGTACTTGCAGGTTGCTGCCATCTGATGGCAGCTGGGTGGCTGCAAAGGTGGTTTTGGGCAAGGATTGGCAGGATTTCAGCCCCAGCCCCACTTGACAACAGCCACAGACAGACTCTAAGCTTGACAGCATCCTTGGGTGACCCCGTTCTGATCTGCATGGGCAGACTTCCCAAAGCTAGGGCCAGGCCAGTGATGGAGCAGCAGCTGGGAACTCCTCTTACCAAGCCCAAGGGACCATTTGGAGGTCAAAGCAGAGGCTGCCGGTGAGAGGACAAACCTTCTGCTCTTTGAAACACCACCGAATTCAGAACTTAAGGTCAGAACTTCCCTCTCCTGCTCACCCTGCAGAAGTGCCAGGAAATGATCCCTAGGGAGAGTACTGCAAAAATGGCCAATGTGAAGCTACTGCCATGGGAAGGGCAAACTGTTCAAACTGGGAGCTGGGCCCTGGAGAGCAGACAGGCAGGGATCCCGGGCAATCCTGAGGAGGAACTGGGTATCACTGGTGGAGCTCTCCCTGCAGGGCAAAGGTTTCTTTTTCCCCTAATGAAGAGCAAGCTGGCTGCATCGCAGCTCCGTGTCCACTCACATGCAGCATCCCAACCTTTCCCTGACCCCATTTATGGCCACACCATTGCAAAACATTAAGAAATTCAATGAGTAGGCAAGCAAGGAGGCCACAGCAAGGTGAAAGAGCCCGGTTTGGAAACCTAACACCACTGCTCCATGCCTTTGCCACAAGGCCCTCCCTGGTATTCAGGCTTTGTGGACAAGGTTTGGAGCATGAGTGCAGCCATCCTGCATCCTAATGCTTCTGAGGGGAGGAGATGGAGGGGAGCTGGCCTCACAAAGATGCTCTTGGTTTGAGTGGGAAGAGAGTAAGAAGAGCTGCAGCCTTTGTGTCACTGTGGGCAGACCTGCGACGTATCAGCTTACTTATTTACTGCAATACACTAAAGAACAAACAGATCACAGATTCTTACCTGTAATTTCCCTTTTTGCTCAGCTGTTCTTTAAAGAGCCCAAGTGTCAGGCTCTGGGCCTTTAACATCCTCCTGTAGGGAATTTCTTCTCCGCAAAAAAAATAGGTGACAACCAGCTCACTGGACTGAGAGGTGTGAACGACCGGCACTTTCTTTGGCTCTTTGTGACTGAAAAACAGCAAACACACAAAACCCTCTATTTTTCCATTTAGGACCAGACCGCTTCACCGCACTCCATGCAGCAATGTTCCTGCCACAGGGAACGCCGGTCAGAAATACCCTGGGTGTGACCTGAGCACTCAGATGTTCCTGTCCTCGCTGTGCATTTGTCACGCTGCGTTTGCACAGCCCTTTGCTGGGCTCCAACAACAGCTCCTGCTCGCTGTGGGGATGGGAACTGTGGCACTACAGGCACCCAGCTCTGGGCAGCAGAGACCTCCTACCAGTTTATGGATGGGAGAATGGAGGGATGGAGGTCAGGTGCTTGCTGGAAGCATCAGAGCAGGACCACGGGCCAGCATAGGGCTCACCATGGGCTAACCCCTAGCCAGTGAGCCCCAGTATTCACGGAATAGCTTGGGTTGGAAAGGGCCTTAAGATCATCCAGTCCCAAGCCCTTTGCACATCTCTGATTTTAAAAGGCTTGTTTCATTTGCCTCCATACAACACATCGCCCGGACTTGCTTCTCATGCACAAAACCACCTGCAAGCACCAGCTCACAGAGCAAAAACCAGCGCCAGCCCCATCACGTGCACTACACAAATAACCTTGTTTTTTGCCCAGCGAGGGTAAAATTAACTGGATCTTGCCATGTGCACCAAGAAACCCTTCTTCAAGAATAATTAAACCAATATTACCCAGCCAAATGGCAACGCTCTGGTGAATACGGTGCAGGCCGATCTACAACTGCTGCTGAGGCAATGTACACTTGGCATGTCAAAAGGTCACAAAGTGTTAGTCCGCAGTAATTTAGTCTTCCTAATTTGTTCTAAGTCTTTGTAGAGTGGCTTCAGAAAAAAAGCTGCTAGCAAAGACAGCTGGTGGACTTAAGGTCAACCAATTAAAAATGAAAGGCTCTAGTCAGGTGGCTCAGCCTGGACTTCAAACATTACTCATTGCTTAAGATGAAGAGGCTAAGAAAGAAAACTTTAATTATTTAGGCCATTTTAGACCTCTCTGTAGCAGATTTCTTGTTAAAAGAACCATCCTGTAATTAGACTAATCCAATCTTTGTCCACTTTACAGGAATGCCAGTTTAAAAGAGCCACAGACAAGATTGGAAAATGTTTTGTTCTTTCTTTAAGAAGAACGTTTGAAAGACAAAATTTCAGATAGAAAAATGTCCTCAAAGCACGAGCCAGTTAATGAAAACAGAATTATTATAAATATATATTTCCTAATCCTTCTGTGTGTGTGCAATACTCACTCTTCCGTTGTTAGACTTGCATTGCAGAAAGGGGTGTTTCCCCCTGGCCCGGCAGCAGAGTGGTTTCGATCCCTCTGCTGATTTGAGGTTGAACATCTGAAATGGGCAGAGGGGAGGGCAAGGGGGGAAGGAGGAGAGGAAAAAAAAACCCAAACTTTAATAAACGATAGTTGAAATACAACCTCCTTCTAATTGAAGTCTCCTGTGGGTCATTAAGTTCGCTCTTTGTATCAAGCCTCACATGTTGTAAACAATCAAAGGAAGAATTAAAAATGCTGTGGGCTAATTCATCCTTCCATACCCAAATGAATGATAACCAGGCCAATTCCCCACTTGGTATGTAGCTGGAGTCCATCCCAGAGGAAAAATGGGCAAATTACAGCCAGCAAAAGAGTGGAAGTAATCGTCTGGGATTCTAACTATGTGTGCCCATGTAGGGTGGGGTTGGAATAAGGAGGCTCAGGCTACGAGCCTGGCCATGGACAACCCTTTACTTAGGTGGGGAGGACGATGTCCACATCGCCCACCAGGGATGCGCAGCCACCTCCTTGCCCCATCCCACCTGGGTGTTGGCTGAAGATGAGCCCAACCAGCACCCATCAAACCTCCCCAGCCCCTACCGCAGGACCAGGTCCATCCCTCCCAGCACCGTTACCGTTGCTTCTGCGGCTTGGAGACCTCGGCGAGGCGGCGGCACGCTTCCTCCAGCTGCGCCAGGGTGTTGGGGGGGGTGAGCGGCGGCATGGCGGGGTCCTGGATGAAGGGGTGGGCAGGCTGCGCCCCACGCGGGTGGCTGCTGGTCCCCCACGGGTGGTGCCGGCCGGGGGCCCCTTTGGCGAAGTCGGAGCTGTAGGCCTTCTTTGTGCTTTGTGTGCTTGGGGAGGGGAAGAAGTCGGGTTAGAAAAGCTGGAAAATATGACTTTAATAGCAGCTCCTATTCTGCTCGCTCCCTCTCAAAAGTCTGTCATAACATGAAAGGAGGTTTATTGCCAAAAACATGACATTTTTGTGGTTTTTCTGGTTCTGCGGAACAGCTTTTATATTAAACCGGAGGAGCAAAGAGTCTCATTTGTTTTTAGCGATTGTAAAAATAGACAGGCCATGTAATATATAAATATTTACCGGGAGCGATATTGCTGCAGACAGCTGCGTATTTACCTATGGGGCTTGTGCTTGTTTTGTCTCTCGCTCTCCAGCATCCACTGCCAGACGTTCTGTGCCCGGTCTGCTTCGCCCCCTGGTAGCTGCACCCCACCGGGACCAGGCAGCCCCCCATCACCGGATGGCAGGGCCACACTATCCACTCCTCTGCCCGGCCTCTTCAGCAGCGTCCCCGTCCTGCTGATGGCAAAAAGGAGACAGGAGCCCACCATTAGCTCCCTGTGCTGATCATCCCCACGGCAGGGGTGTGATGGTTTGGGGCGGAGGCAATGGGGAGATGCTCACGACTTACCCAAAAGGCTCCAGAGGAGGGAGAGGCGGGTCGGTGTTTTTGGGGTGTCCCTTGCACTTGGGGTAGCAGTAGAAGTCGCTGCCCGCTGGGCAGCAGCACTGCACCCGCTGAGCCGCCTCTGCTTCGATCTGCTCCTTCGTCTTGGGCACGGTGTGGTGGTGGATGTAGTGGTGGTGCACGTGCTTGGTGGTCTGCTTGGTGATGAAGCCCTTGCCCAGCAAGGTGCACGCCGCCAGTGAGGCCGCGCCGGGCGGCAGCTTGCCCATGGGCAGGCGGTCGGGGGAGCGGGCACGGGGACTGTGCCGGGCCATGCCCGGTGACTGGCAACCGGGGGTCTTCAGCACGCGGGAGAGGTGCTCGTCCAGGATGGCCTGGGGGTCCTCCTCGTAGCTGCTGGAGGGCAGGAGCGAGAGCGGGTGCTGCGGGTTCACCATCTCCCGACTGCTCTGCAGGCTGGCGGGGAGCTCCGAGCCCTCCTTCTCCTCGTCCTGCCGGCCAAGCGATGGCGAGGAATCAATGCAAGAGCATGGGGAGCCGGCGAGGCGTGCGCCGGGATGGCCCCCCCCACGGGCTCATGGAATGCAGTGCCACCGAAACACATTCCTCCCCTTGGGCAGGACACGGCCCCCTCCCATCCCAAGCCAAGCAGGGCAGCATGCAGCGAGCTGTGCCCAGCCCCGGCAGGGTTAATCCTCCTACCTCCTTGATTTGCTGCAGCCTCTCCTCCAGACTGTCCATGGCTTCCTGCTCCTGCTTCAGCTTCTCCAGGCGGGAAATGAGCTCTGCGGCGAAGGCAGCTGGCTCCACCGGGGTCATCTCCTTGGGAAGGCGGTGGGTCCTCTACAAGGAGCGGGGACAGAAGGCACAAGGCATGTTTAGCCGGAGCGGCATCGCTGGCCCCGCTACGCTTGTTGTGTCTCCATGTTTGGATGAAAAGACGACCGCAACAAGGCATGGTCTGCTCTGGATTTTTATGAGCTAGTGCTGTGGCCTCATGGAGTGACATCCTCCCCACCAGCGTTTGCCTTCGGCAGGAGCAGTTGGTCGCACTCTGAGGAACCCCGCTTGTTCTCTCTGTAGTACAACCAGCCCATCAGTAGCTACTCTGAAGTAGAAAATCTTCAAAGACTGTTGTCAAACATCAAAAAAATAGAGGGAAAAGAGGAAAAAAAACCCCCAAAACCCGCCTCTGAGGTGGGAGGGGGAGGCTTTAACTCAAGGAATAAAGTGAGGATAAACAGAAAGGAGTTGGAAATTAGAAAAAATAAGATGGGGGAGAAAAAGGGAAAGGAGAAGAAAAAAGGGGGAAAAAAAAAAAAAGAAGAAGTCAAACGGTTGCAGATCAGAGAAGTGCTGGTAATTTATTTCCTGGCTACACACTGGGCACCTTTGAGGTAGTGTTGTCTCAACAGTGTCCTAGATCTCTTCCCCCCCC
Source organism: Psittacula echo (assembly GCF_963264785.1). Classification (NCBI taxonomy): domain Eukaryota; kingdom Metazoa; phylum Chordata; class Aves; order Psittaciformes; family Psittacidae; genus Psittacula; species Psittacula echo. The sequence goes on along the minus strand of NC_137750.1, from coordinate 4,308,803 downwards.
TCCCCTTCCCATCTCTTTGTACAGAAAATGAAGAAAGCTGCTGCAGGCTAGTGGTGCTACACTGCTGAGCTTGGCTGCCTCAAGCAGATCTATCAAGGGAAAAAGGGAACATCTCCAAATCAAGTGCAGAATATAAAGAGGCAAACCCGCGGATTTCTGCCAAGAGAAGCAAACATGGCAGGAAAAGGGGAGGGAAAACCAAGGAAAAGGAGGAAAAAGAAACCACCCACCAGCCTGTGCCCTCCCGCCCGCCACCCCATGCACCCCTTTTCCTTCTTTCCCCCCCCCCAAAGCTGAACTGCCAACTCTTTCACACACTACCCACCAGATGAGGTGGGGCCTCTCTCCGGCAACCACTTAGCTCCAGAAATGATGTGAGGGTAGAAAAAGGCCACTCTGCTGGAAATTGTCACTCTTACACAAGCTGGCTCTATTCAGTCCCTGATCAAAGCACTGCCTTACAGAGAAAGTCGATTTGCACGCCCTGGGACAAAATAATCTAATTTACAAGCTCAGGCAATAGAACTTTCTTTAGGGAGGAAGGGGAAGGGAGGAAAAAAAGATACCAAAAAGAAAAAAACCACACAAACCACCCCCCGCACACACCCCAGAAATCTCATCTATGGTTTCTTGCTGCTTAACACAGCAGAAAGAGGAGTTTTAGCACATTAATCTCAAGACAAGATAAGTTTGTACTTGTCTGTGTAAACAGTTTATTCGCTGCAGGAATCGGGAGCCTGCGAGTCAACTGAATTAGCAAGTCAGAGAGGTAATTCTGGAGAGCACGGAGCCCCCCAGAGCCAGGCCTGTATCCACTGCAAACACCTCTTTTGGGAGCTCCTGCTTCCCATCACTCACAGGAGATGCGGATGCTCTCCAAGGCCACCAGCGATGCAGTGGAGGCCAAGCCCCAGCACCAGTGGAGGTGTGAGGGTGGTGGCCAAAGCCAAGGCTCTCACCAGACCCAACCTGGCCATCTCTGCTTGGATTTAGCCCAGGAGGACAAATTAAGCTCCACTGAAGAGCCCTAATTAGCACCTGGGTGTCAAGGAAGGACCAAACCGGGGCTGTACAGACTGTACACGAGCAGGGTTTTGCAAGGATGCTGAAAACACGTGGCTCCTGCCCAACACCAAGCGGCATCTCCTCTGTGGCATGACGTAGGGATGGAAACACTCTCCTCCCCTGCTTCTTCCCTCCACGTGTGCTAGTTCCCAATCCCAACACTTCCCCATGGCCAACCAATTCCCTGTGGCTCCCACCTGAACTTACCGGAAAATGAGGTAGAGAAACTTGACCGTTGGCCTTGACGCTCCGATGCATTTCCCGCTGGAGCTGCTTCTTGCTCCCAATTCTGTACGGGGGGATCCCATCTCTGCACACGGAAGAGAGGTCACCATCAGTCGCGGCTCTCCCTACACTCTAAGCAAGATGCTTCTCCTTCACTTCTGAAACCACCCAGGCATCCATAGGCCCATGTTCCCAGAGGTGCTGAGCCCTGTGGATGGCACCTGAAGCCTCAAACATCTGGAAGCTTGGGAACTGCCCATGTCACCATCTACATGGATGTGCAGTAATGAAGCAAAAGCTGAAAAGCAAGATGAAGGCAACTCCGCATGGGAAGACACCCGAAGAACCCATCAGCTTCACTTCCGAGGCATCTTAGGAAAAGGCCCTTCCAGTGCCTGGTTTCTGCTTCTGCCCTTTATTTTGGTTGCTTTTTCACCCCTGAATTATGCTCTCTAAGACCACAACTTTCATCATGCTCTGAAACACCCCAAGGAATGCTGGGAACAAGAAGGGACTGAAGACGGATGGCCATCAAAAGGCTGGTCCCCATCTCTAGACCAGAGATGCTTCTCCTGCCCTGGGGCTGGCCAGCACAGACAGGACACCACGAGGCATGAACAAAGCTGGGCTGTACCCTCCAGGCACAACGCTGCTCCCTTTGACCACACCAGCCCCTGGCTAGGAAGCCATGGTGGGAACAGCCCCTGCACATCCCGCTCGAGGCAACACAGGGTGTTTTCATCCAGCCACGCAAAGAACTCCTGCAGTGAGGATTAAAGGGACTTCCACAGACAGCAGGGACAGCCGGAAGAGCGTGCCTGGAGATCCTGAATGTCTGAGTCCTCCTCTTCCCTGAGCCCAGGTGAACAACCTTGATCTCCAGTCCCAGCCCTTCCATTCACCTGCCCCCACACCTGACTCATCTCCTGAGCACAGCAAACAGCTCCTGCCCAAGGAGGAGCAGCGGCCGAGCAGGCAGCAGTGGCCCCACGCTGCTGCCAGAGGAACCAACACAGCACAGCATCTCTGTGTGCCACCTCCTATAGCCACAGTGATGGCAGAGACACACCAACATGCTTTGGATACATAGACAGAGACATGGCACAAGTGAATGCCTTCCTGAAGACACCAGGTCCCTTCTCTTGAGGAGGAAGATGATGAGATGCCATCGCTCCATGCTCAAGGTTTGAAGCACGCTATTGAAGGCCTTGGCCAAAGCGTTCAGTTGCCATTAAATTCTTTTAATGAGCAAGGTGAAGCTGCAAAGCCTGCAGTGAAAGATCAGTACAATTCCACCTTAATAAACTTGGGGAAAACCTTTATCATAAAAGAGAGCATGCCAGGACTGCAGAGAAAGGCCTTGATGCTACAGGATGAACATTAGCATCCTCTAGACACAATCCATGAACTCACGTTACATTACAAGTGAAAGGAGTTGATTGCCCTAATGTCCCCAAAAATGCACTTTCTGGGGAAGAATCCAGCACATACTGGCCTATACAGCTGGCCATGGCCACTGACCACAGCCATTGATGGCCACCAAGCATTTCTGCTCCATGAACCCATAGGACAACAGGTACATGACATGCCTTAGCTTTGGGAGAAGATGGGGGAAACACCAGTCTAAGGTGAAAACCAAGTCATCTGTATCTTCAGAGAAGCATTTGCTAACTGAGGCTTACTGAGATATGGGTCTCTTAGGGAAGACCTTCAATATAGGGAATGACCAGCAGAACAGGCACTGTAAAGGTAAGTAAAAACACCAGCAAGAGCATGTTACCTGCACCCATCCATACAAGACTAATCCCATTACCATATGCAATGGAAGAGGAGGTGTCCTCTGCAAATGGCAGTCCAAGAGGCCACATGGGGAAGAGCAGCTGAAGGGCTTTGTGCTCAACAAGAGATACCCAAGGACACAACCAAGGGACAAGGGGAGCCTTGCAGCCCCCCTGTGCTCCCCACATCCCTCCAAGTTTGCAAGCATGAGATGTCCCCAACCCCTTTGCTGCGGCCACCAAGCTGGGAGCTCATCTCCCAATGTATCCCCAAGCTCCCATCTCTGCCAAAAGGGAAGGTCCTAGGACAGGCTATGGAGCAGGAGCAGGGATTCACGCCATTCCCAGGCTTGAAAAGGAAGAGGAAAACCAACACTGACCCAACAGCACAGCTCCTCACTTTAGTTAAGATTTGCCCTCATTCAAGTCAGTACAAAAGCTGCTCCTTCCTCCTAAAACTCCTCTGGTTGCACCAGAGAGCCCCACATCAAACCTCCGGCTCCCTGCTTCTGCAGCCCTGCCTTTCAGAAGAGTTTCCCAACTTGTAACAACATGCAGAATGAGAGAAAAGGTTTATTTTTAATAAAAAGAGGTATTGCATTGGATGGGAAAGCTGTGGAGTGGCTCAGAAAAGGCAGCCTGGGAATGGGGAGGGACTTTTACAGCCCCTTTGATGGGTGCTGTCTAAACCTAGGGGGAAATGGTCAAGGCCAGGGCTGAAGGGGTGACCAATGGGTGAGGAAGGGACAGGTAACTGGAGCTGCAGCCAAGCTCAGTACAAGAGATATGGGGGCCAGGGGTACCCTGATGCTGAAGCAGACACCCTCCGACCAGGAGAAAGCACCTTTGAAATGAAAAGCAGGGGGTCTGGGGCAGCACAAGGGTTAACCCCAGCTCTCCAGGTGCCACCTCTCTGCTTGCTCCAGCAGCAAACATCTGCACTCACTTTCTTGGCTCCTAAAAGCTGCGGGCTGAAGAGCTGCAGAGTTTAGGCACTAAATAGTAGAGTTTAATTATAAACATTTCAGCTAACCAGGCTGGGGCGAAGCCAATCTGTTTCTGGGGGAAACACTAGTTTGAAGTCTTCTACCCAGTCAGCTGCCATTTAAGCTGAGCCAATTATCTTAGCCTTTTGACTCAGATGTGCCTGACCTAACCTGAATGTAGTTTTACTGCTGCTTTGAAATATCAGACTCATGCGCATATGCATTCACTCCCATCTTCATTTGGCAACGGCTCTGAAACAAGCCTCTGATCTTGCCAACATCAAAAGCCTGGTTTGTAAGATAAGGTAATATTTGAAGTTTGCTCAGCAGCATTCCCCTGTGTCCAAAGTAAATCCATAAATAAGATATAAGCAAATTAAAAAAAATCCCCTTTCCTCTCCCCCCTCCCCAATCAAGAAATGGAAACAGAAATTTGCATGATGCTTTGTGGCTATTACAAAATATATATGGACAGCCTGATCCCTGGTTATCTATGATACAATTAAAAAGGCAGATTGTGCATGATTTGGAGTCCTAATTCCAGTTCAGATTGAGATGTACTTAAAAAGAAAAACCCCTCACTTTACTGACAGACTTTTCCAGAACAAGTTTTTCCTCTTCAGTTGATACCAACATCAGCCAAAAGAACTGATCTGCATCCCCACTGACAGAAAAACCCCGGGTCCTCTGTTCGAGGGGGCAAAACCTTGCAGGCAGAGGAGCACCTGGGCTCAGCATGTGAAAGCGCAGCGCCTCTGTGCCCCAAACACGTCTGCAGCATCTCTCCAGCCAAGTGCCAGGAAGAGCCCGCGAATCCCACACGTCTCCCTGCGATCCTGGCAGCGGCCCCTTCGCCTCTGCAGAGGAAGTTTTACATCAGCCTTAACTTGAAGCCCAACTTCCAGAAGTGCCAATTTACCTCTCCCACTTCCAAAAGCACCCAGCATCCCTGCCTGCTCCCAGCAGCTCCGGGGATGCCCAGCGGGACCGGTTCTGCAGCAGGAAATACTCCTTTTAGCATCCTCCGCGCTCCCCCCCAGCCCTCCTGCCGCCCCCCAGCCTGGAGCTGGGGGCAGTTTAATCAGCCAAGCTTCCCCAAACTCTCACAGCCTGCACGGGCTATTGTTACAGCAGGAAAAAACAGGCAGGCTCCTTTCAGCCCTGCTTTATGGGGAGCTCCTATTCACTTGTTCAAGCAAATTTCAAAGCGGGCTGCTGCCCTCTCATCCCCGCTAAGCTCCCCTGGACTAACAATGGCCTGAAAGCGATTCAGTTAAGCCTTTCATCCACCATGCACTTTATTTCTCACTCAGTGCTCTCATCTGTATAAGGCCTACAATTGGCATTGCTGTGAAGAGAGGGTATAATCCTAGCCCTGTGAATCCCAAGTGACCCTACACTGGTCCAGAAATGACTAACCCAATGAATGCTCTGTTGACACATGATCACATACAACCAGAGCCAGTAAGAAGAAATAAAGAAGTCACCCTATGATTCAGCTCTTTTATTTAATGCCAATATTGTCCAATAAGGGAATCTGGTGGGACAACAAACTATTTTTTTCCGTAATATCAGTTCAAAACACACATGTGCATTAAAAAAATAAAGCCTTGGTTTACGCATCAAGGGGTTTGGGTAAATCCTGGTTTCTGTTGTGCATCATCACACACATTGGCTTTCAAAACCCAGCATGCCAGCCCCTCTGAGGAGTACACAGTAACCACTGGGCATCTCTCACAGAGACACTGGAGAAGTTTCATCTCTGAGATGAAGACCAGGAATGCAGCACTCTGTTTTAAGGTGGGCTTTTCTACAGCACTTGTACATAAGTGAAGATCGCAACACACAAAGAGCAACATCTGCTTTCTGCTCAGTGCAAGAAGATGGTCCTTAAGAGCACTAAGTGAGTCTCAGTGTCTCCTCTACAGACACTAAACACCACTGGGGACAGCAAACAGAGGGAGAAAGTCAAATGACTTGCTCCCAGTTGCACAGTCAACAGTCAGGAGGAAAAGCCAGATCCTGCAACTCCTGGGCTCAGCCACAGCATCATCTCTCATCCCAGCACTCCTGAAACACCCAGGCCGGATTCCATGCAGCTCCAATTCAAATGGCTCTTTGAAGACTGCCCCAGCCACACTAGATGAGCAGCTATTTGCCCCTTCAGGTCAGTGGCCCTATTAATGCACATTCTGACATTAATGATGAACGCTAATTACAGAAAGTACTTCCTACAGGAAGTAATCTCCTCCTCTTTGATGACTGATAACTAGTTAAGGAAGCCTGGCCTTAAGACAAAGGCTCAGGGAGATATGGTCCTTGGATTAGTCAGGCAGCACCATTACCATAGGGCAAAACATGTTTGCTCAGCTGCAGTTGCAAAACAGCAATAGAGGGATTAATTATTTTACTCCATCTGATACCTCCGGCGACTGCATGAAGAGCAAGGCCACCATGCCCTGCTACACCTCCCAGTTTGGGTGCACACCTCAGTTTTGGCAGCCCCCATTCAACAGGGAGCAGAAGCAGAGCGATCACTTGCACAAGCCCCCATGGTGCATCAGGTTCACAGATGGACATCCCAAAAGGACACAAGCTACTTACACACTGCTGTCAGTCATTGACATGGAGTCGTCCGTCAGGGCATCACTAGATATCTCACTATCGTTGGCGCTGGTTGCTGGGGCAAAAACATAGCCAGAGTTCACATGGTATGGGTTAACGGGATCATTCCTCTTGAAGCACCTAGGGACAAGAGCAGGAATCTCGTTACCAGCCAGTCTTGGGCTTGGGAAAAGCAGACAAGCTTCACAGCAGCACTCTCCTTATGGGAACCATGCACAACGGCTGCGCAACCTCTTCAGAAGCAACCAACCATCCATTGCTCAGACCAGCAGCAGCCAAGGCACGCTCTGTCCAAACACAGCCAAAGTCCAACTTCAAAGATGTTGCTTTTAGCATTGGAAGTGCACTTTATAAAATCCCAGGAAGCACCTCTAAGTACTCTGATACCTTCAAAGAGTTTGTCCTTAAAGCTTGATGCTGCACTGCTGAGGTCAACAGGAGCTTTGCTGTTGGCATCAGCAGGTAAAAGATCGAGAAGTTCATAGCTCAAGTCCCACTGAAAGCCGTTGAGGAACCAGCTAATAAATGCTTGAGACTACTCAGAATAAAGGGGTTAGGGCCCCTTTGGGAACACAAATTACAGTACCTACATTGCCTGCACCAGGAGAACTGCCTGAAACCACTGGAGCAGGACCACCATGTGCCAGAGGCATGGATAGGGCTGAAACCTCTTGCCTTGGGCTTGGCCTCCCAGGGATGGGTGCCATCTTCCTGGCATTATAAAAAAGCCCAGCTTTTAGGAGAACCTACTACACGTTCAACTTGTTCTTTAGTGTGGAGTTGGGTGAGGAAGAAGAGGATGGGGATGTGAGGACAAGTTGTATTAACAGGCACGTGGGTTACTGATACCAACACCTTCATCTTTGCTTGGAGAAGCAAACGCAGAGCCCAGTCTGGATGTTTGAATTGAGCACCCAAGAATGGCTGCATGAAAAATTCACGGGCAGAGGGACACAGGCTGTGATGGAGCATGGCAGGGTCACCATGGCAGGGGGGAACCTGAGCATCCCCCTGCCCTCTACCTCCCCTCACACCAACTTCCCAGCCAGGATCAATACACATATCTCCAGCAGGCGATAAGGGGATTATGCAGGGAGGTTTGGAAGCCGCATGTTAAGGTGCACATTTTGTTCCTCTTCCAGGGGAAGATGGGGTTGTTAAGCTTCAGCCTTTGTATATCAAAGCAAAAGGCCTTGTCATCTGATAAGGACTGCTGATTTTAATAATGAGGGCCACTTCCCCAGGACTTGGGGGCCTAAGGAATGTGCCAGCAGGCTCAGCAGGTTTCTTTAATGGGCTTTCCACCTCCCTGCCCCCATGGGGGGCTGGAGGGGACCAGCTGGGTTAAAGTGAGCAGCAATATCCTTCCATCATCCTGCTCTCCATCCTTTAACCAGGCACCCTGCGCATTCCTGCTCCTCCAACACCGAAAACAGGAGCCACAAAGGCTTAAGTTAAAAATAATAATAATAAAACAAAGGGGGATAAAAAAAAACCCAGGAGGTAGAAGCATGGTGGGGAATGGGGAAGATGGGCCTCTCTGGTATGAGAGGCGCGGGGCTGGCTGCAGGCAGGTATTCAGCCCAGCCGGGGCTGCATTCCTTTCCGAAGGAGGCCAAGGCATTTCTGATGGGGAGATCAAGATGTTAAAAAAATTAATATATATGTACCTGGGAAGAAGGAAAAAAAAAAAAGAAAAAGAAAGAGATAGTTGGGAATGCCACAGGAAAGGAGTTAAATCTTCAAAGATAAATTAATTCCACATGTGGGTGAAAGCAAAGTTATCCTACTACCACTACAAAAAGTCCCTCTAAAATCCATGCAGTCTTCTATTCTAATTCAAGGGGATGTGCAGCCCAAGCAACCCTCCCTAGATCCTGGTGGGGTTTAGGGTCAACAGTGTAAGGGTTGCACATCTCATGACTACTTGATTTGAAACCATCTCAGAGCTTGAGAGCAACCAGAGGACCATAAGGCTGTGGGATGCTCCCTGCACAGCACCACCATCCTGCTGGGAGGTGCCTGTGTCACCCCTGGGTACACCAAGGGGCTGGTTTGCCATGGATGGATGGAGATGCTGGGATGGGGGCGGAGGCAGCACGGTCATAGCACAGGGAGGAGGTGTGTCCAAACACAGTGTTTGGGAAGGTACAATCACAGAAAGTGGCCAGAACGAACTCGCATTCCCATCAGCACCGATTCACCCACCAAGACCTCACATCAACCCTAAAGCTGGTGCATTTGCAAAGTAAACCCCTACAGTCCACTTCCAACACACTGCCCCAAAGAAAACCCTTTACAAACACCAGTGGGGGCTGGTTTGCTGCGTTTAATCTGACCACCTTACTACACTAATTGCACCCAGATGCATGGAGTTGCCTGGGAGGGTTCTGAATTCCAGGGGAAAGCGGTGGTCTCCTGCCACAGATGCTGCAATCACAAACACACACTCCCCAGCTCCAAACTCAATATGCAAAGTGTTTTCAGCTGTCAGGTAGCAGTTGCTCTGGAGCTTCAAGGAGAATGTCTGATGTTTCTCAGCCTATTCTTATCTTGATGCGATGACACACAGCATGGAACCCTCTCTCTATGCTATGTTAGGCAATGGGCATATCAGAGGTATTATAATGCCATGAAAATTTCAGGGGCTCCTGGTTGTATCCCCTGTTATGAGGGTGCAATTTCAGAGCGTGGAAGGGATTTTTATTGTCAGACACTGCTCCTTAGAAATAAGAGCACTCTGGCGTTCAAACCACATTATACAGAGAGAAGAGAATATCTACAAGAAGCATTTTGAGGTAAAATAGAATCTCATTAAGGATCTTCTTGAGACAAACAGCACTGGGCAATGATGGGATTAAAAAGAAACGGAAAAACACACATGCACAAACCTGAGAGAGGGGAAAAAAAAAAGGTATATTTGAACAAAACTATGTTAATCACAGCTTGCATGCTCTAACTGTAGAACCGTGCTTGGAGCATAGCTTTACAATGGCATCATTTACTTTGATAATTGAAGCCAAACTTGGTTCCAATAACTTCACACACAAGGAGCTGCACCGGCGGGTCCTTTCAAAGGCCAGGAAGCACTGGGAGCCGGCAGAAGGCCATCTGCAAGCCTCAGCCTTCCCCAAGCAAGGCCAGCCCCACTGATGTTAGAGTTTAATGGGAGGCAGATGAGTCCACCTTGGAAGGCACGAAGCCCCGTTACGCGGCGGCACAGCAAAGGAAGAGCCCTCTCTGTGTACACGAAGTCGTGCCTGATAAATATAGAAGCACATATAAATAATAGCTGGAATTCCTGGAGCATGGGGCCAGGTCCAGCACAGCGTGTGGGGAGGCCACTTTTAACCACACCACAACCTCCAGGGGAGGGGAGTCGCTTTGAAGGACAAGAGGGAGGTTCTGCATGTAAAACATTCCCTGTCTCGGGAAGCAGTTTGCCTGCATACACCATGTTTTCACTTGACTTCTCCTGTTCCTGTCCATCAATGATGCTGGGGCCAAAGTCTTTCAACTCGTACAGATCCTGCGGTCTCCTGTTTGCTGTGTTTTTGGCTAGGACTCCTTGCCCGGGGATTCCCAGGTGGTCTCCCATTCAAATACCAGGCTAGCCCCAGATCGCTCTGCTCCCACCATCAGGTATGCTCAGCACAGGGTTTTGCTCCTCTAATCACATGGAAACCCACCAAAGTGAGTGGCAAGAGCCTGCACTGTGCTTCTAAACCATAACACCCAGCAGAACGCTTTAATTCCATCACACACACGAGGAGGGAGGTGTGGTTTGGCCACTCACCACGAAAGACTTTGTGCAAGCTTCAGCTCCCATCCTGAACGCAATCCTAAGCCCTGGGTGATGAGAGATAACCCATCCATACGCTCATCAGCTTCTAGCACATGCACACACAAGTGGCTTCACAAATGGATAGCTCAGGGAGGAACTGAGAAGCATCTCAGCTTGACCTTCCTCTCTTTGCATTGAGATCTCTTGGCCCCATGGAGAGCAAAAGCTCCTGGAAATTCAACAGAAGGTGATCAAAGCAAAAGGCACTACCTAATGTCCTAGGAGGGTAGCTCTGACATGTGAGGAGCAAGCTGCATTAATCCCTGGACAAAAAAAGAAAAGGAAGGGAATAAAGAAAAGGGAAAAATCCCAGCACTAATCAGGCAAGCAGCCACCATTCTGCCAGCACTCCCCTGGACAAGGCACATGTGGGTTTTTTAGCAGGGCCTGCAGCTCTGGTAGAACATTACAGCCAAGCCCTTCCAGCACTGAATACCAACAAAGGCTGAGAGATAAAAGCATCAAACATCCCCCTCCTGGAAAGCAAGCGAAGGGCAGCAGTTCAAACCAAGTTCTGGAGAGCAGCAGATGCTCAGACAGTAACACTCAGGCACGAGATGCAGATCCCAAACCCCAAGCCCTCCACACACCAGCTGCCAGCGACTGCCCCCCCCGCATAGCCCCACAGCAGGAGAGGTCCAAAGGCCATGTCAGGATGACACACATCCATCCATCCATCTCTCCATCCCTCCCTCTGGTCTGCACCCACGCCTCCGGGACAGGACCAAAGAGGCCTCTGCCTCCGGAGCTCCCTCACAGGCAATAGGAGCCTCCCAGCTTCGGGTGTCTCGGCACTGGGAAGCCCGGCACAGCTGGAAGCTCTCCGCAGGGCAGGAGAGGAGGGTTCACTCCAGCAAAGCCTTCCCAGGAAAAGCCTGATGCCCTTTGATGTCCGTGAATCACAGACACGCTCTCACAATTCCTGTAAACGAGATGTCAAACACTCACCATAGCAAAGCCCAGGCTCCTGGGCCAGCAGAGGAGAGCGCACATCTGCCAGCAGAGCCCTCTCCCCTCAGCCCTGATTCAACAATCCACATTTATGGCAAGGGTGGGGAGAGGAAAGAATACATTTTCAGAGGATTATACAACTCATCATTTGCTCATCAGTCTCTCTTTCCCATCCCCCCATGAAGTGAAGATGGTTCTTACGTTCTTCATCCTCACACTGCTGTGCCATCAATATCTCCAACAAAAGAGATGGGTTCAGCATCACAGATGCACCCCGAGACAAGGGCAGAAAACCCTGCCACCACACAACGCTCTCCACAAGCTGCCATTAGACACAACCACATTTTAATGAGCTTAACTTTGAGCACACGGCCAACAGGAGAGCACCAATGATCTACTATTACTCTATACCTGGAATGCCTCTATTAGTACTCAATTTTAAGTATCCTCCTTTATGCATTGGCTCGACGCCACCCTGACTGCCTTTGACATGATACCAACACCCAACGCGATGGGAGAGGCTGTACATCACATACACAAAATAAGAGCAGTTTTAGTGCATCAAACTCTGCAACTTGCACAAAGTGCACACATTTCCTCCTCCATGACCGCACAATTGCTTCCCACATAACCAACGTAGTTAAACACTGGTTGATGGTGGAGTTGAGGAACTAGTAGGTTATATTATTCATGCGTCTATATGATCCACTCTACTACTGCTCTTAATACGTTTGAAAGTTGAACCAATAATTAACGTATGTCCGGAGGACATAGTTGCTATGAAGTTTTTGATCTATAAGAGAACTGAAAGAGCCAATGGGGCTTAAGAGCACAGGCTCTTGCTTTCCTCTGTACAGATACCTTCAAACCCAGCCAACACCCCCCAAATTCCAGCGTTTGGAGGCGCGGGGAAGCTCCCAGCCTCCCTTCTGGCTCCCCAGCGCTCCATCCCAACACTCTCAGAAGTCCTTAAAGTTAAAACACAGCAGCATTCCCAAGGGTTCCCTTACCTGTATCCGTTCTCGATGGTTTCCGTGGCTCTGACATTCGCCGTAACCCTCAGTGTCTTGCTGGATAGTCCCACTACCGAAGGCAAGATTTTGTTTTTAAAGTCTGCACAGCTCCATTCCTCTTCTTCATTCAAGGTCGGGAGATAGCCACAGACCACTTTTAAGCTCCCCAGTCCATTGCTGTTCATGTAAGCAGGATTCTCTCCTCCACTCCTTACATATTCGAGGTATATATCAGAAGTTAAAAACATCTGGTAAGCATTTTCCTCCATCACAGTCTGAATCTCAGTCTGTGCCTGATCAAACATGATAGAATCTATCTGCTGCTTCTTGATGCTATCCCTTATGTAGGTCTTGGTAGCAGGCTTGAGCTGCTTGGAGACGATGCTGTTGTTCTCGATGTACCTTTTGTATATAGCTTTGGCTACTCTTAAAGTTTTGGTATCCTTAAGGTCCATCTGCCTGAAGCCATTGCAGGCAAACCAGAAGTCTAAGGTATCCACACATTTTTCCCTTTCCAGGAAGGTCCGAAAAAGATAGGCACCATCTTGATCTCCCAACAAGGAATGCAAGGATTTGGTCCATCTGGCCAAAGGGGAGTCTGGAGATGCGCTGCCTTCCGGCTCCCCGAGTCCATTCTCATTCCTCCGCGGGGCAGGAGGCACCGGCATGGCCTTGAAGCTTTGGCTTTTGGGGAGGAACGAGCTGGCGAGATGCGGGCATGGTGCTTCTCCTTCCTCCCCCGGGACAGGGGGTCGGGGGGCGTCTTCCCTGAAGCTGGTGCTGGGGTCGGGGAGGTGGGCGAGGAGCACGGCGCTGCTCATGGCTCCGCAGCCCGGCCGGGAGTGGGGCTCCCAGTTCCTCCTGGAGCTGCCTGCCCCTCTGCCTGCCTCTGCCTGGAGTCAGCAGGGGATCCTCTGAGCCTCCTCTCTGCAAAGGCAGGGAGGGGGAAAGAAAGGAGGAGGGGGGGGGGGGGAGAAAAAAGGAGTATTGATCTAATCAAAACCAGATCCTCCCAACATCAAAGACAAAAAGTAAACAGGCTTTTCAACTCTTCACAGGCAAAAAAAAAAGAGGAAGGGAGAAGAGGAGAAAAGCAGGGCAGCGCGAGCGCGGCTCCATCGCCAGCCCGATCGCGACTATCGGATCCGCTCCGCTGAACTCCTGGCGCACTTTGAGCGGGGAGGTTTGCTCAGCGCAGCCCCCCCTCCAGCAGCACAGCCCGGCCCTGCCCCGGCATCTGGTTTCCATTCCGCACCCCCAAACCCGCGCTCCCTTCGCCCTCCTCCTGCGCGCATGTTGCGCGCCCAAGCAGTACCGCGCTGCTCCCCCCCGCTCACCCCCCCAACGGGAGGGCTTTTGGGGCGCTTCTATGCGGAGACAGAAGCTGGAACCGGGACCCCCCTCCCCAAAACCTCACCGAGGGTGAGGCGCGGGGTCCGTACCTGCGCGCTGCGGGGCATCCCGCGGCCGGAGCCATCACACCCGGCCCCGTTGGAGGGAAATAAATGGAGAGGGGCCGGAGGGGCGGCCCCGAGCCCAACCGGGCGGCAAAACACTAATAATGATCAAAAAGACCTGCTCCAGAAATGGCGACGGGCGCGGAGGAGGGAGGTCGGGGCCGAAGCTGGTGGGGGGGGAAAGGAGGGAGGGAAGGAGGGAAAAAGTCCGGAGCGACTTGGATCCTGCGAGCCCTGTGCAACAGCCGCGCCCGCGGAGGCTCCGCAGAGCGCGCAACAACCCCCCAAAATAGATAGAATTAATGAAAACCCGCGTGTTTTACAGCAAAACATCGCTCCCCCCCCCCCCATCACCACTCACCGCGGAGCCGGAGCTCGCTGCGCGCCCGCGGCCCCGCCGCTCTCCGCCGGCAGCAGCAGCGCGCAGGCTGGCCCCGCTCCCCCCGCGCCCCTCGCTGTCCTTCCTCCTCCTCCTCCTCTCCTCCCCGGCGGTGCAACCGCATCGGAGAGCATCGGGAAGAGGGGGGGGCGATGGGGGGAGCGGCGAGGGAAGGAGCCCACTGCGATCCGCGCCTCCCGCCCCTGCCTATTTATTTTATTTATTTTAAATACAAAAGCGATGGTCCCTCCCCCCCCCTTCCTCCTCCTCCCTCCTCCTCCTCCTCCTCCCTCCGCCCCCCCGGGCTCTCCCCGCATCAAAGCGGAGGCCGGCGGAGCGGTCCTGTAAGGGCGGTAGCGCTGCTCCGCGCCGCTCGCACGCACACAAAAAGAGTTAAAACAGGCCCCAAAAAATAAAGATAAGAAAGAAATGAAGAAGGAGAAACGGGAGGTGAAACATCCCCTCTCCCCCCCCAAACACACCGCCGCGCCCGGTGATGCCGCCCCGGGTTATCCTCAGTGCGAGGTGTGCTCAGGGGGAAGCGCTACCGGGGGGGTGAAGAGGGGGTCATTATTCGTGAGGAAAAATAACTGTATTTTCCGGCCTTGGGTTTATTTTTTGGGGTGTTTTTACCCCTTTTTCTCGCCATCCCGGAGCGGTTACGGAGTTGCCAGGACCTTATCAAAGGGAAGCGATCGGCAGCCGCCGCTCCACCGCCCCCCCCACGCCTTAAAGGGACAGACGCACCTTTCCGCGCCGCTCCGCGCCCTGCCGCGCACCGCGGCGGCACCGCGCTGCCTCGGCCCCCGGCCAACCTTAGGGCTGCGGGGAGGGAGGACAGTGCCAGGCGTGAAAACTTACCGAAAAGTTCTGATCGGAGAGAGAAAACGGGGCGGGTCCGCGGTTATTATTAATTCTTAATGAATAATCCAAAGCATGGGGTTTGCCCTAATTAAACAATACGTGATTGCCATAGAACTGGCACACCAGCACATCTCCATCTGCAGTTGTGCTCACATCTCCCCTCCATCTGTTTAATATTTAACAGGCACGGAATGGAGGGTTTTTAACTTCGTACAAAAGGTTTTAATTAGGGGTTGGCCCCCAAACCTGTCCTCCAGATCCAAGGAGGCTCCTGCCCTCCTCCCCATCCTGCTCCGAGGCTGGACACAAGGCTCAGAGGTTCCCTGCTGCCTGGTGGAGCCCACTGTGGCCTTGGCAATGCCCTGCTCCACCTGCCCACTGCCCACCCCAGCCCTGCAGCTCCAATCCCTTCCTCCCAGAGCACAGCCTCATGCAGGGTTGCAGGGCAGGATGGAGGGTAATGCTACAGCAGGGGTAAAGGTGAGCTTCTGAAACCCTGCTTTATTTTTATCATGATAACCATTATTAATGCCCACCGTGCTGTAGAGGCCCCAAATGAATTCTTTCTCATATATCCCTGAGTAAAGACTTTGGGATCAAGCCCCACTCTTGAAAGCACTTCTATATAAAAACAGAAGATCCCATGTGCCAACCCCTGCTCCTCAAGCCCCTGGGCAGGGACCACCGTGGGCACCACCACCTAAGGAGACCCATGTCTCCCTGCACCCAGGCTTGCAGGTGGGCTCAGCATTCCATGATCCCCCTTTTCCTAGGAAAAAACCCTATTCCTCATGCACGCACCCTGCAGGGGCACACGCACTGCCCTGTCCCCCCAGCACTGAGTCAGAGCTGCCCATGCCAGCCCAAAAACACCTCTAGATCCAAGAAATGGAAGTGAGACAGAGCCCGCTCCCACCACTGAGGTTCATCTCCATCAGCTCCCTCCTTCCTGCCACCCTCCTGTGTCTCCACAATGAGGAGGGACCCTACAGTAAAGCCTAAAGGGACCCCTGCAACCAGTACATCAGGGGAACCCCAATTAGGGTCTCAGGGGCTCAACCTGATCCTGAACAGGAGCAGCAAAACCAGAATGACAGCCATAAACCCATCCTTTTCTCTTCCTACCCAAGCCATTGGAAAAGCAACTGGTTTGCAACATCACTAAACACAGTGCTCAGCTTCACCCTGCGATGAAGAGCTCCCCACTTCTTCCTCTCCTCCAGGCCCTGCTCAAACCACTGTCTCCACCAAGATGACAGCAAAACACCGCATGTCGCAGTGGCCCTGGATGTGGCAGCCTTTGAAGCTGCGATTTCATCAGCTCCAGGATGGATGAATCCATCTGAGCACCATGTACAGCAGTAAGAAGGCAGCCACGCATATTACTGGGTGCCTGGACTGGACAACCTGGGCTAATCATATGAAATAATGTGGGTGAATCTGTTGTTGCTGCCCAATTACACATTTTTCAGGCCTGGGAACGGCTACCGTTGGGCATAGAGAGCAAACGTGCTGCCAACCCCACGAGCAGAGCAGTAAAAGCCATTTTTAGGCACAACAAGCAGTTAGGAACTATTAGCATTACTAATATATTTGCTGCTGATGATGCCAAGTACCAACACGCCACTATGCCAGAGCCATATAAAATGATCCTTCCCTGGGAAAATGCATGGCCAGAGTCCCCTGGACCCCTTGTGATGGTGACCGTGAGTATACCTCCAGCCACCAGAAGCTGGTGGATCACCTCCTGCCTCTTACATCTTGAAGGTGCTTTGGAACAATACTGGCATAGAAAGTTGAGTCCCATTCACTACTACAGCACGGAAAGCAAAGCCATTATAATGGAGGCTGAAAACCTTGGACTTCTCCACTATGGAAGTAAATCTCATTAAATGTCATTCATTCTATTTCATAAAAATGTCATTTAACCAACTGGTTTTCTCCAAGTTGTGCAATAAATAACACTGCCCTGCACTGATGCCCTGGGAGTGCACCATGCAAGAAGTACTTGTATTAAATACATGCATTAAGTCTCATCCCCATACTTAATTTACTGCATTATTTGGGATCAGACGTGCAGAGGAGCAGCCCTCCCACAGACCTGTCTAACCCACACCATCCTCTTCATGACCATCACCAGAAAGGGATAATTTGGGAACAAAATGAGAGGAGGGCAAGCCCCTGGGGACATGGCTTTGTGTGGAAGTGCCCACAGAGCAGCATGTCCTCCCAAAGCCACAGTAGCTCTGTTCATCTTCTATGTGTCCAGTCAGGGAGTCTGTTTTCTCCTCCTGCCAACAGGGAAGAGTCACGTAGTGCCTGAGATTTGAAAGCATTCCGATGAACTAGGCAGGCGGTGGCAGGGACAAGAAGGTCTTCCAGAGTTTTCTTCATCTTTATCAGTTTCTGGAAGTCCTTGTTCATAGATCTACAGGGAATCTCTGTGTTCAGGTAGCGGCTGCAGTCATCAAGAAAGCAGAGGATCTTTGAATTTCCTTCTGATTTTCCAGTCTAAACTTGAATCTGAATTCCCAGGCTGAACAGAAGGAAAATTCACTATTTATGTTTTGTTTGCTGGCGCTTCTGCATTTTAGATGAAAATACCAGTAAATGGGTGAGAAAATGACTGCAAAAAGCTGTACAAAGTGCTGTCACCCAGCTGCGTGCCCTCACGGCACCACTGCAAAGGCCAAGAGCATCCTCTCCTCACTGCTGCTGTTCTGCATCATGTTCACAGGCAGCGCAAAGAACCTTGAAGTCAGATTGTGGCACCAAAAAGGAATAATTTTAGATGAAAAGAGCCAGTTTGCAGTGAAGGTACATAACAAAGAGAAATGGGTTTTGTTGTTGTTTTTTTAGAGCAGGTAGTAAAAAAAAATAGGAAAGAAAAATCCAGGGGAGCTATTAAGGGGTCGAGTGCCAGCCTAAGAGCATCGCTCTCGGTGACAGATGTGCCAGTCCACACTCATTGGGCTCATAATGCAACACCCCATCTTGTCCTAACTGCACACAACAGACCTGGCTCCATCACTGCCTCCTCTGCCCACAGGGCAGGTATTTTGCTGGTGTCTTGCACCAAAAGAGATGTCTCCAGGTTGTTGCTGTCTTGCAGAAAACTGGGTCAAACACCAGTTAAGGCTCTAAGGACCACACCAGGGCTGTTCTGTTCATTCCTATATGTGGCCTTGAGGAGATGACAGCGGCACAAGGAGCACAATCAGATCTAACAGCCTCAGCAAATAACAGTCATGCCTAAACAGCTTGTGCTGTTCATGAATTACAAGTCCTATACCAGAGATCAAAGCTGGTGTCCTTCACTATGCACAGGGAGACAAAGACCAGGGAAGCGCCTTCCTGATGGACAACACCAAAGTGGCGATGAAGCCAAGAGATACCACCAAACCCTGGGCAGCCCCTGCTCAGGCCAGAGTCTGCTGCTGCTGCCTGACACTGATTTTACTGATGCACCTCAAAAACTAACATAAAACGCAAGGTCATGGATGGAAAATAAAAGGAAAGATGAAACGAGCATGCTGAGCTCCTTCCTCTCCATGCACACCTCTCACCAGCCCCCAAACCTCTCCAGCCTCTCCCTGCTCCATCCCTTTGCCTCCCCTTCCCTGACCAAGCAAGAGGAGGGCAAGCAGCGCTCTTTACTCTTCCCACCTTGAAATGCAAAGCTGTGGTGGGCTGAGGTCTCAGGGTCTAGATCATTATCCCAGCAGGAAGACTCCTCAGGGATAAGCACATCCCAAGGAGGACCCACTCAACAGTAGGACCCGAACCCCAAAGCGGTGTCAGTCGGGGGCTGCCATCCCCTGCTCTGTCACACACAGCAAGCAGCAGTGCTCACACTGGTGGTCATGTTGATAACAAGATCAAAGGCTTGCAAGGATTTCAACGGGAGTGCTGGGAACAGTCTTGATCAAAATAAGAGGAAGGCCCTTGTATACAGAAGACATGAGAGGTTTGCAACCCACATGTGAACCTTTGAAGTTTGCTGCTTCTTCTTCTTAATATAAACTAGTTTAACATCATTAGTTTAAGAGCTACAAACCCGATCGGCTGTGTAATCTCTATATATACAAGCACGGAGTATTATCTGCATGCAGACATGCTTTTGCAGTGGAAGGGAAAAAGAAAAAGCACTGCCAGAGATACTCAAAAATAAGACAAGAAAACACACAATTAGTTTCATGGGATTTGAAGTTCATTTCATAAACCGACATACTTTTGTTCCCCAGCATTGCCAGATAAGTCCGATCCATTTTCTCTTCCTATAATCCTTTTAACATTTCCATTCCCCCCTACAGACTTTTTTGCCTTGATGTTTTGTTCAGCGCACTCCCTGCTATCTGCACACGCTTGGCCACATTTTTGAGACTTAAAAGGGGCACTGTATCAGCATTAACTGTTCTATGAGGGCTGATAAAACTCACATGAGCACTTTGCTATCTGTTAACATTTCTGAACTGCTTCCTTCACCTGCATGGAACAGAGACTGAAAAGAGGGTGGGGGCAAAAGAGGCAGATGAGGATATTTATGACCAACTTCCCACCACTTATTTCTTCCACAGCCCCCTCCTCACTACGCATGAAGGAGACATTGCTCTGTCTGCTGGCTTCTTGTTTAAGCAACCGGTAAGAAACCAAGTCTATAAGACACTGGGATGGGAGGAAGGGGTACAGATACTACAGCCATGCTACGCAGCCATGCTACATGCTCTCTAGTCCCAGCAGCTGAGCTCTTCACAGGCAACACAGAGCCCAGATTTCAGCATTGAAAGTAACATTTAAGTCCTACTGATTTTTTTTAGTCAAATATGGATTTTTTGGATGGAAAAATCAAGCACAGCAGTGGCTGCTGGGGACATATGCATGATGCTATGGCAGAGGCACTGAGCATGGTCCTCTTGTCAGGATCAAGTGGTAACTACTAAGAGAGTCCCATTCAGGTTCACACTCCTCCTTGCTCCATCTCTGCTCATTGCTTCTGCTAGGGATAATACTGATTCTGGGCATGCTTTGTGCACAGTATACAACTGCCAAGGAGAATCTGACTCTAAAGCCGTTTAATGCCCGGTTTTCATTGGGGTTCTCATCCACTAATCCCATGAGTGTTTATGAAGTGACTGTTAGACGCTCCACCATGCAAGAAGTCAAACTTGACACAACTGCTTGTAGGTGTCCATCACCCTGAGAAGGCCAACCCCCCCCCCCCCCCGCTCCTTGCAGAGGTTGTGGCAGTTCACTAAAATCATCAACAGATAACACATCTCTGGCAGCTGCTGAATGGGTTCAGATTTAAGGACTTCCTTTTAACTTTGAGATGGTTCAGATCCATCTACACGTGCACTCATCCTGCCTACCCTGCGCTCCCTGCCTTCTCCCTTGCCCAGAGAGCGTTTAGCAGCAAGAACCTGGCACGTGAGGTTCAGCAGGAGGACGTAGGGGAGGTGATGGGAGCATCAGTGCGAGCAAGGCCAGATTCCATCCTGCTTTTTCATGGAAACGGGAATTTTTTTTCCATGCCTGCTCAGGGAAGTCCTTTTTCTGCTGGCTCTGGGTGTGCTGGCTCTGCTTCTGCAGAGGCTGGATGCTCCTGGAAGAGAATGTGGCCAGCCTGGTAACGAGTTGGGCCTGATGGTATCTTGGCACAAGAGTGGAGGAAGTGAAATATATGATGTGTTACTAGCCTTAACTGATGTGATTTGACTCTGCAATATAATCCTTTTTGTTTTCTGGCTGGCTTCTATAGCTGTGTAAAAATGGTTACTTAAAAACCCAACTAAGTATGAAGTGTACTCACTGCAAATCTCAGCGAGGAAAGGAAATCCAAATGTTTTGAGTTTAACTATTAAACATAGTTTCCAGCTAGTGTGCTCAGAATTTGAAATTAAACAAATGAAAGAAACATGTTTCAATGGTTTTATGTAGGCAATAATGTCATTAACAGGAAATAAAGAGATTGGGCTTTGCAGCTGCAAGCATGGAATTTAACCCTTCCTATGCAGCAGGGTGCCTGCTCGGCTGGCACAGTGCATCTGACCCCTGCCTGCTACTGGGCATCCCACACATAGAGCAGGACCCTGAGTATCCTGATCCACACAGCACTGCAAGGATGATGATAATGGAAAAAGCAGGAGGAGAGACAACGCTTACGAGTGAACAGGCCTTCCTGACTAGTGGAAAACTTCTGGATCTCAAAGTCAAAACTTTTCATATCCAGGGGATAAAAAACCCAAACCCTTTATGCACAGTTATTTTTAAGTGCACTGTCAAAAGCTGAGTACCCTTAAATTGTACCTGTTTTGGTTTGTTTCTGCCTGTCCATTCAATTCTCAGTATCAAGGGGAATGGTGAAGGGTATGAGGCTCCAGCCTTTGCGGTGCTGTCAGGAGCAGGATGATGCCTCCGTTCTGCCTCTCATAAACTGGACCAGTACTGAGACCATAAAAGAAATTATATATATATATATATGTTTATGTATTTAAGGATACCTGTATTTGCAGGTGTGAAATACAGCCTGGAGAAAGGAGACTTTGCATGGAGAAAGCATCATCCCCACATTGCCCACTGAGGCCTCAGATGAAGGCCTCCTCCCTCTCTTCCCAACATGGCTCCAATAAGCTGCCTTTTTTTCCCTCCTCTGCACACTGAAAGGAGAGCATTCCTATCATCTTAGTCATGCATGAAGGGTTTTGCTTGGAAATGGCATTATGGAATAGAGCTTCTATCAGTGGAACTGACTATGATCCCTGTTCCTATGCCTTGTTGGTTAAATTAAATGAGAACATGGCCATAATCCATGTCTCCCACAGAAGTGAGTTGGGAATGATAGTCATCTCCCAGGAAAACAGGGCACTTGCTGCTCCGCACTCCCACCAGGCATGGAGGATGCTCAGTGGGATGCCCATCACCAGGATAGCACAGCATGGGCAGCAGACACAAACTGGCACCAGAAGCAGCAGTTTCTGAACACATTTTGTGCAGATCCAGATCTGCAGGTCAGGGCTTGCCTTGGGCATTTGGAACATATGTTTTAGTGCTGGGTCCCATTTACCCACCCCGTCTGTGCAACTGATAATAGACTCATTAAAAGCACAACAGAAGTGCTGAAATAACTGCTCATTATTCTAGCCATAACTTTAGACAATAACATAAATTCCTTTGATATAACCAACATACCATTGTCCTTTCATTACACAGGCACATACCTAGCATGCAAACAGAGAGAACAGCTTATACTAAATTGATTTCAGTCCATAGAGAATGTAATATCAGTGCAGGCTAAAACTGAAGTTAATGCAGTTAAAAGTATGCAGTTTCCATAAGCCCATACTCACTGACATCTGCTATTGAAGAGAACACAGACAATGAGACTCTTACGTGATACACCTGACACCAACAACACTGGAAATGCTGATCTGCCCTGCCTGGCTGCAAGTCAAATGACAAAAACCTGTGGGCCAGATACCTGGGGTTAATCAACACCGAGCCTTTGCCTTCAACAGTTGTAATAAAGCCACCGTGCTTCAGGGCCCCTTATGGTTTGGCTTTGCATTCCCAAGCCCGAGAGTTTGGAGCAAGGGAGAACAACTGGAGCAACTGAGACACTGTTAAATACCCTGGACTCAAACCCAGCCCTTTGTCCTGGAGTGCACTGAAAAATAACCTGCCCAACACTTATTTCTGCTATTACACAGGAGGAAAGGATGTCACCGGTATAAAACCTGCTGCACACCACCGTAAACCAGTGAGAAATAAAACCTAACAAATGATTTTTCTTCCTTTTATGACTTTAAAGAGGCTGAAGCAACTGGGGATGTTCTCCAGGACTACTTGGAGGCCCATGGAGCCTTGATACCAGCCTCAAGTGGCAGCAACCCCTCTGCAGAGGGGCACTGGGATGTGTGTTTTGGCAGCAGGGATAGCCTGTTTCCTTGGGCCACCCCTTCATTGTGAATGCTTCATGCATTAGCTCAAGGAACTCACCCAGTTAAAAATAACCCTCCCCTGCACAAAAAATAGACAAAGAAAGAGGCTATTTATACCCTGGATCAATTCCTGGGGCTGATTCACCCTGCGGCCCCAGGAAGGGTTGCACTGGGGCAAGGCATAAGGAGCCCCAAGGCAAACCCATCCAGGGTGGGGCACAGCCCACTGACACAAGGGGATGACACCACTGACCTGTGAAACAGCTCAACAGCTACAGGTGACTGTTCTCTTACAACTGCCAGGGGTTGGAGATGGGAGGGCTCTGGGTGTTCTTATAATCCTGATTTCAGTCCATGCGTGTTCAGTTCCTAAATGTACTTTTCATGTTGACCTCACATGGCTCCGCTCCCAGCTGAGTCAGGACTGCTCCTTTAGGTGCTGCTCCCGCATTCTTGGGTCTAAATATCTCATACACAGAGAGCAAAAGGGCTAAGCTCCAAAAGCCCAAAAAGAAACAAATGATTGGCCAAACAGCTTCATAAAACTCAAGAATTATCCATGTTCATCCGCTTCTGCAGACAAGTTTAAATATGGATAAAGATACTTGGAATAATATAGATGCATTATTTTTTTTCCCCATGTTGTTTTCTGTTTTGACTTCTTTGGGATCATTCAAAGGGAGGTTCAGGCTTTGATCTTCTCTATTGGCAATATTTATTTCATCTAGGTTTTTATAGTTTGAGAAGAGATGTTACATGCCTGCAACAGAGACTATCAATATGATGTGGGTCTGAACAAAAATCCTGGTGTCAGGTTCTCCATTTGGAGTGTTACCTCAAGCTTTGAAGTTTGTAATGATTCAAAAGCATCTAGAGCTGCTACAAATGTTAATAAAATTAAAGCCATCTGAAAGTGAGGCTTGCATGTGCCTTTGAAAGTAGGTCTGTGATCAGTTATTACCCTCAATTACCTTGTTGTCCACTCTTTTAGCTCGAGGTTAAACTCTTAACACTTTGCTTTGAAGTGGTTATCCTTTTATCTATGACCGGACTGAGGAATTTAAGGGCAATAATCAATGAGAGCTTCATAAGAATAAAGGGGAGACAAGGCAGGGAAAATAGGTGTGAATGTTCCCTTAACGGCTGGCTGGAGGTTTGGAGGGACAAGGAGCTCTGACAGGAGCCTTAAAAACACCCCAACAAACAAAAGGAAAATGATAAAAAACAAAGGAAAGAAAGAGGGGAAAAAGGGGGGAACAAAAGAAAGAAAAAAGGAGCCCCAGCAATTTCCAAATCACTGCTAAAAATAAAGCAAAAGCACTAATTCAGGGTGCGGCTGGGTGTGGGGAGAGCACCGAGAGGTGAAGCCCTCATCAAAGGCGCAGGACGAGTAATGAGGCACGGAGATACGATTAAAGTATTGGCTTAATCATGGCTTTGATGTCTGTCAGGGCACCTCACCCTGCCGAGCCCAGCAGGGAGCCAGATGTGTCCCCTGCAATGCCCCTCATCCCAAAGCAAGGGGTCCCTGTGCCAAGCGTTGGCACCAGATGTGCGATTCCTCCCCAGCCCACATAGGATGCATCAGCATTTGAACAACCTGCTCTAATGGAAGGTGTCCCTGCCCGTGGCAGGGGGTTGGAACCGGATGACCTTTAAGGTCCTTTCAATCCAAACCAGTCTTGGTTCTATGAGCTCTGCCACCTAGAAGGTCCCCAAACCCACCTCAACCATGGGACACAGGAGTCCCTGCTTGGAGGAAGGCAGGCCCAGAGAAAGGGGCTAAAGAATGACCTGTCTTGGTCTTACCCATTCTCTGTCACCGAGGATGCTGGCGAAATCCCTCATCACACCCTACGAAGACTCCAGCGTGTGTCCCAGCACTACCCCATGCAAAGCATCCAACCTCCCTCCACTTTCACTCTGTCAGGGGAAAAATTGCTGTAATACTCCTGGCCAATTTCTTTTTTATTATTATTTCTTTTCTAATCCGAGGTGCCTAAAGCAAGGTGTTGAAATGCATGTTGAGCACGCAGAGCTTGGCAGGGGATCAAGTCCAAACGGCCTGGGCTTTCTGAAGTCCTGAGCACAGCCTCCATCACCACCGAGCGAGAGCCGCGTGCGCTCAGCATCTCCGAAAAATCACTGCGCGCCGCTTTGATGCAGTGCCAACTTTTGGATCTGCGTGTCTAATTTAAGGTGCTTGGGCTGGAAAATGTTGACAATTATTGTTACTCTAAAATTAAATCAGTGCTTAATTATCAAAATTGATGGTAACTCGGAGTGGCGTTTTCAAAAGAGCCTAAGGGAGTCAGAAGGAGGTTTTTCAAAGGCAGTTTTAAGTCTCAAGGCCACATCCACCTCCTTGTACCTGCAGTTTCTTACTGACTGCTCCTGCTTTGGCACCATATAAGTGGTGCTGAGGTCTCTTTACCAACAAGGTACAAGGTGGACCTGAAACCATGAGCGCAGACTAAAGTCTCCAGCCCTCCAAATGCACTTGGCTAATTCACAGTGAAAAATCAATTGGCTTTGGGTGCCTAATTCTCTTATAATCCTTTAGATAATCCCAGCTTTAGGCTTTCAGATACTGATAAAAAAAAAAAAACCCAAAACACAATACAAGAAATTTGTGCCAATAGAATAGAAAACAAACATATATTGCATATAACTTTCAGATACTCTGGACTTCATATGAAATAGGTGGAGGACAATAGCAATAAAATATTGCTCAAGAGAGAATAAAGGCACCGAGACCATGAAGCCTGAGGCTGAGAACACTGTTTCGTAATTAAGGTAGCCTCCAGACAACGATTGTCATAGGCAGGCATTGCTCAAGGACCCACCCATTATTGCTTTCATTATAACTTTTCAGGAGAGGATCTGTTCCTGGCTTGGCTCCACCTTCACCTAAAGCTCCCACTGGCCCCAGTCACTAACAAGAAGGCACTGATTGAGAAACACTAATGACAGGCTCTGCCCCATGCAAAGGAGCACGCCCGCGGGAGCCTTGCCCTGTGAGGGGTGGCCATGGAGCGGGCTGGCACCATGGGTCCACACCAGAAGGCCTAGCGAAAGAGGTGACACCAGCCAGGGACATCAAATGCCACGCTGGGGATAAGGAAACCTCCAAGAGCAGTGCAGTGAGATGGGGGATGCCGAGGCTTGCAGGGACAGGAGGGGAATGGCTGAATGCTGTGGCACCCAGGAGGATGCTTGTGCTGCTGCAGCCTGGACTGGATGGTTGTTTGCTAGTTAAGTGGGATCCTGCTGGTCTTTGCGCATCAAATCGGTTCAAAAAGGATTGGCAGGAAGGGATTTCTAAAGAAAACTATGCTGACTTAAAAAATAAATCCTGATAAACCCCATATTGCAACCAAATAGCTGCTTTTTAACTACAATACAAGTGGGAGCTGTAGTTTGTCTCACACTCTGTGCTGTTGCATAGACTTAGATGCATTTCCCACAAAAGGCTGAGCTTTGTGCTTGGACGAGGGACGTGTGTGGCTGGGAAATGGCAGCACAAGGCATCCCTATGGGTGGCAACCACTGTGAATCACTGCTGCATTTCTGGATTTGCATTCTGGGTTTTGGCTAAAATTGGCCAAAATTTCAGCTTTTCCATGGAGCGAAAAAAAAGCATGAATTAGAAACTCCTCTGTTTGTAGAAAACCAGATTTCCCACCAAAATCCAGATTTGACTGAAAAAAGTCAATGGGTTGGAATCACACCATCTGGTCCTCAGTGAATTTGATTGGAATCGCAGAATTAACTCCCAGCACCTGATGTTACATTGGGCATGACCATGCCTGTCTATGCTTAACTGCTGACCTATCTTCATCATCCAGTAATTAATATGCTGAGGCAAAGTCATGTTGCAACACAGCCCAGTTTTCTAATGAAGACAAGTGCCAAGAAGGATTAGAAACAAATGAGAACACCCCGAGATGGCTCCTCATACACCGAGCCACTGTGGGCCATTGCTCCTCCACCTCCAGAGCCCCACATGCACAAACCCAGGAGGACCAAAGGGAATCTTGTCCTGGCTGATTCCTGGCAAAGCAGAAATCCCAAAGTGTGGCTGAGCCACTGGCTCCTGCTCCAACTGCTCTGATGTTTGGCCAATTATCAGCACCTGGATACTCAGGCAAAGGGAGGTAATGAAGGAAGAAAAGAACACTTTCAAGTTCTTGTGCTCCTGTAATAACACTGCTAGTCAGCCTGCCCGGAGACAGTCAGGGCACAGCCTGGCTCTTGGGAGCATTCTTTGCTGCTGGAAATCCCAGCGGCTGTGTTGCGGGGAGCACGGGCTCATCCCATGGAAGGCTGAGCCCCATCCCATAGGATAGGGCTGGCTGCAGCGATGTACCCACTTGCACTATGATTATTACTTAATTTCACCCCCCCAAGCTCATTATATCAAGGAACAGAGTCAAATACCATAGAGAAGATCACAGCCCAGGGGGCTGTGACTGACCTGGGCAAAAGCTGCACCAGTGCCTGCACCCAAAGAGCTGCTTGGGGGGACAAGTCCTATCTCAGGTCCTGCCCCAGACCCAGGCAAGCCTTGCAGGAAGAGGACCAGCTTCCTTAATCCTTGACAAAGGGACAAAACAGTGCCACAGATTGTGCCACCACATATTCCGAGGGGCCTCAGGACCTCTCTCCATCACAGTCCCATCACACCTCCCTTTTACTCCATGCATCAGATATAAGAGAGAAGGCAGATAATAAGAGAAAGCAACTCCCCTCCCCATGATTTATTCCTTACTCTATTGTCACAAAAGGCCCCCTCAGACACCATACCATGTATGTACTGGAGCAGACTGGTCCTACTGCAACTTCTCACTTTGATACATGACCCACTGTGAAAAACAAATCTCCATCTTTATGGAATATTAGGCAGAAGCTCTTCCCTGTGAGGGTGCTGAGGCGCTGGCACAGGGTGCCCAGAGAAGCTGTGGCTGCCCCATTCCTGGCAGTGTTCAAGGCCAGGTTGGACAGGGCTTGGAGCAAGCTGCTCCAGTGGAAGATGTCCTTGCCCATGGCAGGGGTTGGAGCTGGATGAGCTTTAGGATCCCTTCAAGTCAAACTATTCCATGATTCTATCTCAGGTGTCCCTTGCCTTTAAAAGAGCAGGGGGTGACCCCAGGCTCCTGCCGAACATCCTCCTCTCCAGAGGGGAGCTGGGGCTGAGTAAAACCTCACTGGGTCCCCCTTCACACGGCAGAGGGGAGGAGAGGTGCAGCTGCCCTTTGCAAGGCCGCGGTGAGGTTTTGTGACTCCAAAGAGCTGGCAAATGCCCGGATAAAAGGGAAAATATGTTCATAATAAATAACACTGAAGTAACACATTGCGAAATATTTACTCCCTCGGAAAGGCGGCTGTTTGCTTTCAGTGGAGCTGCTATCTGATCCTCTGCCAAACAGCACTGAGCGCCTGTAAAAGATACTTCTCTGTGGTTGGCGAGGGAAAACCAGGTGCCCAAAAGTGCAGTGACTGCGTGTGCAGGGGGAGATGTGCACAGAGTCTTGGGGGTCCTGCAAGCTCCCCCTAAAGCTTCTGCAGAGCAGAAGCACCACGAGCTGAAACTCTAGTTTTAATACAACTAATGATATGTCAGTGTAGAGACTGGGGGAAGGAGAAGAGAAGGGGGGAAAAGAAAGAGGCGTTGATAAAATACTTGTTAGAAAGAAAATTGGATTAGCGGTGCCATTCTGGCCATGAAGTTCTTTGAGCTAGAGAAAAGAAAATAATAATCTTGTTCCTTTTTCCCCCCCTCCTCTCCCCGCAGCCCACAGAAGGCCTCACAGCCAAAACATCAGCCCTTCTAATCTTATTTTCTTTCTTCTAGCATGTATTTTATTAACCCCTTTTCTCATTTAACTGCTATGAATAGCTCAGTGGGTAACATCCTTCTTAGAAAGTGAAAACCTCCTTGGAGATGCAGTGCAAGAAGAGAAATGCAGACAAACTTCCAGCTCCCGCGCTCGGAAGAAAAGCCCCCTCTGTAATCCTGTCTGGTGAATCCCGACATTGTACCTCAACCTCAAGGTAACCGCCAGTTCCAGGTCCCCTCTTTGGGGCAGGGAATTCATCTGCTAGGAGGTTGTTCCCAGCTCTGTAACTCCATGGACATGGAGTAGAGATTAGAAAACAAACAAACATCCTTCCTTCTCACTGGGAAAGTACATGCATGTATATATATATAGCACATATAGCCCTGCAAGATGATGTTGGGCACTTCGAATTACCTTTCTTTTACAGCTATCAGTCACATCCAAGGAAATCCCCAGTGTGGGCTAGGATGCTCACAGTGATACCTGTTTTGTCCTCCTATACCCATGCCAGGATTTTGTGCCCCATAAGACATAAGCGAACTGGGGCCTCTGAAAGCTCAGGGGCCTGTTTTCCCTCTGCGCAGCAGTGATATAAGTGTGGCCATAAGGAAAAAAACATCTATTAAATCCTCAAATCCAAAGGAGACAGCCCTGCACTGCTGTAACTAAGAACAGCAATTTGGTCTCACCATAAAGAAAATACCAGCTCCACCAAGTTTGTCTGTTGTCTCCTTCCCTGAAAGCAGCAAACCTTCCTGGGGGAGGAGTGGGAGCAGGATCCAGCCCCATGTGATATTTGTGTGTTATTTTCCTTGACAGCTGTGGTGCATAGTGGTAAGTGCATGTTTAATTCATTCACAATTTATGGTGTAATGAGAACAATGAATGTGTCTGAGGGAATAATTGCTTCACAGCGGGGATGCTGGAGAGTTCAAGTTGGTTGGCACCTGGACTTTGAATCAGGGCTGGCAGGGATTGGCTCCGCCAGCCCCACAATAGCTGGGATAACAAAGCCGATGGGGATGGGGAGGGGGTTCAAAGTTGCCCTGTGCTGCCCGGGAGAGCCGCGAGAGCCTTTGCTGGGACAGCAGTGGCTGGATCCGAGCCTCGTTCGACATGTCTGGCCCCATTTACTGGGTATCCACTGAAGGTGGCTGATGTGGTAGCTGGCTTTTCCCAACTTGCATTTTCAAGCAAGTTTTGCTGTGCTGCAAATCCATGCCCCTTGAAAATCAAGGTTTTTTCCTCCTCTTTTCCCTCTAAGACCTCTTCACTGCCTGGTCCTGGCTGCATCTACCAAACCTCTCCTTTTGTTGGGGGTGCAGAGAGGGGCTTGACCCTTTCCAGTGTCCTCAGCAGCCACATGGAGTTTCAGAGGCCTCAGAGGTCAAGAGCATCCATATAGAGGGCTCAGGAGCTCTGAGCGTCTCCCAGCTGTCCCCACAGCAGCTGTGCTTGCAGTCCCCAAACAAAGCTCATTAGGGGGCTTGTGAGGATGCTCGGGGGCTGCTCTGCACTGTCCTGGAGGAGCACTGAAATGAAACAACCTCAAGAAGGCTGTGTTGAGAAGGCATCACGCTTGGCTCCATGTGCCAATGTCTGGTTACTCACCAGGCTCAGAGCAGATAAATGGTGTTATCTATCATGGGCTCTTTCCTGCAGTGGCTGAGCAGGGCCAGATTTAGAGTTGACAATAAAGAGATGCCGACAAAGGGTTGCTCAAGCCTTGGCCCATGCAGTGCAAGATCTGCTGCAGCCCTCTCAGCAGCTCCTGCCTCTTGGCACCCAGTGGAAGCACGGATCTGATTTCCCAAACAGACATGTCAAAGCCTGAGCAACAAATCTTCCCTGCCACAAATCCACCCCGAGGAGATCATCTATCAAGATGGGGCTCTTGGACCCAGCATCGCGAGTCTGAGGGAAACAGGCTTGTAAAGCGCTGTGAGCCTCTCGGATAGAAGGTGCCATGTAACCATGGAGGCTGTTGTTAATTATTACACCGTTATATTGGGGAGCTATAGACCATCAGCAGTCAAGCTTTTCCATACATGGACTGCACGGGACAGAGCTGGGTCCCCATTCTCCTTCTCCATATGGGAAAGCTCTGCACTGGGGATGGGCTTGCCTTGGACATCTTTCACAGATGCTGAGCCGAGAGCCCTGTTACACATTAACCCCCATGCAGGGCTCTATGAAATGTTTTGAACATGTATGTAACACTTGGTAGTAAATAGAGCCTGCTTTTAGCTGGGGCAACATCTGGGTATGAGCAGATGTGGGCTGAGCTGACGAGCAAACCGCTGCAGGGCATTCCTTAGGGACTGAAGGCATTTTTCTAAATGGTTTAGGAGCATAAATTCAAAGCTGTCACTTGACTTAGGAGCCTAATTCAGATTGAAAAGATCAAGATTTCAGGATCTTATGTCCCCTTGGAAGTATTCCACCTGTCTACACAATGGCAATAGCCACAGTTAGAAGTGGGAGATAGACTATAGGTGCAGACAGACACATGAATTTGTAGTCCTGACAGAGAACCGTGTTTTATCCCATATAGTCTGAGGTTAAACACAACGTTCTGTCAAGCCACATACAGAGGAAAACATGGTTTGGCAGCAGTGTCTTGCATAACCACGGCTGAACATGGCATTACCTCTGCGCACGATTTGCATCGCGGGGAGCGGCTGCCAGTTTTACTTTCATCTGTGCCTTAGGAACATCGAGGAAGCAGCGTTGCTGTAAATATATCAGCCTTCACGTCCTCCCTGCAATGCTCTGTCTCATCACTGTGTTCTCTGGAGCTACAGCTGCTCAGTGTAAACCCTGATACCTCCCTGCCTTGGGAGAACAAATAACAGACACTAAGAGACACCCCACCAGGATGTGGCCTTTGTCTCTCCATAGGCAAGAACAGGCTAAAACCAAAGGTGACTGCAGATGTAAAAGGTGAACTTGGCTGGGGCGCAATGCCACTGCTCTATCCCTTCCCAAAGCTCAGCTGTGGCCTGAGCCCCCCAAAAGTCCCATCCCAAAGGAGGACCCAGACTGACTCCCAAGCCCAATCGCCTCTAGTCTTCCAACAGCATAAATACAGCCCTGTATCCCAGGTCAGGGTACAAATAAAAGCATCCATAATTGCACATCGTTAATTACTGAGGGTGTTTGGGTTTCTTGGAGAACATCAGGTTGTGAAGAGTCTCAATCAAAGAGCCCTTAGGGCATTCAAATCAAGGCAAGCATCAAACCCCAGAGCTGTTTTGAAAACACAGCTTCAAACGCACACTGAGAAGGGGAAAGGCTTTAACCTGCCTGCCCAGTAAATAACACGCCCTGGAAGGGCTCCTCACCACAAAGCAAAGGCAAAGGCTGTGACCTCAGGGGTACAAACATCTGCAGGAGCCTCCAGGGACTCCCAGGACAAATAAGAGGGTGATTTCAGGCACCTTTAACCATAGCCTTCACCCCAACACTGGCAGTAGCCATCACACCACAGGCAAGCGAGGGAGATGTTTCCTCCACTGTATTTGCTCTGTTGCTCTCCCAAGTCTAGTCTTTTGTGCCCATTCAGTGTAGATCTGAGCCTACGCTTGCATGGGATGCATTTTACAGAGTCATTTTTCACCAGTTTAGAAACAATCAGAAGAAAAGTCAACTTTGTCAATAAAATATGATTGATAACTGCAACCTCTGAACAGACCAAACCAATGCATACCATGTAATTATGCTCTTATAGCAACGGAACAGTACTGCAGGCAAGTAAAGTGTGCAAAGAGGGAGTGAAAGCAGCAAAAAGTAGAATTAAAATCATAATAATCACAAATTAAACAGAGAAGGTAAATATACACAATTACTGACCTATGCCCCAAGTTTAATTCCAAATGGGATAAAAGACTGATGTTCAATAAAGATTTAAGAGAATGTGTTATAATTAGAACCATAGAATTAATGCCAGTCTATTTAATAATGTCTTATTGAATTAACTGGGTACTATTTTCATGAGACCTCAGAGACAATTATGATGAGTGAAACCAGTTAATCACAACCTGTTGCAACTGTGAGATTGAGGGAACTTGGTCTGTTCTGCTTAAAAAAATTTAATCAGCAGGGATCTGATCACAGTCAGTAAGGACATAGAAGAGGATTCAATAACATTGGGAAGTAGTTCTTTTTCAAGTAGAGATGGTTTATTTCAGCCAAACCCACTGGATTTGAAGCAGAAAATGAATTCAGGGAAGTTTTAGGAGTGGTGGCCTTGGGCCACTCCAAAGCCCCTTTTGGTCTTTAGATCTCTAAATGCAAGTTTCTAAGCACCCATGCAGCTATTTCACAGCTTACCACTCATATGAGTATGTGTAAGCTTACTCAGAAATGGTCACCATATGAAAAAGAGAAATAAAGGTCTGTAGATTCAGAGATCTGCACATATCGATCAGAAAGCTTCTAAGCAGTCACATGAATTTAGAAACACTATTTCAGTTTAAGCTTAGCATTTCTCACTCTCTTCCTTACAACAACAATGTACCTTACAGTGACTACCTGGCCAAAACCCAGCATCTTCTCTAACAACAGCACTTGCAGGCAAAAGACTATCAGTCCCTCCTCCACCAAGCACCTCCCATGCTGCTCTACAGGTTTAACATAACCACAGCCACCATTTCGAAAAACCCACATGTACACTGCAGAGACAATTCCTCTGCAAAGATAGAATGAAGCAAATCGATATAGTTCAGCATTGCCAGGAGAGAAATAACCAACTCCCACTAGATATATAGGAAGGAACATAGTCTACAGCCCTTACTAGATCCATCAGAAAGGTTAAATGAGTTAACTCCACCAGCACATCACCAGGTCCTACTGAAACACAAACCCACTCCACACAGAATGCTACCTCTACCATTATAAAACCCCATCAACTTACTGCAGTGTAAGATGTTCCATTGTCCTGTGCAGACAAGATGCTTATGCTTACATGATCCTTTTTACAGCAAAGCTGAAGATGCTGATGCAGAAGGCTGGATGCAACACTCACGGAGTACTGAAGGTAAAGATGTGGCTGGACTCAATAATTTTAAAGATCTTTGCCAACCTAAATAATCCTATATGCAGAATTCAGCCCTTTAGAGAAAGACTGCCTTAGCTCTGAGGAAGATATGTGGCAGCACAAACCAGCTCAGGTATAAACTGCACTAAAGGCAGAAGCTACTCATCAAACCCAGCTGTGAGCCTGAAACCCGTAGAAGGTTTATTAGCACACCCAGGCATGGGGATAGGCTTGGAGTTAAGTGCAGGGTTAAGGTTAACTGTTTGCACATGTGCTTTATTGAAGTAGGGTCAAAGCTTCAGGTGGGATGTGCCCTGCAGGGAACTGACTGGTTTGTCTTCCTGCTTTTTGTCTACAATCTGGTAGGTCCTTATTGTTTTGCACTTGTTCCGATGCTGCCACAAACAGCATTAAAAATGGAAGATGTTTCTCAAATTATTTCAAGCGCAAACCACTTGATTTTGTGTTATTTCCACTTAGAGTTGAAATAACACAAGTGTGGATAAATTCACACAACCTGCTCTGAGGACTTCCAGAAATGTTTCCATAACCACCTTTGACTGTAGTGCTCACACTGCTCTGTAAGAGGGGGACAAGCCAACACACCATGAGCTCCTCAGCAGAAGTCACTGACAATTTCAGCTGTAATATTCAGCTCTATTAGAAGCAGCAATTAACAGTAAATGGAGTTGTTGAATGTTTGCTCTGGACTTGGATGAGGCCTGGATGCCCAGTGGCCAAATCATGTGCTAAACAGGTTCCTGGTGCCATAAATGCACCATGGGTGCCATAAATGCACCATTGGCTCCATAAACAAGTGCTTGGGGAACTCATCCTTTTTAGTGCCCAGAGCACCCTAGAGTAAGCATTTTGCTGCAATACTCAGCTACAGACTATGGAGAAGGATTTGAATTTCATACAGTGCCAGCCTGGAATTTACAGTATGTTTCAGGTATTTGAATGCCCAAGGGGCTTTATGTTATACCCAGTGTTACCAGTCCTGTGCCATGGTATGCAGCTCCTGCCTCCCAGTGCCAATTCTCCATCCCTTCAC
This sequence comes from Psittacula echo, assembly GCF_963264785.1. NCBI lineage: Eukaryota > Metazoa > Chordata > Aves > Psittaciformes > Psittacidae > Psittacula > Psittacula echo. The sequence continues at coordinate 4,273,747 of NC_137750.1, read as the reverse complement.
TGACTACTGCGCTCTCCTTCACCAGGAACCTGGGACAAGTGACATTCCATCTGCTACAGCCCAGGGAAGATGAGGAAGAGGGGAGGAAGAGCTGATTAGAATCAGAGTTTTCATTGTAAGATTCAAATCTATACTGAAATTAGTCACCAATGAGCTCATCCAACAGGGATGAACAAACAAGAAGATGACAAGTAAGTGTTGGTAAGTCTCAGGAGATGTAACATTATTCCTGAGCACAATTAAACACAGCCTTACAAACATCCAGGCTCTGACTGTTCATAAAACCCATATGGAGTCATTTGCCTTCTTAGGTCTCTTTCTCCACCACCCTTAGATGCAGAATGAGAGCCTGACTGTGTAAGAACTCACTGAGATATAGGTGGGCTCTGAATTTAAAGAGAAAGTGCCATTTCTGAGGAATTCCCTTCTAAAAATGCTTGTTCTGGAAGTCACCTGTGAAACCACAGGCCACTGCAGACAAACTCCCTCAAGTTAATCATGTTAACAGCTGAGTCTGTTCTACAGCTAATGGTGGAGGTCTGTATCAGTATTGAGTCTTACCGGGTAGGTGCTACCTCTCAGGAGACATGGATTGTCAGCTAAACCTCATCAAACATGACCTGCACCTTCCAGGAATTCTCAGCATTGATCTCTGTGAAGAGACAAAGATGGTGTTATCGAATCCTCGATTTCAGCTCAGGATCACTCTGAAAGACAGATTTCTTATGGATTCTAGGCCTAGAATTTTAATAAATGCTTGAAGCCTTTCCGGGCAAAACTGGACAAAGTGAACTTTAGCATTAGTTTAGCTTAAATAAGAACACCAACCGAATTAGGACCCACAACCTTCTTTTGAAATGATGGACAAATCTGTCCAGCATTAAATTTTGATACCAGGTTTCAAAAGGGAGAAGAACAAGATTCCCAAAGTATAAATCTGGTGAATAGATGTTATGAAGTTGGAAGTATTGTGTTGTAACTTAACTGCCCAGCTGAGATACAAGGTATTGCTTTACTTTGCTCCCTCTACAAATACACATTTCCTTGTTTTCAATCCTAAGTGCTGAGACTAAGTGTGATCCATGTGCTGACATAATACAGGTTCATGGGATAAAGGCTGCATCAGCAGAGGTCAGGATCAAGGGCTGCAAACAAGGGCACGACACAAGGTCTTCACTCTTTTCTTTCCCATGTTTGTCTGTCAGTGAAGGAGACATCGTCTTGTGGTAGCAAATGGTAAATAAGTGATATTTTGTCCAGGAACTTGCCTTATTTACATTATTACAAATGTCAGATAACACAAACGGGAGCTGCATAATTCCTATGGCAAAGTGGTACAAGCTGCTCCCAAACGCAGCGCACTCCCTGTCCTTCTCTCACACGACTCGTTTTTGCAGGATCAGATGCTTATTCAGTCCTTTCAATGCTTTTTCACACAAAACGATTTCTAATTTAGGGAAGAAAAGTGTTATTTAATTATCTTTTTTTGGTTTGAGTTGACCAACTGCACATCTTCCACTGGCTCCATCAAAGGAGCCACCAGTCCCAGAGCACATCGAACTTTAAGTGGGCTGTAGTTGGCAGACTTAAAATTGATCATGCGTTTTAGTTTCAGTAACTCGCAATTTCTGCACCCTTTGATAGCATGCTTTAAAGAACAAGTCTTCTTTAATGACAAAGGCTTAAAAGAAATGACCTTTCTGAACGAAATATCAAAGCTTAGAAAAGATAGTTCCTTGGAAAAAAAAGTCTGGATTAAAGTGACCTTGTGTTCTGAAACTTTTTCATGCAATATCTGACGCTTTTTCCTTTGTACCCTCAGAACAAGACCGAGTATAATTTAGTAGCGTGGTGCCTCCAGTACATTCTGTGATTTGGGAAGGACTTGCAGTGCATTGAGATAATTAAAGGAAATAAATCAGATCCCATGTACAGTCTCCATCAAGACTGCTCATCACTAGAATCAAAGCTGTGATGGTTTTCAGGAAATTCAATAAAACGCTGCAAGATATTCTAGTGATTGTAAATATTTTCTTCTGGTGACAATAAAATCTCTTCCTCTGCAGCAAAATCATTTCTTGGTTTGAAAGCACCATCAGCAGAGATTTGGGCAAGTACCAGGAGTATCTACTGTCACCAGCACAATTAAAGCACTGTTGCAGCAGAAAGCAGAGGGCTGGCAGGAGGAGGGAGGTTGTATCCCTTTTCTTCCAAGTGCACCAGAAACAAGCATATTTGTTACGTGTAACACAAGAACTGTGAGTGGCACTAAAATAATGTGTTACCTTGCTAAGGGTCACCTCCCGTGGCCACGGTGAAAAATGTTCTGATGATGCCTTTTTCTTAGGGGGTTTTATATAGAGTGAAACAAAGCAAAATCAGTAAAATAAGTAAATAAAACGTACACATAAAGCTGTAACCATACTCAAGCTGTTTTCACCAGAGCTTGTGTTGTGGACAGTGAAGCCAGCTACTAGCCACTGGCAATTCCTTACCTAGCAGGGGAAAAGAGAGATAAAGAGCAGATAATATGTACGAAAACATTTCTAATCCTGCCATTTGGACACTACTTGGTACAAAAATGATCAAAGAAATGTTAGTAACTACAAGGGAATTCCAACCAACCTTGAGTCTAAGTTCTTACCAGGTTTACAAGCACCTTCAAAATGGTTCTCATGCTGTATTTGATGTAGGAGAGTTTCCCAGTTTAAAAACTGATTGACCAACAACCAATTCCATCAAAAATAAAGAAGTTCAGGCCTGAATTCAAGTAGCTAGAAGAGGGTCCCCCCCCTTACCACTTTTGAAAGCACCATAACCACCTGGAGATCACGCAAACACACAAGCAGAACAGCAGAATCAAAAAATGCCTCATGCATGAGAAGAGATATTTCACTGTTCTCATGTCTATTAGGACACAGGCAATAACCAGTGGGTAAATCCCAGCATGAACTCTTGGTGCTCTTCCCAAAGAGCCCAGCCATCACTTTCCTTCACATATCTGAGTAGAATCCTAGAACCATTGAATGGTTTGGCTTGGAAGGGACCTTACAACTTATCTAGTTCCAAGCCCCTGCCATGGACAGGAGCACCTCCCACTACACCAGGTTGCTTCAAGCCCCGTCCAACCTGGCCTTGGTGCTTTTGTTGAAAGTCAAAAGAATGGATACTGAGGCAATCTGCAATAAGAGAATCAGACTCTTGTCATTCTCCTCATTTTTCATCATCATATAACCCTCAATGCTGCATAAGTTTAATGTTTTAGAACTACTATAGACACAAGTGAGTGAAGAAGCTTATGGTCTTTGTACAACCAGTCAAATCCATTTCATTTTACTGATCACAATGAACTAAATGCATCCTGACAATTTCCTCCTACCAAAACTCCCCGTTGCTCCAGGCGAGGCTTTGCTGCACCTGCCACAGCACCTCCTCTCTTATCAGAGCCATGACAACCCCTTATCTATAATGAGAAGAATCACTTGTTGATTCCAGGAAGGTGGAAGACCTGCCCAGGCTCAGACCAGGCTGACAATCAGCAAAGCTGAAGCCTGTGTTTGGCAAGGAGCTCCCTGCCAGCACTGTCAGGTGAAGGGGTGCATGGAGCTCAGCCTGCCAAAGCCTCTCCTCATTGATCTCCACGCCAAGTGGGATAGGAGCACAGCTGGAGAGCTGGGACTCGGAACAGCCACATCCAGCCACAGGCACGCCAGGACCCTCCGAATCCTGTGGGGATCACTGTGCCACTGGGGCAAGGGAGGAGAGGTGGCTGTTCCCATCAGCAGTGAGACCCTCTGGGTCTCAGGGCCATGGCTGGACTTGGAAGACAGGAATTTCTGGCCTCTCACAAGCACTCAGACCATTAACTGTGCCGGCACGATGGTGCCTAGGGAAGAAAAAAGCTATTATTGTATTCGGCATATCTAAATTTACAGATTACAAATGTACTAATGTACACCCTGGTGTACCTTGGATGGCCAAGAGATAAGGAAGCCTTCCTATGCCTGGGAGGCAGAGCCAGCTATGAGGATGATTCCTTGTCCGGATCCTTCAGCTTTCCACTGCTGCTCAAAGCTCATCCCTGCAAACCAAATCTGCTTACATTTACCAGGATCATCCAAGAGAGAGCCTGCAGAATCAAGGCTGAATCAGTTACGACTCTTTTTCAATAACAGCCCATAACTGTGTTATCAGTAAATGACAAAAGACTTTCTCCGTGACCAGCATGTGCAACCCCAGCCAGAGATATAACTGGCAATGGTGGCTGCATTTGTCATCGTGGTGTTTTCATTCTCAATCCAATACTTTTCCTTGAAACACAGCATAAAAACATCTCCCCAGTTCACAAAGCCATAAAAACCCCTCATGGGCACTGTGGCTACTGAGGTGAGTGAGATGCCCAAGCAGGACAATAATGTCAAACCAAAATAGTACAAAATAATAATATTTTAATATTATGTAAACACATGGACACAAAACAATGTCAAAATATGTTAAAGTATCTGGGACAATAATAACAGAAAATGGGATTTTCTTCATGTATAAAAGTGAAAAGAATGGTACTGGGAAGTAATAGCAAAACTATTAGTAAAGGAAAGTCTAAGGGCTCAGTAAGCAAGCTCAGCATGGAGTCAAACACACAGTACATCAAAAGCATACGTCTGTAATGAGATAATGATAAAAATAATGGAAGGAAGATACAACTAAAAACAGGCTGGCACGAGCAATGAATGTGTTTTCATGAACTTCATTTTATGTGCTAACAAAATAGCCACTGACTGATCTTTGCATTTGAATTTACAAGAGCCAAATCTTCAAACCTATTCAAAGCAGTCCATTTGGCAATTGAAGAAATCCAACAGCTCCAGCAGCTACCTGAAAACCAAGAGATTCTCATTAGTTATATCTTACTATTTTAACTATAAAAACACAACAGGGTTTGGTCCAGCAGTGGGGCTGCATGTGGCCCCGCTGCTGTCGGGTGTTCAGGAGCACGCAGGGAGCTGCATCAAATCCGCAGCCACAGGCATGCATATGTGTTAAAGCAGCAAAAAGCAGCTCTTCAGTGAGTGAGAGTCAAGTAAATGGTAACACAGAATGTAATATGAATGCAGACTTGGAGAAGAGATCCGGTCAGGAAGGTGATTTTTGTGACCAGAAGCATCACAAAAGCTTCTTCAAGTCTCGGAGCAAACGTCGCAACAGCCCCACTGGGAGAGGAGCTGCTGAGTGCCGTGCTGGCTCCATCCCTGCTTCCCCTCCACCAGGACATTGTGGCCTGGCCTGCTCTAATGTTACATGATTATTCACCTTTTTAAACAGCTATTTTCCTAACTGAGAAGACACTGATTCAGAATAAACTTAAGACAAAACGCATCCCTTGGTAATGCTGCTGATGCTGAAGGAAAGAGCCTAGAGATGCATTACAGCTACAGATTTATCTGACAAAGTTACCTACACTGGACATTTTGCCAAGAATCTCTGATATTTTCAGTTTCTAATTAGCTTTAGCTAATTCTCATTAACAAATAGTTCAGGATTAATACTTTCAGACAACTTTCACACTGCCAAAATTTTTACAAAGGTTTAAACATCTTACAAATCCTTACACTAGTTTTACAAGCACACATTCTTCTTTGCAAGAAACCCTTGTGTGCTATGAAAGGCTCATCAAAGTCTTATAAATATAAAAAAGATGGAGTGGCTTTCCTAGGAAGTTTCCTTTTACTCACCTCTCCATGTGAATCACTTACTCTAAAGGCACAGCCAGGCTTTTTATTGCTGCAGCACTCACCATAATTTATATTGGAGGGTGTAAACGGCTGAAAAAAAGCTCAGGCTCATGAAGATCCGGTACTTTGAAGATGTGATCTGTAATATTATGCATTGCATCATTGTTTTCTATCTTGAAAGGAGGTGGCATCACCGCAGAGCTGCAGCTGTGCACTAAGGCACTGTCTCATCATGAATGTTGAGGCAAAGCCCAGACTTGTAATGCACCTGCAAGTTCTCTAATCTTGCTCTAATAGTACTGACTAAGCACTGGGAAAGGTCTTAGACGCTTGTTTACTGAAAATAAGGATCTTTTAAAACTGCAACTGTATTTGAGTGTTTTAATTAAGCCGTAAAACTTCAATAACTGGGACCCACAGGTGTGAAATGGTACAAATTGACCAAAGATAATCATGTACCTCCTGGCCTGGTAGATGTTCAGCTCTTCCTGGAGGACACAGACTCTTTTCTGCAGAATATTTACCTGTAAAATACAACCCCCATGAAAATGATGGACAAAATCTGGGCTCATTTCATAAAAAGCGTTTTTCTGGTCTCTCCTGCCTAAATAAAAAGCAATTCAGCCACAAACTAGAATTCATGCTTGGTAGAAGACTGTTAGTATGGCTTCCCTGGCCCTGCTCCAGCTGCACGCTACCTACTCCTTTAGAAACAGAGGCAAAACAGTTTTTAAACTCAGCTGGTGGTACCATATGTGTTATGCAAGGGTTTGGGAGCTCCACTTCTACTGTCAACTCGCATGTGATGCCTGCGCTCTGATCCCTGTGCTTTTGCTCTTGTGATGAAGGTGCTCACCTGGACTTCAAGTGTATGGGAATGAATGTTTATTAATACACTGTGACCCCTTTGGAGGACTCACCTGGAGCAGACAATTGGGCAGTGTGCTTTATATTTAGCAATGATGTTAGAAAACTTTGCCCAAGCCACAGGTATTTTCTTCTTTATTTTTATCACTGCTCAGTGTTTTCACCCAGCCTATCCTCTTCATCCTCCTCCAACAATAAATAATCTTGACAGGTGCAGAGATTCCACTGCCTTTCTTGTCTGCTGTTTTCAAACTGGAATTCCAACTATTTTCAAAGACCGGGACACCTGTGCTTCAGTACAAGCCCTGCTCACTGAGTGGTCCGCGCCGACAGCATCCCACTGGAAATACAGCCAGCAGCAATGTGTTTCTGGGATAGCACCCAGGTTTTCATGTGTGTAGTTACTTTTACTCTTTTGAAATGCTGCTCCTGCTTACAGAAGCCCTGCAGGTGGGTATCAGATTCTCCTGTTTTTTCTTTCTAGCTCATTAAAAGGTGTGGTATTCTTGCATTGGCTCCGGAGTAACGCTTCCTACCAGACAGTGCTAATAGACAACCACAATTTAAAAATAGCTTTTTACTATCAACTGGAAATAGATTTCTCCAGTAGATCTTTAACTCCTTATTTCCCACAACTATTTAAATGAGAATGGGATCCCTTGATATGTAAGCAGAGGGTTTACAACCACAGTGTTGAAGTTGGGTCACTACCAGCACACAGGGATATGGACGTTTCCCCTATGAATATTTCCTACTTCTATTAAAGGCACAGGGGAAGTGTCCCATGGATACAAAAAAAACCCCTACAGAATAACCCTTATGTGTTGTAAAGAAAAATTATAGGGGGAAAACTCCCAAATACAATAAATTCCCAACCATCTCCATGGAGAGAGATTGCGTAAGAAAGAGAAATGGAGTTTGTGAATGCATAATTTGTTGAAGAATGGTTCTGACAGTTGGTATAAGGCATGTGCTGGTACCTATCCTGTGTCCTCAGGGCTTTCTCTCTTCCCAGCGCTCATGGGCAGCTCTGAGTCATCAGCACTGCCCTGTCTTCCTCTCACTTCTTCCCTCCAGCCCAGGACAGATCCCAGTCCTTCCCAGCACATTTAAATGCACAGTCTTGCCCTCGGCCATATGCGAACACTGACACTGCTTTCTCTGGATTACTGTTATTCCACACCGATGATCACCTCTCTTTGTAGCTATTTACCCTTCCTCATGTGAGTTCAGGCAACGATGACATTTTGTTTTCTTCCAACTCCTAATATACAGAATAGGAAAGCATCAAATAACTTCTGCAGGAACCATGAACAAGAAAAACACCCAGTTCATTAGTAGCTCCCTGTTCACAATGACATATTGGTATTTCTATAAGCCAATTTAAAAGTCTGTTTCATAGAAATAATATTGATTCTGCATTATTCTAGATGAGCTAGTGTTTTAAATATTAAAGACAAAGCATTACAGAAGGTTATTAGAGCCTCTTTATATAGGAAAATGTAGAAATAACACACTGATCATCTGGACTAGTATCTTAAATGCTATATCCCATTTTCTTTATTATATAGGCTGGAAAGAAAAGAAAATTATTTCCAATTCTCTTGTACACCCTTTACATGCAACCTTTAAATGATTCCTTCAGGAGAAACAGGGTAAGGAAGATGAGAGATAACTGTGTGCTGTATTTGAAAGGTTGAGAAAAAATCCTAATACTGAATACAGCATAATTCCTACTTTCAACTGCCAACTGAAGCAAAATCTGGGATCAAAAGATACAATGTGGTAGCTGTCAAGGTGAGGAGAGTGGAGGAGAAAAGCCTTGTGAGAGATGACTGAGAAGCATGTGAGTGCTGCCATGATTTGGGTTTGAGACTTATTCAGTATTTTTGGCTAAATTTTAGACAGTCAGAATTTCTTGTCTAGACAAGATGGCTTTTATCCAGTTCAAAAAGTTAAAGATGAATAATAAGAATTTACCTGAGATTTCAAAGATACAATGGTGTCTTCAAGTTCCTGTCTCAAAGTTGCTGGCATCAGGCCTTTGAGTGTGGCTTCATATTCTTGTCGTATATGGGTCATCTGTAACAGAACAAAAATACATTTATATATAGATGGCTACTATTGGAAGCTGCAGAGTAAAGTTTTTGCTTCTTTTGCCCAAATTGGGGTCCAAATAAACACAGAACTGTGGTAGCAAGGGAAAAGGAAGGAGAAGAAAGATCAGCAAAAACCTGTAAAGAGCAAATGAGGTTAAAAAGAAGAAGGGAAAAAGAAAACTTTAAGAGGAAAGAATATATGGAAAGGAGGAAGAAATAATGAAAAGGAAGCAGTAAGGCATTTGCTGGGACACGGGCAGAAGAAGCAATAATCATTCCTAAATCTATCTCAATAGAGCATTTATACAGACATATACTTTGCAATTGATAATCAGTTTTCTTTTTGTCTTTGGTGGCATCTGAACCAGGTCACTAGAGCAGTATTTGCCCCTTACTCCCTCAGACAAGGTGAATTATTGTTTCCCAAGATCTGTTTACAACATTTCTCATCTTGTAGGTGCTTTTAAGGATTTTTTATTCCTCATGCAACTATTTTTCATTGCATGTTGTGCCTTTCTCAACTTCACTGAGGCTACAGGACTTTAACAACTAGGTTTGAGACATGTCACAATATCAGATGTTCACACCAAAATGGTTACATCTAAAGGAGGACATTTTAGTCTACAACTATTCAACAGATGCTGAGTAAACAGTACAGTTACAAAGCAAAGGTATATGAGGAGAGATTAGCTGGAAGGATTGTGCTTTGTGTCTCTCCCGTGTGGTTGTATTTGCTGAACCTTGACCCAGGAAAAGCTTTATTACTTGGTTGAATCAGTGCCTCCCATCTCTACTTAACTTCCAACAGGATTAACCTCTTAATTCAAATTAAGCAAGTACTCAGGTGTTTTTCTGGCTCAGCAGCTGAACATGTAAATAAAGGATAAAAGAGATTCAATCAGATTAACTTATAAACTATCTTTAAACTTTCAAACTGAACCTCTTTTTCCAATGGTTTACACACCAACGCCATTTTCTGCTAATTTTGTTTTAGTTACCAAATTGCTTAAATCTACCATTGCAACCACACATCAAAACCTCAGCCCTTCAGCTGAAGAAGCCACGAGTTCCAGCTTCCAGCTCCCGGCTCGCAAGGAGCGCACGCACTGAGACACGTGAGAACCGCACAGCAAGTTCAGCGTGAGACGTGCCAAGTACCGGCTCATGGTAAAAAGCAGGTTGTGCCAAAATCTGCATTATGCATAACACAATTATCAATACAAAAGGAATAGCACAATCTGATGAAACTTTAGGAAAGTTCTATGAGTCATTCCGACAGGCAGCACAAATCTCCACATCTCTATGCAAATAGGCAATTAGAGGCTTTCCTTGTGAACTGCAAGTGAGTGTTGCCACTATGTAAATCTATAGAAAAAAAAAAGATGGTGAGACAGGAAACCTTGTTTGAACTCTGCCTGTATAGAAGCTTGTGATCAGAATTTATGGTTTTGAAAGTTACTCCAATAAATTCACGCTACCATTTCTATAAAGGCTTACAAAGTTATGCATAGGTGCTTTGCCAGGATAAATATTTTCTGAGCCAACAGCTCATTTGGGTGGGGACCTTGATAGAGTAGAAACGTATATTTCAGTTAATTCAACACGTTACATTTGCTCTTGGTGAGATGGGAGCAGAAAGAGGCAGCTAGAAAAGCAAAATGCCTCTATTTCCTACATTTTGAATAATAAAGATCTATTTCATGAGCAAGAGAATCTGGATGATGACTTTGGCGTACGTTGGGGTGACCCAACCAGCACAGAAACTCCACCTCACTTGCACTCAAGCGACGTGGATGTCAGGAGCTGAGCCTGGACTCCAATATATCTCCCTACACCATAACCTAGCCATGCCTACAGAGCATCGGGGACCGATGCCAGCTTCCTCAGGTGCCAGGCACACAGCAAGAGCCCCTTACTCCAATTTTACCTAGAGGAAAGTCAAGCAAGTTTCATTCTAAGTATATGCAGCACAAATTTTGCTACAGCTCTGTGACTGAAATAATACAGTTCTAATTGTGCAACAGTCTTTTTTTCAACCAGGTCACTGGTTTTAACAGTTTAATCTGCAGGTGTCCTCTAAACTCACGCTTCCATGACCACGTTCGCTATTAACTCCGCAAAGCAGCAAGGGGGTTGTTCCCATTTGATAAAGGTATTTCTTGGAAAGGCAGGAAGAAATAATTACTGTGCTTTAAAGTATGTTATGGGGTCGGCTGACAATGGAGGAAGAGAATGAGAAACAAGCCCTGGTAGCTGAAGTGTTGCTTGGAGCTGATTTCTTCCTCTATTTCATGGAGAAGACATGCACTTTGGGATACAAGTGCAATTTGTTTGTTTGCTAAGACAAACCACGTTACTTTCCACTGTGCTCACTAATCATTGGATCACAATAAGATGAAAATAAGATCCCAGCTGTTTCCTGTCACATTATGATAAACAACATGCTGGTGTTTCTGGCTGAAGTTACTCACCAAGGTTTATTGACCCACAAGACTAAACTAGTGCATGGCAAAACCCTAAATCACTTCTTCTAACTGAAAAATAATACGTAGGGGGCTAATGTGTACTAACTTGAATGGGGAGTTTTTAACACTTATTTTTGACCAATGAAAGCTGGGTCTGCAGGGATTTCTCTCTACTTTTTTGGTGCCTTAAAGGCTTTTTTGTTCTTTTATAGCCTCAAGCTGCCTCCCTAGGATCCACAAATAGTGTGTCTCCTCTTGCACTCTTGAGAGACGTTGAAAATTGCCATTCTTCAGCCCTCAGGAGGGCTTTAGCCTGCTGGATGGGAATAGCTCTATTTCATTTACTGTTGCGGTCTTTTTGCTTTAGTTCTGAGAAAGCTTCTTTTTTTATTTGAAAATCCATTTTGGTGAGTTGATTTAATCCAGGAACCCCCAGGAAGGTTTTTTATAGCTTTTAATATTAAGCTGCCACACTGCTCTTTGTTTATTCAGGTTGGTGGCTAACATATGAGGTTTAAAGTTTTACCATCAATCATCTTTGGTGTCAGTAGAAACAACTGAAAGCTGAGGCTGCAGCACATAGCTCATGTGTGCTTGGTCACACGATGGATTAGAGAAAACAAGAAGAGACAAATATTCACACAATTATACAAAGTGATGCGGAAAGGGAGGTTTCAGTTCCACAGGCTACAATGAGAACTTGTCATAGTTGAGCACTGACCATTCTTGAAAGAGGTAAAAGTTGGTTTTTGATGCCCAGAAGAGAAATATCCAAACCTGAGCTTTCCAAACCAAGCAATCAGGCCTGGCTTGCTGCTTCTCAATAGTGCATGATGGGTTTCTTTACTACTTCAAGGAGTCTTCAGGTGGCACAATTCAGTTTCGCAGCTCTTTATCCTAAAAGAGGAATGTTGCTGGGTTGAGTTTGAAGCAGATGGGAGCACAGGACTGATGGAACAAGTCCCATTGGCATCTAGCTGCACTGTAATCACTCTCCTTCGTTTTTGAAAGAAATAACTTAAACACATCCAGAAGAAATACAGTATCTTCAAGACGACCAGATGCATTTTAATCCATGTGTTGAGAACAGCCTTCAAGGCAGAGGATACTCTGCTTCTCTTCTGTGCTTTGCTATAGTCACAACCACACCGTATCTTTTTCAGTTTCCCAATAGCCAGCTCTCCCCTTCTTACTTCTGAGAGGTCTGTGATGCTGAGTTTATCATCCAACTAAACAAATGCAATCTTCTCCAGCTCTCCCAACTGTAATTTACTTTATTTGAACCACAGGAAAATGCAAAAGTAACTCTGAAGTATCCATTGCCAAAGCAAATGAAGGGACCACAGAGGAGTTGTTCGAGTTCCTTTAGAAAACATAAATCTCATCTTGAAGGGCATGAAGTTAACATTTTATGTCAGATAAGAATCAAAAGGTGTTGTGGTTTTTTGGTATCTTAATTTCTGCCTGTTTATGATATGTATGAAGGATAATAATTTCATGTGTGCCAGGAAATACGAGGATAGTGACCAAAAACCATAATTAGGATCATTTAATTGCTATCAAAATTTCTCCATGTTTCAGGGGGAGTGAGATAAGTAATATTCTGACTCTCTCAAATCCCTTCCTGTAAACAATGGTGTTATAAAGCTGTTTAAAAGAGAAATCTCTTTTAAAAGGTTATGCATCTGTTCTGCAATATGCATCTCTGAAAGCAGACATGAAAGATCTGCTGTAATAAATCTGAAGACAGGTTACGGTACCAAAAAGGTAAAAATAACTCCTTCAGCCTTAGGCAAATCATTTAATCTCAGACTAAAGTCTCAGCCTTCTAAATGAGGATAATAACAATAACATTGCGTAGGTCAACTTCATTCAGGTGGTGTGAAGACTGCTGAAGCAGTTTTCTGAGCGCACTTTGGAAAGGGCAAGCGAAGGACAAATTACTGCAGTGTCACTCCAATTAGAAAACCCCAATTAACAAAACCCAAAACCCCAAACAACAACCCGAAGAATGTCAGTGATTAATCACTGTTTGCTTGTGTTCTCCTTTGCAGTGATTCCTCCTTTGCTTCTCAGCACTCTTAACGTCCAAGTGAGCATAGCTCTAATCCCACAAAACTGCTCTGAGTCTCTATGGGCCTCTTCCTCCATCAGCCCAGGGGACACCCGGTTATAGACACTTGGTCTATAACCAAGGAATCAAATCCATTGAAATCTGAATTTCCTTAAATTACGTCTCTCTCAGGTTTCTGTTGTTAATTGGAGCTTGAAATCTTCTGAAGCAACTTTTCCTCATGAAGAATCAACTGATGTATCCATTTTCTCAATGAAGAACAGGATATGAACACTTGTTTTTTCCTGATATAATCAAATAGGAATATCCACTGCTTTTCGGTCCTCTCTTATTTCAGGCAGTGGGAATTTCTGTTCTGGCTGTGCAATGTAGGTTGAAATATGGTTCTGCCAGATTTAGAGAAACAGAATGCAACTTGATACAAATGTTCTCAAGTTCATAAGAAAAGTAATGAACGTCATAAATTGCATGAATTTGGATCGAGCAATGGAGCAAGATCAGCTGAGTGAGTTATTTTGTCAAGTGTACACCATGTTGCTCTCCACTGAGAAAATACTGCTGGAGAACCTCCCCTGTTCTGACAGTTTCAGTAAAACATAAATTAGTGACATAGCTGCCCTCTTTGTTTCTCTGTCTTTAGCTAGTAAAGCATTTGAGCATCCAAAACATTTTTGCCTTGTTGTTTGACTAACCCACAGGGACCTCCAGTTACACAGAGCTGCTCGCTGCACACTGAGCTTTCCGCTCTAAGTTGTTTTCTTCCCTCAAACCTGCATCCAAAAGGCCATATTGCTTCAATGGCTTGTATTTCGATATCTTTCTTTTCTCTACCAAGATCTACCACCTGGAAAACGCTCTGTTTGTAGTTAAGAATTCTGAGTCTGTATCATTCATAGCTGCAAAGGAAGGGAAGGCAGGCAAAGAATAAAAACACCAGTGGACTGCATATGGCAAGAACAGCATTCTTGGGATTACATGAGTTGGAGAGGAATAAAAGCTTTCACTGTCAACACCATAGAACAACCAGGAATGCTGTGGCTAGAAATTCACGCTGTTCTCTCAACCTCCCCCTCTCCAGGGCTCTGCCATTGTTCCAGCTAGGATTTGGAGGATCCCTGACTTCTTTTCCTCTCCTTCCAAATGACTCATCGCAGATGCCATCTTTGTCCCCAAGCACTATGTCCTTCAGTTCGTCAGTGTTGTCCTTTCATCAGTTGGAGAGGTCATTGCTGCACCATGAGGATCCTCTGCTCCACAGGGCGAAGGGGGCTTGGAGACACAGCTCACACCCCTGACCTGGAGAAATGAAACCTAAACCAGCCCCACCACTAACCAGCACTGCTGGGCCAAAGCTGAAAACACATGGTGCTCATTTCTGGCTCTGTTGATTCCTAAAACACTATCAAGATAATTAAGCCTGAAATAAAGCTATAAGCATCTCTGACACCACCACTGGAATGTATTTCTGCATTTCAGTTTTACATTCCAGCATGTGTTACCTTCTATATAATCCTTTCCATCCTGGGGAGGTTCAGCAAGTCAAGGTTCCAGCGTGTGATACACAAAGGTGCTGAGAGCTCGCTAACGGCAGTGAGAGCTGACAAGGCTCAGCAGCACGCAGGATTAGGCTCAGCATTTTCACACTGACTGTGTGAACAAGCAAATCTTTGTAGATAATAATCAGAAGCTGCTTTTACTATCATCATTTCCCCTCTTTCAAGAACAAAAACCTAATCAGCATCTCAACTGGGAAACAAGCTGCCAGGATGAGAAAGCCTTGCAGTTGATAAGAGTCTGCTCTCCTTTGGACATAGGTGAGGATGAGGTGCAGGAGACAGCCATGGCTGTGCTTCCTGGATGGACTTCTGATGGATGGCGTTTGGTGCTGATGAAATTGCAAACAAAGTAACACTTCAGAATTGAAATGATGTTAAAGATCACACAAAGTTGGTCTTTTTTCAGTCTTTTTAGCTCCATCCAAGCACCTCATCCCCTAGAAAAAAATGAATGGGACAGTTTCCTAATTGAGCCTGCATTGCTGAGAGCCCACACTGGAGATTAGATGTCTCTGCTCTTCTCTGCTGTCATCTGAATGGCTCCTCCCTGCATTCCCGTCTCTTCTCGTTTTTTAATTCCTTGCATTAAACACCAGCATTGCTGTCCCTCGCAGTCCTGCTTTAAACACTTCTGAAAGAACAAAATTCCCTTAATAGATGATATGCAGCAAACCACAGACGCTCTACAGTGATGTACTGGTCTCTTGAAAGATCTCTTTCTCATTCACTACTAAGACAAAGAGCTAGAAACGGACATTTTACAATACTCTCTAATTCCTGCATGCCAGCGTATGCTTCTAGTCTTTTTTTGTTAAAAATTCTTTTTCCTTTTAACTATTTATCCTGTAGTTTCTGGTTTAGTGTCTTTCTCCAGCTGGCCACTTCGTTCCACTAATTCATTCCGTCCTATGAAGTAGGTATATATTCGTGTATTTTCCAGTTGTGTCTGATTACCAAAGCTAACATTTGATCACTGACTTCCACACGTACATCAGCACCATCTACCTCTTTTCCCTTTGACAGTTGCACAGTTGGTGAGAGCCTTCACTCCTGCAGTTCCTGCCATATGGAGCTCCTGAGAACTTTCAACTCCATTGATTTCCAGCTCCTTTCAAATCCCACCTGCAAATCTGTTTTTTCTGTGCTTGAATCTCAGCTTCTGTCTCCTTCTGCTAATCTGAAACTTCATGTTAGACAGTATAATTTACTATCTTCGATTTAATTCTGCAGTCCTTCCATAGCAGGCTGTTAAAGAAAATGCTGTCCAACTGTAAAATGTCAAATGCAAAGTTATGATGTAGTCTATCTCAGCCTTAATTAAAAATTGGAGGGGTAATTAATTGATATATCAATAGAATTGCATGGATGGTAGACACTAACCAATGTAAAAGTGGGAAAATAACAAAAAAAAAGCGGTTTCCAAATGATGTCAGTAGTCATTTTATGGTACTGAAGTCAACACTGCCATACACCTACATGGGCATCTCTGTCCATGAAAGAACCAGAATCAGTCTGATTCTTCCCCATCAGCCTCTATCGGGAAGTCTGAAAAGAGAATAACACACTAAGAAGCGGATGCTGTGGACGCTGCACAGCCCAACCAGCATGCTGCCACTCACATCACATTCTTCACTGCTTCTCCGTGGCTCTTCACCATCTTCTTCTCAATAAAAATATTTTCAACTTGAAATGTGTTCACCACAAGTATTCTGAAAGAAATCTTTTATTGTGCTGCCTGCAGCCATGGAAGCAGCAGATTTTCAGGTGCCAGCTTGTGGGGAGTTATGCCTGGCTGCTTGTCTCCTACATTCTGCACAATATATATGTATATATGAAATGGTTTCTGGGAGGAAAACAGCTGAAGTGTGCAATACCCACTGCTTGGGGTGTCAGCAGAGGGCTGGATGGACAGAAGGACCCTCCTTGGCCATGCAGAACTGCGGCAAACCGACGCTCTTCCAATACATCCTCTCCTGTGCTGGTCACTGGTCTCCTGGCTGTTCTCTAAAGTCCCAGTGGAAACTTATTCCAGCTTCTCAGTCCCCCACGGCAGCAGAGACTGCTGAGCCCTGGTGCCAGCACAGGCTGCCCAAGGGGTTAATCGCCGGCTCTGCAGGCAGTGACAGTGCAGAGGCTGCTCTCTGTGAATCACTTCTGTGGTTAAGATCATTCAAATCTAGACTAAGCTTCCCATTTCTGTGGGAGCAGGAATGGGTCTCTGGGGGGAGACTTTTGGAAGCGTTTCAGTGATGTGGGCTGAAACAACCAGAGCAAATGGCAGAATTTCACCACTAACTCCAGCGCATGCTGTTTGTTTCTCAGTCTAAGTGTTCCTCAGCTCTGCAAAACAAAGGCTGCCTAAATCCTCCTCACCTGCAGCTGGCCATAAAGCCAACTTCCATTTGTAAAAACCTAATCTAGAGCTTATTAGCCTGATTTTGGAGAACTTTAACATGTTCTGAGAAAGACAACCCTTTGAGAAAGCCTGGGAATTCAAGGCACTGCCTGGCTCTTGCAATCAGCTGGGGCACCTGAGCTAAAAGTCCTGGAACAGGAGGGAGGCTGGGTTTGTACCAAATACTTGCTCATGTGAAATTCAACTGCTTCCACATGATTTTTCCAGAGGATATATATAGCAGGAGAGGGTGATGGAAGTGAGGGCAAAGGTTTTCTGTGATTTTATTTGATTGCATTTAAAACTCTGATACCTTTAAAAATTAATCTGAAAAGAAATACAGAATCATAGAATAATAGAACCCCAGACTGGTTTGGGTTGGAAGGGGCCTTAAAGCTCACTCAGTTCCAAGACCCTGCTACAGGCAGGGACACCTTCCACTAGAGCAGGTTGCTCCAAGCCTTGTCCAACCTGGTCTTGAACACTGCCAGGGATGGGGCAGCCACAGCTTCTCTGGGCACCTGTGACAGTGACTCTCCATCCTCACAGTAATTGTTTTCCTTATATCTAACCTAAATCTACCCTCTTTCAGTTTAAAGCTCTTCCCCCTTGGACCAAAACCCCCAAAGTAAAGGGATAATATTACTCAAGCCTTCCAGCCATTGTTGTATTAAGAACTACTTGGAACCCACACCCTGGACACAGGCATTGGTTGCTCATCTCTGTCTCACGAAGCCTTGCTCAGAGCTTCACAGATCTGCAGGCAGTGGCACTCTTCCCATTGAGCAGAAGGTGTGGCAACTGTTAGAAGTTCTCTGTGCTGCACAGCAACTGAAATTTCAGAACGATGCATCACAGCGCTCGTCTGAGAACAAATATATTTAGTTGGCATGGAAACAGTAAGTTAGGCTGGATGTGGTAAATATCCAGCAGTCATAAAAAATTGAGCAAGTTAGAATAATAAACATTAAGCACACAAACTCGCTGAAGGCTTTTGAATCACAGCTCTTTTACAATTATCACTCCCGTTTGAATTTGAACATGAGTGAAAGCCACTTAACAAACTAAGCTGCTCCATTTTATCCCAAACAGCTCTACAACATCCTTATTCAGATCACTCCTTTCTCCCTTTTTTACAAGGGAGATAACTCGCTTATATTCTGATAACTCCCTCTCTATTTATGGAAAAGAAGAAATTAAAGGGTTGGAAATCCACATTGGTATTCTCCTTCATTTCCACGGTAATATTCATGGATTGAACCGAATTGATTTTCTGTCTTCAGAGAATCTCTCTCCTTTAAGACTCTATTTGTGACTTGACTGCTTGGAGGAGTATTCCTATGGTATGAGTATCTATGGGGTTGCTACTTCAGTCGTGTGCGAACACCGGATCTTTTTCTCCTCTATTAATCCCCATTAGAAATCTTACACCATACTCAATCCACCTCTATAGTTAAAAACATTAGAACAAGGAAGGAAAAGCACAGGGTCTTCTTCTGAAAAACTTCTTGTGTGTAATTCTCTACAGAGAGATTCCTGGAGCTTTTCAGGGGACAGCGTTGGGGTGACTACCCTTACGAAAGGAATCTGAAATAAAATGAGGTATTCTAAAGAAATCGAGGTAATCAAGCAAAAAGATCACTACCACGAAGTTTTATAGAGGCCCCAGTTCAGCAGAATTTGTTGCCCATGCCTCAGTTCCTGCATTCATTAGGGCACATGCTTAAGCACTCGGTGATGTGCGTCATTTTTAATTGCACCTTCACAGGATGTACAGTCTGCTGCAGGAGCAATGCAGATTTTTTACCTATGACTGACAACTGCACAAAGCCACATGACTCAAGAAAGAGAAATGGTTTCAGTACACCGAAAGCACTTTCTATCAGAAATCTTGTCTTTGATCTAGGCACGTATCAGAGACAAGCAAGTGATACAGTACAAGAGTATAATGATACACGAACAGAACCTAAATGGTTGACAAGAAGGTGGTTCCCAGAGTTACAAAATACTGAGATATAAGAAACTTCAAGCATTGCTTTGCAAGGAAAGGTTTGGACACACTCGAATTTCCTAAGAACCTTCCCAGACTGCTTTTACTGTCATGGGGCTATATATATATATATATATATATATATATATATAAACCCTATATATAAACCTCTATATATTAAGTGTGAGTTACACTGAATTTACTGCTAGTTTGTCACTTTCCATGACTATCATTACTTATATCTCAAGAAGGTGGACATCTAATTTTGAACGAAACATCCAGCATTTAGACATGAAGGAAAATGATACAGTTCTCAGACTCCAATCTAGAAGCGTAGCATTACTGAACACATGGACCATTGTCCTGAACAACCACATTTAGCAGAGACAGGACAACCTTTATGGAAAAGATAACATTATTTAAGGTCAGTCAAAGTGGGAGAAGTTCGCAGACACTTTTGACAAATGTACATTCATTTGGATTGGAACTCATCATTCAAGTAACGTTGCCAGACTGATAAAACAACACAGATAGAACATGATTGCATGTACTCACACTGTAAAGAGGACCGAGAGAGTAAAGAGGAGTAAACACAAGCTCATGCAAGAACATGAAGTACTGGAATGAAAAAGCTCCATAAAAACAACAGCGCCACACTCGCCTCTAGACAGCTCAGGGCTTGCCATCAGACTCCTTCTAACATATATCTCCCCTCTTCTTTACAGCATAGCTTGTCTCTCTGGATAATTATACTAAAGAAAGGTTAACTCTGTGCAATCACTAGGGAGTTATTGTAACAAAGAGTTAAGCTTCGTGGATCTGTCAGTCACTCTTTGAGACTCAAGACTTATAAGGACATTGCACCGAAAAAAAGACAAACGTGGAGCACTAAGATACCACCCAACAAGCCATAACGAGAAACAGCTTCTTACTTTAAATTAAAAGCACAACAAAATGTTTTTTCATGTCTCATTCATTTGTTTGTTGTTGTTACAGAATCAAAACACAAGATTTTTCCTTTTAATGAAAACCAGAAACCGTTTAACCCTCTCTCCTCCTTATTTATAGACACGGAAAAGCTCAGAGAAGTGGCCTTTGTAATAGCCCCAGCACAGATTTGGATGTTCCATGCAATTCTGATCCAGGCAATATTTGGTAGAAACAGAAAGCAAGTTCTCAGTCACAGCCTTAAATATTTCAGCTCCCTGATGGGCTGACAAGTCGTTAGCTACTGTTAATACTTGATGAACATGTTTACAGGTAGCCTGGCCAAGACATAACAACTGGAAATATGTCAGAGCTGTCATTTTCCCATTTTTCTTCTGGAGAGATAAGCATAACTGATGAATTAACCAGGCCCAGAGAAGACACACAAACAAACTGCAATGTATTTGTCTGCAAAATAGACCAAAGCCCCCTAAACAAAAACATCCTCAATGGCTCCAGCTTCAGAAAGTCCCAACAGATGAATGGCAGAGACAAGACTGTCGACAAACATAGATATGAGCCTTACGGTAAGTCTGCTAAATATCCACCTGCAGGGAAAGCTCTAAGCTGGACTGTGCAGTGTCATTTAAATAACATTTCTGTTGTATTTATACCGGGGAATGGACCAGCTGAGCCAGTCCTTCAGTAATTTGGTGTGGACAGGATAATCCTGCAGGTTGTTTTGGACCATGTGCTAAGAGAAAACCTTCAAGGCAGAAAGCAGGGACCATCCTGCATGTCCAACCTTCTACTTCTGTATTTCACAACCCATTTTTCGCTTCTTCTGGATATTTTCGCAACATGGCAGTAGCAAAGATGAAAGAAAACCAGAGATTTGGAAGAGGATCCTCCTAGTGTGCAGGCCAGGGCTGCTCCCCGGGAGGGACGACCATGCCCCAAATAGCTTATTTTCCTTCTTCTTTTCCAGGACACTCTTTGAAGCCAAATGCAATGCTTGTGGGCCAGTTCACTCATTACACCAAATTCCTTCAATCCTGCAAGCACTGCAGCTAAGGGTGAACCTGGCCCAACATCTGGATTTGGGAGGCAGAGGGGGAGGAGAGCAGAATCACCAACTCTCCTGAGAGGAAATAGATGAACATAAACACCAAGGGTGAATGAGGGTTCCCATGGGCAAGTGGGATGACAACAACTGGGGAAAAAATACTTGAAACTAATGATTATTACTCTTCTAAAACCACCCCAACTTACTATGCCTGCAGGTATAGGTTTAGAAATGCTTTATATAGGACGTAAGTTACAGATACTGTTTACTCAGCACCAAATAAGTTCTCAAATGCTGCACAAACTGACTTATATTACAAATTTGGAATTCATACGTGATTCAGACAGCCGCCCCCTGTATATTTTCCAGAATGCTTCAAATCAATCTGTTTTGAATGCAGATCATTGATTTTCAGTTTCAACACGAGTCTGTAAACTACATACACTATGTCACTTAGAACACACTAAATCTCTGATTCCACTGAAAGCATCCAGAATAATTTTAGCACTATTAATCATATGGAACTGTTTACAGACAACATGCTGGGACAATGAGTGCATAAGATCAGGAATAAAGATTATTCTAGCTCAGTTATCATCCAATTATAATTCTCTTCATAAAAGCCATTAAACAACAGGTTAGGATACTCTCAGAAACCTCTATTAAAACAGTATAGACGGTTCAGAATAAATGCATCATTTAACAGCTAGAATAGTTGAAATACCAACTTGAAACAGAGCATAAGTATTTGCCTGCAGGGTTCAGACAATTTAATTCTGGTTTATTATATAAAAAACCAGTGGTTTTGCTTTGAAGCAAGATATTGTTTTTAAACATTGGACTCCTTGCCCAAGGGAAGAGGATGGGGGGACAGCACCGGGTACCTGCTCATGGGTCTCCAGCTCCCTGCGTTGCAGCTTCTTCTCTGCAGCCCGTGCCAGACTGTGGTAACTTTCCACTTCATCTTGTAAGGCCTGAAACAATACCAAGAGATGCAGAACACACATGAGAAACATGGGATGGCAGAAAAACTTGTAGGTAATGCCTTTCAATGAGCTGATTAAGAAACCAGTGCAGAATCAGTGCAGCTCTTTAGCTGCTGTTGCTTCCAGCTGTAAGCGGTAGCTGCTGAGATGTGACAGACGCAGTTTACCCTTGTTGAGTAAAGCTATTCTGCACAGGTAGAACCATCGAACAGGAGTGAAATCTTAGTAGTTCTATGTCATTACAGGCCACAGGTATTCACACTAAAAATGTAATAAATACCCTCAAAGCTTGAAAGGGAAATGGAAATGTTGCACTTGCAAATGCCTCTGAGTTTTCTTATCTTTTTATTTGTACAATCCAGGATTCCTAGGAACACTTTTGCAGTGTACCAATAACTTTTCCTTTAAGCCAGAAGAATAATCCTCTCTCTGGAAAACCATGTCTGGAATTTGCAGTGAAAATGTATTCTATATTATTGAAACGGGATGTTTGTGGGATGAGGGGCTCCCCTCCCGCTCATATAAAGTCGAGCATGTGATCTACAAATGAAGTATAAATGGCAATAAATAAAAGGAATATTATGATCATGTCACTTTACCACAACTATCCAGTCTTTATTTAGTTCAGAAATAATCACTTCTAAAACCAAGCTCATAAAATGCACTGACAAATTTCTTTTGTCATTATTGTTCTTCTTATATATTTATTTTTATTACGGCAGGCCCTCAGAGCCTTGATCTTTTTGTTATATCCTTAACAAAAGAACAGTCATGCCCCAAGGAACTGATAGTCTATGTTATTTCTAACAGATAGACACCAAACAAACAATACAAAGTTTCAAAGATTTCTTTTTTCAAGTTTCCTCCTCATTGTTAATGTTTGAATACACACTTAACATTTACTTACACGTTTACTAAAAGCTTAGTTCTGTTGTCAGCGTGAATAAAGGCATTGTTAACTGCAAGTGCTGACTCGAAGCAAAGTGCACAATGTGGATGTGAGATTGACATCGACACAGAGGCAGCTGTGGCAGCAGAAAGGGAATATTTTGAGTTATCTTTTGTATGCCAGGAAACCAGGGCACTGCTACCCATCAGCTGGAAAGCACGGTGCAGGGCAGGACCTGGGAAGGGACTTGCCTGGAGATATGCTATAAATGACATTGAAGATGCCTCCAGTGTTGCCTGAACTGCACAGAGACCTTCTGCAGAGCACCCCTGAAAGGAGCCCAGTGAGCCCATGAGCTCAGTGCACTTCACAGAACATGCGATACTGTTTGCATTTGCTTCCTCCAAGTAGAATACCTATACATAAACCAGGATCATTAAAAGTACTCACAGTGCAAAGTTTTAACTGAAAAAAACACCCCTTTGCTCTTTTCCACAGCACTGAAATACTGTACTCTCAAATAATTTACAGGATAAAATTGCTATTGAGATAAGATAAGAGGACTACTTATGATAGATCTTGCACATTGTTTTGAAGTGATGCCAGGCATTAACTTTAAAGTCTTGTAGCTATAAGACTATTACATGTTCTCATGCCAAAAAATGTAACCAGACCCAAGCATGAACTTCAAATCTGCCCAGGGACTTTCATGCTATCACTGCTTCTGAGAAATGTTGAAATCCAGGCTTTGAATATGTAACCGGTCTTCAATAGTCAACAACTCTTGAAGTACTAGGAATTTGCATTAATATAATGAAATATATGTGAGAATTGTAGGCTTTTTGTTTTCTTTTTGTACATCTAATTTTGTAAGGGAAAACTCAAGCATGCTTTGATTTAAAACCTAAAATGATCAGGTCATGCAATGTAGGAATGGAATACAGATCAGGGATGTTCCACGTATCACGGAGATCACCAAAGACCCAATTAGTCTGACACAAGTCCTGCCATGACTCCAGACATAATGAGTACTGGACAACTCACAGGAACATTCAGAGAGCACATTTTGGATGAACTGCAACGTGTGACCCGTCTTCTCCTGCTGGTTCCACATGATCAGTCCAAATACCTTGGCATAGTGAAAAATAAGGAGGGAGGAAACCTCACTACACATCAGTCATCCTACTCGGACTCCCTCGTTGTGTTCAAAAGCAAGCTTCACTAT
The DNA here is from genome assembly GCF_963264785.1 of Psittacula echo. Lineage (NCBI taxonomy): Eukaryota > Metazoa > Chordata > Aves > Psittaciformes > Psittacidae > Psittacula > Psittacula echo. The sequence goes on along the minus strand of NC_137750.1, from coordinate 4,249,476 downwards.
TTCACAGGACTTCGAAGCTGGTCAAGAGGTAGCACATGTATGTATGAATGCATATGTGTGTATGTATGTACAAACTTTGCTCAGAGAACAGATTTATATCATGCTCCACCACACAAACCTGCAACTACTGAATACAAAACAGGATCTCAAATTGTTCTTGGTAAAGAAAGCAACCACATGGCGGTAAAGAAGACAACTGGGACGCTGCCGTTTCCTCCCTTAATTTCTCTATTTTACATTCCTTATTTACAACAGAAAAATATATACAGACCATAAAATGAGAGGTTCCTTTAAATGTTAAAGTAACTGAATTTGTGAAAGCCAGATAAGAGAGTTTTTGTTAAGTCCACCTACTCCAGATAGTGTTTGCCAGCATATCAAAGTCTTATAATTATCCATTCACCAATTGTCCAAACCAGCACACACTGAATGAGTTTAGAGACTTTTCCACTTACATCCTAACTGGTTGTTGGTGTGTTTTGTATTGGGATGGCAGAAAAAAAGACTGACTCCTCTGATCAGTCATGAATTCCTCTCACTTGACCGTTTTTGGCCTGTTGCTGTGTGCATACCAGCTCTCCCACTGGTCACTCTGTAGAATCTAGTTTTGCTTTTAAAGGATGTTCCACGAGTAATTAATACTAATTTGGGTATTTCAGCTTTCCTATGAGTACAAGGACAAAAGAGTAAAACATCAGGATTTGACTGAATTCATGACAAAAGAAAAAGTGACATCAAAATCTCATGGTTGCTGTAGATTCCTGCATACAATTAGCTCTGAAAATACTAATTAGAAGTAAGCAAGTTTGTTGCCCATGATTTTCATTTCCTAGGAGGAATCATGAGGAATGTCATGAATAAAGAGCTCTTTTGAAGATCACACCGAAATTTCTCTCTCTTGTCAAAAAGCTTCATATGCAGTGGCCAGAGCCTGAACACTGATAGCTGCTTCTGAAGCTATCCAGTACCCTCAAATCTTTTTCTGTATCTAACAGAGAAGCTGTTGTCACATAGAATACTCTAAAACCAGGAGATAACTTACCCCAGGTACACAGAGAACATGTCTTCGGTAAAATGAATGGGTTTGGTTTTGTTTAGAAATGCAGTTTTTATTTTACAGCTTCAAAGTGTCAGATTTTGCCCAAAGAAAACAGAATTTATGTTTAAGAACTGTAGAGATGAAGAAAAGGGCCTTAAAAATACAAAAAAACCAGGACAATTTGTAAGTGTCGGAAGCTTTTTTCCCCTGAAAGGAAAACAAAGCCTAACTGCTTTAGTTAAATTTTTCCAGGTACAGATTTAATCCCCGTCCCTTGGCTTTGCTGAGCTGACTTGCATCACTGTTATAGAGACAGTATTTTTCAGTTCAACTGGCTTTCAAATGCCATGTAAACATGTTTGCTGTTGAATGTCTACACCATACCTGACCTTGGAAGTGCTTTGTGTTGGCCTGAGAACAAAGAAATGAAATGTTTTGCTTTCCAGCCCAGATATCCTACACTTTGAAAAGCACTTAAAAATGTAAATGAGATAATAAGCTCGACTGCAACAATGTGGTTGAATTACAGCCATATAAAAGGAACATTCAGTTCATTTATTTATAAAAACTGAAAGGATCCTAAAATAAATTCATATTGTAAACGATTTAGTCGCATACAACATTCAGAGGCACGAGAAGGACGGAAGAGAAAAGTAATGGCTTTGAGAATACGCCACTGAAATATTATGGTCAGATTTTGGGACTTCAAGTGGAGCTGGTGGACGAGCCCGTCATTGTCACCATGAAACAGGAAACGTTTGGGTATCAGCTGATATGAAAGGAGAAAGGAACATCTGAACCACGTTTCTAGGTAGGCACTTCTTTTTTCCTATTATTCTATTGTGGCTTCATTATCACCAGGAAAATGTTGAATGAAGTTTATTTCAATCCCAACTATGCTCATGGGGACGCAGAGAACTTTTGGAGATGAGAGCAGCACACAGGGAGTTAGTGCAGGGTTTGGCCTGAGCGGCTCGCAGAGGTGCTGGGTTGACGCATGAGAGCAGAGGAATTCAGCCTGACTTGTGGGTGCCAGGCTGAAGCTGCAGAAGAGGGGTCTTTAAAAACAGAACAACCTGTAAAACATAGTTTTGACAAGGAACCACAGAGAGACACAAAGGAACGCTGCCAGCATCACACAGTCCTTTTTCAAGGCAGAATAAATTTTTGGCATTACTTTCAGGGCTTTAATCTAAATCAACTAAAAGCTAGCAGAGAAGAAGAGTCCTAGGAATCCCATAAGCAAGTATGATATGGGAATATACGAAGGATTTAGTCTTTAATATATGAAAACTGATTTGATTATCCTTTGACCACAGGATATTTTAAAAAAGAAGTGCTGGATTTCCTGAAATAAAATTAATTTCTGGGAGAATTGCGTAAACAAGTAATTATTATTTTGAATGGATTATTACTATGGAGATACTGTATTTACAAAGGTGGGATGTTTTGCTTCCTCAACCTGAAATAACTTCCTACTTTCGCTGTGTTCCTGAGAGCAGACGGCTTGATTCCTGCTCCCACCCCACCAATGGCAAGTTTGGGATCACAATGATTTGTCTCTCCAATACCAAGCATTGAATAAATAAAATGACAATTAGAAAGAAAATAATCTAAAAATGTTAAATAACAATGTAATTTGAAACACAAAGCGCCAGCAGGGAAGTCACTGCTCATCCTGATCAAATTATGCCAGATCATGGCAGAGTCTTTTTGTGATACACATATGTAATTCTTATTAGCTGTACCGGAATACAGCTGGAATTCTGTATCAAGAAAAGACCTCAATATTTATGACCAGTGTAGAGTAATACTGTAACTAAAGGTAGTAATAGTTGGCACTTTTCATCTTCAAAGAATTTTTCAAACATTACCAAATTAAGATAATTAGTTAATGAAAGATGCAGCAATAAAAGCCACCATAATTACCTACGGTAGTTTTAATTATCTCCTTACTAATGCCCACAGAAGGCGGCTTCCACTTCACATCCTCAAAACATGTGCCAACAATAATTCTGAATACAGGCCCCTCTTTAAATGTCTTCTAAATTCAAATTACATCCATTGATGTGTTTTCTCTCCCTGGTCATGAGAAGAAAACTCAGCTCTGGAACTTTAAAGAAAGTCCATGCAGACGTTAACAAAAATTAAAGCTAACTTTGTTCCAGGAATATATGTGGAGATACTTTAAAATTTTGCCCTTAAAATGCTCAGTCCTGAGTCCATGAAGCTGGAAGTATGGGCTATCCAGGCAGAACCTCCTTATTATTATTACTGTAAATAAATTGGGAAGACATATCTATGAAGATCACTGATGCAATGCCATGAGTCAGAGCAAAACAAGTGTCTTTGGAAAGTGAAATACTGATGTTTGAGCCAAATTGCTGGTGCATCCTCAATGCTTTTGGGGTTTTCATAGAGCTTCAGTCCACCGTCACTGCTCCAGCCCTCAGATACTGCTTGTTCTCTATGCACATTCCAGCGCACGACTGTTTGAAAATGTTTGTAGTCAAGTTGCCTCTTGTTTTTGGTGTAAAGCAAAGGAAATCTTATGGTTTTAACCTAATACATGTGTTTGCTGCTCACATATGGCAAAATTCCTTTCTGGTGGGAACTTTTTCGCTGTTGTTGCAACACACTATATATCCAAGAAGTCTCCTTTGATGTTGAACTATTGCTCCACTACTCATTACGCTACTGATTCAATATGAAAGGCAAGATTTCTGTGGTTTTTGTTAAAACAATAGCTTTGTTTTTGCAAACAAAGTTTTCCATAACCTATAGACAGGGGCCAACATTACTGCAGCCAAAAAGAAATCCATTCTTTTATATTGAAAATAGTTATGGTGCTTAATAATACACATTATTCTTCCAGCCTATAGGTAACATTACAATTACTATTATGACTGTACAGAGAATTTATGCTTTATTGCTCCTCAGGAACAGAAATTAAACCACCTTAAGAGATATTGTACGTCCCTAACATTTTACGTCCACTGACCTCCTTGCCTTTTACAATCAGTTCAACTTCATTACCTGAGTGAAGTTGCTAACAACTACGTATGGATGGGGGAAAAGAGAAGTCCTGCAAAGACCCATCTGCACAGTGTCCTAGCATGCAATGACAGTACAGCAAATCTGGGACTTCATGCCTAATACATAATTTTAACCACTAACCACTATTTCATGAAGAGTGAACATAAATTACAACACAGAATGAAAATGCAAATGGTAATACCTTTTAAAATGCACCCCTAAAAGAGCTGGTTGCCCATCTTCCCCTATCATTATGAAGAAAAAGGGTTTTTTTGGTTAGGAATGAGATAAAAGGGCTAATTTCCAAAGGCACAGAATTCATCACCTCCCACATGGAATAATGTGAACTCCCATATACTGGGCACACTCGGAAGTCTGGCCCACTTTGCTGACATCTCAGAATGTGAGTGGAGATCACACAAAGCACCACCACGCAAGTCAAGCAGCTCCTTTCTGCACCATCCCGTATTGCTTCTGAGATTTGCCAATAGGAGACGCCATTGTTGAAGTACAACAAATTCTTCTCTTGAGGGACTTTGGGAAGAAAGAAAGGGGTTTGGGAAGGAAGGGAATAATTTGAGCCTAAGAACAAAATCAAGCCTCTTTAGTAGTAGTGAAAAAATTTAAAGTAGGTAACTTACCATAAAAGAAACATATATGCAAACATTTTCCCATCGTGGTAGGCTCTAATGCTACACTAGTTTCATTTTTCACAACTCACAGGCAAGAGACTGACAATATATTATATACTCTGGCTCTGGAGTGGATCATCAGCAATAATTCCTAAGCAGTTTCTTAACACTTTCAGACTTCATCTGGGTGGGTGTCTTTCGGAGATTCCTTGAGCACTGTTAGGGTTGTCAACATGCATATTTTTTCCTGCTTTGTTCCTATAAAATACTGGTGTGTTTTCACCACTTTCTGTAATACTATTTTTCTGCAAAGTCTTTAGCTATATATCCCTAAAACCTTGATAGCACCAGCAGAGCTATTCATAGGCTTAAAATTAGGCAAGGGCCTAGGCATTTTGCTGAGTCAGGGCTTCACTGCATGACACTGTAAACTCCATCCTTGTGAAACATAAAGGATGTCATGAGGCAGAGCAAGTCCTGCAAAGATAAAAATTCAAAGAAAACAGCAGCAGGAATTGTAAAGTCAGGCTCTTTCTTCAAGGGGAGCCAAAGAAGGAATTGGTTTTGCTTTGTTTTTAGTGGCTCAGGTGATAGGAGAGGGGGAGGGAGGCAAGGTTCAAAGAGCAGTAATAAACTTGCTTTCATCTGCTTTTCTCAATGAACCACAAAACCCAACAAGCAGTTGCCATGTGCAAGCACTGCTTTGGCTATGAGCAGGACGTTTTAGCGTTGTTGCAATGAAGTCATTCGGAAAGCTTGTCAGCTCGGAAGATTTACTGTGTTATTTACCTGGAGTATCTTTTAGTATGCTTTGAAACTGGCTTTTCCTTTTTCCTGCATGAGTTTCATGGTCAAGAGCAAGGGCAGAGGTTGCCCAAAGGAGAAAACTGCTGAACTTTTTCCCCCTTTCACTCTTGGAGGTGTAGACAGAAACACCAATGGCTCACATACACCAGATAAACCGAGTCTTTTAAACCTAAAGATACCCTGACATCTTAAGCGTACACTTATGAAGGAAAAGTTCAAAACTCCATTTTAAACCACTTATGAGAGGATTTACCAAGATTCTGCCTAATGTTCAGCTGACGCATTGTCAAAAACATTTATCAGAAGCCTTTTGAAGTTTCTTAGCTCCCCCCTAGTTATTAAAACTTGAAATGCAGAGTTCGTTATCAGCCTCAGAGCACACACAAAATACATCAGGTATTTTTTAAGTCAACTCTTCAGTTTGATTTTGAGGCTCTTACACGAAGTAAACCATTCCCAATCAGGTTAATGTCTGACAGATAATGCAGAACAGGCGTAGCTGCAGCACCTGATTGATCCACGAGACTATTTTCATTTCCTAATTTGCTTTTTATTAAACACTTTGCAATCAAAGGGAACAGCACGGAGTCTGCCACTCTCAGAGCAGGTTTCCTGTGAAGACCTGATGTTGGCTTCAACATTTTCAGACAACTCCTTGAATTTTTGATGCTATGTTGTAAGCATATCTACACCATCACGTCAATGGCTGCGCTGTGCTAGTGAAAAATTGCTATTGTGAATACAAATTAACTCGTAAAACATCTGGTTTTGCTGCTTGCTCTATTCTATACCAACAGCTCTGCAAAAACAAACATCAAGGGCTCGAGCAGAATTTCCTGCAATGACCTAGAGAACTCCTGACTCATGATAAAGCATATTTATCAATCACTTGCTGAACAAGGCAGGCTTCGCATGGCCCGGGGCTCCATTCCCAACTAAGTTTATCACCAAACTGCCACTTTAAGTGGGTGTTCGGAAACTTTACACCTGGAGGCAGAGCAGAGGTTCCAGCAGACCCCTGGTGTTCTACAAACGTCTCCTTAAAATGCATTCCTTGTCACAGATGCATGAAGACCTGGAAAACTAAACATTTCTAACAGGCTTTACAAGGTATCTTATTTTGCTATGCTCTTTTAAAAGCAAATATGAACGGCTCAGATATTTCTAATCAATAGGCTAATCTGATTCCCAGTAAGAACAAGAGAAAAGCTATTTATTTTGTGCAATGAACTAGCAGACTGCCCAATATTTCTGGAATTCTCCTGTTACATAAAAGAACACACATTCTCTTACACATATGCAATCAAAAAGAATCCTAGTAATGTCTTTATACCTTTCAAAGTAACCTTAATCATCAATATTAACTCGCAAGGGAAACCACTGCTTTTTGAACTGCACAACAGCGAGCTTGACTCTACAGTGCCTGCACACTCAATACATGTGAGATGTGAGAGAAGCAAAGAAATATCTTCTAACGCTATGTCTGCAAGCCAAAAGTGGGATGATTCTCAACAGAGGGGGATGCTCACTTGGAAACTTGGAAATTTTTTCATTCAAAGTCTTTAATGACCTCCAATCCAATTACATTTGTAAGAGACACGACAATGCCATTGCTCCTATCTAAAAGTATGTGTGAAAACTGAGCATTTTTGAAGCTGGATTCTTTTTTTGTTCTAATCATGTTGAGATGAAACTCATTTACTTAAAAAGACAAAATGAAACAGACCATCCTCTGCAGCTGGTCAAACAGATTACGAAACTCTAATCTCACTATCTTGACGAAAACCAAAACTGTTTTTCAAGTATCTATTTTATAGAGCGTTGGCTTTATACTTTTTAAAAGACACATTAACATAACTGATGAGAACATCCCAGAATGTTTCTGATCTAGTTAATCGTATGCTGTTATGACAGACACCATGTCCCAGAAGACAGACAGATGGACTCCAGTTTGACCCAGCACAGCTACTTCTATTCTCCTTGAGCCAAACCAAGCCAAAATAAGCTTTGCAGTTTATCTTCCAGAGGACAGTCAGGCTTCTGAATGACCAGTGTCAAATCTCGATATCCACAAAACACGTCTGTTACCATCCCAAATGCTCTGAACAAAAAAAATAACGCAATTGGTGTCTTCTGGTTTCAGAAATGCTTGGTGAGAATGGTTCTGCACAGGTAGAAAATGCTACAAGAGTTCGACTGGCTGAGGAACTCTTGATCAGTGCTAAGCGAAAGACTGCCAAACCTGCTTGGCACGTCTAAAAGGAAGGCAGGCTCCTTTCATTTTCTCTTATGTTTTTTTATATGTAAGTAGTTCCAAATATTCTTCCATGAATGACATTTTTAAATGCAAGAGCATTAAAAATAACAGAAAACAGATCGAGTTCTGAAGCGCCACCGGTTTCTCATTTGTGCAGCTACATCTGAACGTCTCTCATTAGACCTGTGCAGCACAGAGCAGAGCTTTCCAGCTACTTAGGCACACTCCAAAACTTTTCGTTATCACAAAACAAGACACAAACTGGAGGAAAAACAATACATGGTGCAGGGGAAAGAACTAAGAATTCCGGTATTGTTAAAGTCACATAAATCTCAATCCAGTTTCAGGATCTGATAAGGCAGCACAAATAAACTTGTCCTCTGTAGAGGCAGGTTTCGCAAACAGCAAGTTAGAGAGGAGAAGGGACAGAAGCCTTCTGACATACACCGCGGAGGCTGGATTATTAAAGGTAGGTGCTAGCAAATGAGTCCACAGCAATGCCAAACTCGACTTGCAAATGCATATTTCCATATGATTCAGGACAGAGGGGAGACCTGGGAAAGGACAGCTGAAAGGAAAAAGCAGCATTTAACACTTAAGGCATGTATGAATGTTAACAGGGACAGCAAAGACCTCACTGTATCCTTTGCCCATCGATTCTGCTGGTTTTGACTGGGATAGAGTTAACTTTCTTCACAGTAGCTGGTGTGGGGCTGTGTTTTGGATTTGTGCTGGAAACAGTGTTGATAACACAGGGATGTTTTAGTTACTGCTGAGCAGCTTACACAGAGTCAAGGCCTTTCTGCTACTCACCCCACCCGTGGGGAGGCTGGGGGTGCATGAGAAGTTGGAAGGAGATACAGCCAGGACAGCTGATCCCAGGGATGTTCCACACCACATGATGTCATGCTTGGCATATAAAGCTGGGAGAAGAGGAAGGAAGGGTGTTCAGTGTGATGGTGTTTGTCTTCCCAAGTCACTGTCACATGTGATGGAGCCCTGCTTGCCTGAGGATGGCTGAACACCTGCCTGCCAATGGGCAGTATTGGGTGGATTCCCTGTTTTGCTTTGCTCATGTGCAAGGCTTTTGCTTTCTCTATTAAACTGTCTTTATCTCAACCCACAAGTTTTCTCACTTTAACCCCTCTGATTCTCTCCCCCATTGCACTGGGAGGAGGGTTGAGCAAGTGTGGGGCTCAACTGCTGGCTGGCTTAAAACCAAGACACCATCACTCTACATTTTCCTGTGTCCTCACTTGTCAGACTGACACAAACATAAGTAGAAGTGATGTGTTATTCTGGTAGGAGGAAGAAAACAAGACATCAGGTATTAGCTGCTCCTCGGAGCTTAGAGCACAGCTGTGGTCAAAGGTGTTTCCAGGTATGCAGACAAATAAAACCCACTGATATGATTCAAACTGTTATATAGCCTTCAGTAATTGCTGGTTTACTTTGCCAAATAACAAGTGCAAAACTGTAAAGGATACGAATTATATTAACATTAGGAACAAAAATATAAGGAATTTAAATGTAGCCATATTGAGAAAAGCAATGCTTGTTTTCTGAAGCCAGAGAGAGCCAACACACATCAGCTTTCTCCTTCGAGCTGCCTGCAGAGTTCTGGCTTGGTCCCATTGTGCAGGTGTTCCTGCAGGTATCTAACCTTTGGTAGCCTCAATATTTATTTATGCAGTTTCATGCTGCCACTCCCCAGCTCCTCGGGAAGCAAACAAACTCACTTTTCATGTTTAGTTTTCTCTGGTTTGTACTTTCACCCTCTTACATAATAAACTTGGAAAAGCAGCAGTGTGGAGAGCGCCCAAGGCTCCCGGCACGGGTGTGACGGGTCAGGCACTCGCCAGCAGGCACCATCCTTCCCTGGATAAGCACATCCTCTTCCCATAGCTCCTCCGGGTTAGATCCTGCTAGTAAGGGTGGATGATGGGTGAGAAGGGAGTCACGCTGGCAGCAGGAATAAAGAGGCCAAGCTGGACCATGGTGCCACACATGGGTAGCCCTGACAGCCCCAGGGCAGTAGAAAATACAAAGGAAAGCATTAGAGCACTTCAGGATTTAACCACTTTTCAGCAGCTCTCAGGCAGAGCTAGTGCAACCTTCTACTAGAATTAAAATGTTGCACTCCTGAGACAGAGACTCTCAGGAGCCCAAATGAATTCTGGATTAGCACTTCTGCCCATCTGGCAAGAGCACAAACGCTGTGCTGTCCTAAACCACAGTGTATCTGGATGCACTGTGTATCCGGATGCACTGTGTATCCAGATATGGTGCTGACATGTCCTAACTAATTATTTCCCAGGAAAACTGTCTGTTTTGTTTTCCTCTGATCTCTTTCTAGAAGAACTTGCATTCAGTCATTTTTGTTTCATAAAGGATCTGATTTGTTTTCAAGACATGATCAAGGGATGCTCTCCTTCCTCCCCACACAGCAAGCATTAATCCTTCATGATGGTCTAAACTGTAAGAGAGCAAACCCCAAAGCAAAACTGAGCTGTGACTTCACCACAGGTCCCAAAAAGGGAAGTGAATGGTGCATTGCATGTTTTGTCTTCTAAGGCCAACATGGACAGGTGTGAAACCCATGATCTCATGTCATGCTGTGCCAGGAAAATGGCATATTCAGGGCATAGGTTTCCAGCATAAAAATACTCATGGGGTGATCTGATGTGACTCTATTCACCTGCCAACAGGCCTGGCAGAAAAATAAACAGGTTCTGGAGATGAGCTGCTGCTGGAGGCAAAGCAGGAACCATTAAAAGAGCTGCCCTGACCTGTGAGGAACTGGCCTTTTTGCTTTGAACTTCAGCAGATCTTAATGAATTCTTCATAACTGGCAATCTGGGGCTTTCACTGAGGATATACTGCTCTTTAGGTGCCAAATGCAGGAGAAATATTCAACATTAAAAGTGTAAATGTTGGGTCTCCTGGTTGGCTGGCCAAGTTGGGGAAGGCAGTTTCAACAGGCATCTTCACCACGCTGCAGATAACTGTTCTATCAGAGATCAAATTCACCCATGAGCATGCATCAGTGCTGAAGGATTTGGTTTCATAATCATTAACATATTGACTTAACTGAAGTTATTGACTTCAGGGCTGTGAAAGCTTGAACTAAAAATAAGCAGAGACAGTTTTAGTAACAGAAGTTAAAAAGCGGTTGTGTCAGAGGAGTAAGGTTTTTGTTGTGCTTGACTAATCTCTGCTTTACTGCTCTTCCAGTCCTCTGTTATCTGGCAGTTCTGAAGGGGATGCTGCCAAGAAGTTCATTTAGAGTCCTGAATTTTATCCTGTAGGCAACACTTACTCCAGTTTCCTGAGAACAAATTGCACAGACAGACCCCTAAAGAAGAAAACAGAACTCTTTTTGCTCCATAAAATAATTTCCTCACTGGAGAATCTCAGGCTTTCTGAAGAGGCCAAAGATACAAAACTTCTGTGCAGAAGAGCTTAAGAAAAAGCTTCAGCCTTGAGGCTCCCAGTCTTCCCTATGAGCTTCAGCTTCAAGTCCTCCGTCTTCTTCATGCATGTTCTCAAGGGTAAACAAATAAAATATTTACTGTATCAAATCCTGTTCATCAATGATAAGAATCAGCACAGTATAGATGCTGCACGAATAAGCAACAACAAACATTCTTAGGGAAGGCATCCCAAACTCCAGTGCAAGATGGAGTGCGCATAGTATGCACGTGCAAAAGGCTCAAAGAAGAATGTATATTTTCAATAAAACTCACCTAGGTTTTCACCTTCTTATGTACACATGTACTGTATGAACACATAGAGGTGGTTCCCTTGAACTGCACAGCAGCAAGGTGTACAGGGCCTAATGGAAAATGTTTACAACACAGATTTAATGGGAAAAGGAGCAAAGCATGAGATACAAGAATAGCATTTTTTCTGTTTCTGGTCTCTAGTGCTATTTTGGCTGCCAACAGGACACTAAATTTCCAATGAAGGGCAAGTCAAACCAACTTAGCTTAGGATGGAAGCATCCGAAGACTGACTGAGGTTATGATATTAGTGCCTATGCATTCTCCAAGCAGACAAACTGCTTCATCTGGAATCCACATCAAACCACAAGAACTGGCTGATAATAACATTCAATTAAAATGATCTTGTTCTTCTAGAAAAAATTTGGCTAAGAGCTACACCTCACATTTTCTAGCTGGGCACAATGCAGTGACTGATGCTAGAAGGAAACAGGATAGGGCTGTACCAAGTAGCCGAAGGGTCAGGTTTGTGACAAATACTGTAGGTTTAACTGCTTATACAAAGTTGTGTGATGAAAAAGCCACTTCTGCTGAGCATGCAAGTGTGAGAAAGTCAGAGCTAGAACTCACAAATATACGAGTTGTGCTAATTAGACAGAGGTTTTGAAACCCCCAAACTTTACACTCGATGCATATTTGTAGCTTTTGATGTTGTACTTGGTGCTGCTTCACACCACTCGGGACTTACTGAGAAAAGCAGAAGCTGCTCCCCTGCTAGGCTGTCTGGGGGAGTTTGCCATCTGATCTACTGAATACACAGATAAAAGTCACCGCATACTTTTTTCCTTTTCAAGTACAGTACTGGAACTTGGAAAGTTCCTTTCTTCTCAACTCCACTGATGCAAGAAAGTGGCAGAAATATGGCAGCTTTGGCTGCTTTCCTTTAGTAGCTCTTTGTAACTAATTTTTAATGCTAATGAAACAATTGGTATTTTCATTTTGCATGGAAAAAACCCACTCTAATTAGAGAAAATAAGGCAATGCCTTCTAAAAACTGAGAGTGCTACTGACCACTTGATTCTACTGCTACCCTGCCTTTAAATATTGGTAGTTAGCCTGTACAGCTATTGGATTCACCAGGTTTCTCTTGTTACACTGAAGAAAAACCCAACTATGATGAAAATGGGAAGTTTAACAAAGATATTTCTATTTCACTGTGATCTGCCATTCAGAAAGTGTTAGCCAGTCGTTTTGTAAAAAACACTCTGATATTTGATCTGCTTGAGTTTCAGTTACACAGAAAGCAGGAGAGCCAGCCGAAAATTCTAAATGGAATCTGAAGATTTCTAAAGTCAACAGTCAGCTTGGCAAAAGCATTTTAATGCATAAAGCTGAAATCCTCAGTGACTCTCTCCTGCTGATAGCCCTGGAGCAGCCAGCACCATGAACAGTACAAAATCAAAAGCAAACCTGTATTAGAACGTATAGTTTTGCAAATAAAAGTTTTACACAAATACTGGAAATTGTGTGGGCATGAGCGATCTGATGCTATTTGGGATGAGCCATGCGATAAGATAGGTATCTAAAGGAAATACATGTTGAGAAGTAGACCAGGTCCACATCCCTACATCTCTATTTGCCAAACCCAGCACTTGTGTTACTGTGCCAGGCTTTAAAAATCTTTACTACAGAGTAATAAATGTTTGTGGACTAAGGAAGGTTTGCTTTGAAGATGTCATTTTCTCCAGCAATCTTTTGTTGGTCGAATATATAGTTCACACATATTGTGTTTCCACCTACACGGCTGGAGAAGCCCTGCAGTCAAGGCTGTTCCAGGAGCAGGGAAGGAGGCTGTGTTCCAGGAACTCACTGGAACTGGAACAAAGAACAGCCCTTGGAAAGTCTACACAGTCCTATGCACAGACTGTTTTACAGATGCCCTGTGTTTGGAGGACATTAGAAACTTGGTTTTATCTTCATCTTTTTTTTTCCCCTCTCCAGTAAAGTCCCAGACTTTGGAGCACAGGCTCTTCCTCCCAGGCAGTCTGCCTCATAGCTCCTGGGTATCTCCTCAGCTCTGCCTTTCTAAGCACCACTTTCTCCTCCACATAAAAGTCCCCGTGCTCTTTGGAGAGTAAAATGCCTTTGAAATGCAACAGTAAACTGTAACCATCACAGCAGCCTTAAAAAGGCCAATTTTCATTTTCTTCTATCATCGTTATAAACATTGTCTGCCCTTCTTTATTGGCTGTGTAGGCTTACGTCTGCATTACTTAAAGTTACTACTAAGAGAGTTTTCTCTGTACTTTTCGCATCACTTTGGACCCCACTCAGTGTTATTACTCCTGTCTTGTCAGTTAAAAGCAGTGAATTTTATGGCTTGTTTTGAACCCTTTTTCACCATTTTTCCAGTGCAAAATCAGTGTAGTCCACTCATTAAAACAAACTCATAGCTTAGCTCTAGAAGACTTGAGATTTTGTTACACAGCAAAGTGCCTTGTGGAGGGAACGCAAAACACTGAGGAAAACAATGACAATGTGGGAAAAAGTGAAAATACAAACTCTAAAAACCTGCCAGATAAATCTGGCCTGCAGTTCAGAGGACTAGGCGAGCACTAGTTCTAGTCTTTTATAAAACTTGTAAGCATGATTTTGCTGTTGGCCATGGTAAGTTCTTCAATGTGTTGAGACATGAAAAGTCAAGAAAAATGCCAGAGTGCAAAGCTTGCTGCAGGAAAAAGAAAGATGACTCAATTCTTTGTCTCACAAAGCATGTCAAAGATATTATAAAGTACTTACAGATGCTCAGCCACTTGGATTGCCTGATTGGCCAAACATCTGAAACCCTGTAATTCTGACGAGAAGGTACTATGCTGCAGACAATGAAATAATTTCTGTGGCAACAGAAAAAGAGAGATATGATTTTGAAAGGGAGAGAGGGCTTTTTAAACCCAAATTTTCAGTTGTGATCAACATTTATCTAACCTGAACAGGGAAATCATCCTATTTCCATGATCATTTATAATGAATGTGCCAATAGAGCTTTTTAAAGATAACCACATAATGGAATCAAGAGACAGAGCATGAGCACAGCTGAAAAGCTTGGGGCTAAATCCTCATCTCTCTAACAGACAGAATTTGGGTGAAGCTAGTATTCATATAAACAAAGACCATGAAAAACAGGTGCCTCAGAGTTTGGACCCCATGTAAAAGAGAAAGAAAACCAGAAAAGACCTGTAGATTTCATTTACCTATTCTTCTGGAAGACATTAGTTCCTTTGCTGATCAAACAGAATATAGCAAATTAGGAGCAAGATAATGTTATTTGCCTGGTAAATTTTAATGCCTGCTTTACAATGCTAAGGTACAAATGTTGGTGCCTTGTAATTCCCCATTAATAAAAGACACTGCAGAGTTATTAGTATTATTATAGACTAAAGTCAGCGACAAAGAAAGAGATCCATGAAAAATGACTCCATGTATTTTACATCAAGACGGTCCCTTAAAACTCTTTACTTCACCATGCCAAATGGCTTATCATGGTAATGTTCAGTGACAAAGGCAATTAGATGGATTTGAGATCCCTCTGGAGAACTGTGTGACACACACAGCTCTGAAGATCTTCAGTGACTGACAGAATCCTGCATGTCTGTCGCCATTGAACCATCACAAACAGCAATACATGTTCTAACCAGATGTCCTGTAAGACTTAAGTGTCAGCTTCAGCAGTGAAATGCTGACCTCCTTTTTACAGGCACTGTTAGCTAAAAAAACCCACCCCATCTTCAGCCAAGTTAAAATAAAAAATATCATAAAATATTAAAAAAGCTTATAAATAATGTGGGTCTTATTAACAAAAGTCTATTGTGCAGCTATTCAACAGTAGTCTAGATTATAACAGCTAACCCTACTGAATCAATGTATGCTGGAGAAGAGAGCAAGTCAAGACTCACTTAAAATGTCCTTGACATAACATGTGTCTTCCCTTTACCCTACAGTTTAGATTATAATTTTCAGCTTACACTAAGATTTCAGGGTTTTTTTCCCTAACGAATGTCCTCAGTGCTCTCAGTTACACATGGTCATCGCCTTCCAAACAACCATTACAGTCTTTGTGCTTTAAATACAGAGAAAACACTCAATATGTAAATTGTTCCCCCTTTACTTGCCATGGCTTAGAAACTTGTCAGCAGCCTTCCCAACCAGGTAAAGAAGTGAACCTGCCCAGCTTCCTCCAAAGGGTCTGATGAGACCACAAATGCACTTGTCAGACACGGCTTTAACACTGGGCAATCTCACCTCTAGAATCACTCCAACCACCCAGCACTGCACAGTTTTGTTACTGATTGACTCCAAAACCCAACAAATTAAAATTATTAAGTTCCTACTAAACCCGACATTGGCTATTGCAGAGTATGATGGTGGTGTTCCAAAAGGTATTTTGAGGATAATAGACTAAATACTTCTGCAGGACTCTAGCCATTTAGTTAATGTTCTCATAGCTCTGACATGCTTGTTCTTTTAATACAAAGTATTATTTGCAATTACAAATGGAATTTGCTAATAAACATGGCTGATAGCAAAATGTAACTACACACAAACTTAGCTTTTTCACTGTATTTTAGAGACGTCTGTAAATACCATCAGTATATTTTGACAACTACTTTCTGGAAACAAAAATATGAGGTGCCCTTAAAGAAATGTTCTGAATGCCTTAAAGTATCCCAAGGTTTAAAATAATTTGTTTTACTTCTAGCAGGAACCAAACACAAAGGGAGGAGGATAATGCAAACCATAAAAGAAGGACACATGGCCAGGCATGTGGCCCTGGCACAGCAGGACATGGGCACACTGGAGAGGTGGGCTGGGTGGCAGGCAGGTGCTGCAATCAAAAAGCCCAAGACACCACCTTCTCTCTTTAGAGAAGAATAGAGGAACATCAGCATAACCCGCCCCCCCCCCCCCCCGGTGGAAACAGTATTCCAGAATAAAAAAAAATAGAGACCCCATACAAGGACTGACCTAAGCACAACTACAGCAGGGTAAGGATTTTGTTATAGTCACATCAAGAAATCTCACTGTGTTGCTAAAATCTCCAGCCAACCCTTCCACAGAGGAAATGATCATTTTGCTGCAAGATACAACAGCATCTAACAATACATGATGATGCTGAGAACACTCAATGCCCACATAAGCCCAGACAACTTAAAACCAGAAGTTTTCTCCTTTGTTCTGCTCTGGTTATAAAACCCACTTCTGACTTTTTTCTCCCCTCTCAACATGTTTAAACACGACAAAGAAAAACAACTGTTTGAAAATTGTTCACACAAAGTGGAACATTATTATATGACATTCTTTCCTAGAAATCTTTTAAGTCTTATTTATTAACAGAATTAGTCTGATCATAAGCTGGCTGACACACAAAGTGTTGAAATATGTCATCTTCAAACCATGCTTTGCTAATGAAATTTTGGTGTTAATTCAGGGGATATAACAGAATCCTAGAATCTGGAATGAGAGCCAAGCAACAAATGTGGTTCCTCTGGCAAAAAAGCATCATTTTTTCCCTTTTCTGTTGTGGGTTTGTCACTGCATGCTCTCCATCATCCACTGCTTTCCAGAATCTACTTTTTGATGTGGAGTCCCCACTTGGCCATCAACTTCTTCATTAAAATGCTCTGAACATGTTTTCCAGTTCCAATCCCAGGAACTGTTTTGCACTTTAAATCCCAGAATCCAAAAGGATTTCATAAATAAAATAAAAATCCTAAGGCTGGGATTTCATAAACAACCTCAAGGTATCTCTACAATTCAATCAGCCTTATGCTAGTGCCAGGTCCAGCCAGCAACCACTGCCCAAAGCAGCAGCAGTCAGGTAAATGCTCTGACCATTTGTCTGTGTTAAGCTTGGGGTTGTTGTGGCTGGATTGCTACTGGGATGCCAGAACACTCTTAAATTTAACCTTAATAAGTTTATATTACACCTCAATGACCAGCATAGCTCCTGCACTGCATTCAGAGGAGTTCAGCACCCAAAACCTGACTGGAAGGTGCCTTCTGAAACCTCAGTTTGAAGCATCACAAACGGGTTAATAGACATGGCAATTTAAGCAGCTTTTCCAAGCATCTGCAGGGCATTAATATAATTGTGCTCTCAACTAATCCTATGGTCTAAACCAATGGTTCCTGATCTTTGAAGTGTAAGCACATCACAGGAGAGGCATGGCACAGAGACCAGGTGAGCTTTGCTGGATTTGCCCCATGCCAGGCCAATTCCAGTGTCCTTGTATTCTGCTCCAAAGAATACAAGTCCTGGTAAGTTCAAACCAAAGATATCTACTGAAGGGTGAGCTGTACTTTTGGGATTATTCTGTGCCAACAGTGTTGTAATCCCAACAAGCTCAAACTCAACAGCAGAGAAAAGGCAATGACAGGAGTCCATCAGTTGCTCAGCACTGTGTCAGACCACTGCTGCTCAGCTCTTCATTATTAGACATCACAACTCCATGGCATCCAAACTGGTTACCTTATAACCCACAAGAAAGGAATGCAGTGAGCCAAGATTTTATGACTCTGACAGCACAAAGTCTGACTTGCCTTTAGGCCAGATAAATCACCATGTAATACAGAATGGCAAGTACTCCAAGCAGTTGCCTCAAACTGACCCAAAATGAGGCCATCTGAAATCAAAAAACGTTGCTCAGATTGGGGTTTTTAGGTTGTCAAAAGTGGCCAAACTATCTTAAAAGTTTCATTTATTCTTTTTTCACTAATGTTTAAGATATTATTTTAAAAAATAATCAACATTAAGGAGCTAGATACAACTGTGAAATATCAATGTAAAAATCTAACTAGCAAAGCAAGTCAGAAATATGAATTAACATCGACATCATGTGTTATGGCATCCACATCTGGATATCACTTTCCTGACTACATCCAAAATTTCTTGGAGAGCTACTGGGGTTATGTAAAAGTGGATTTCTCCCTTTGAAAGGAAATAATAATTGGAAGGTCTTACAGGAAGTCACTCAATACCATAGAAAGGAAATTGCAATGTGTTCCTCAATGTTAGTTTAAATCAATGTTATATTTAGCAAATGCCCGTATTTTAACCGTAGTCTTTTTAATAGGTTCTACTATATTAAGTCTTCTCAAAGGCTTATGCTATGTTAAAAGTTACTTTGTTTTTTAGAATGTCTTTAATCACCCCTCAAAGTCTTCAGCTTGCCCTAGGATAGATGCTGTTCCCCATCTCCAGCACATCTAGGATTCTGCTTCCATGAAAACCAGTGTTTTTTGCCCCAAGCTAATAAAAGCAAAGTATTTGTACACATGCTCATCCAGAAGTGTGTGTGGTTCTTAAAAATACAAAGTGATTGAGTATTAAAACCACCTCTTTCTGTTTCCAGAAGTATACCCAGCAGTTTACCTTCCTAAGAGTTTTCTGTTTGGGTATCTAGCTTTCAGTAAATTCCATTGAATCAGTGGTTTCAAAGGAATATTTTTTAGCAGTACAATAGTAGTGACACTAAACAAAGTTCAAGAACTCCAAGGATAACATTTCTTCCAACTTCTTCCCCAAGCTGACCAAATCTGACAAAACATACTTGCAGCACCTGCGCTGAGACACTGCTCAGAAACCCTGTGCAGAAACCATGAGTTTCTGGATTTAACAACATCATTCATTGTTTGGCACACGTCTTTACAAATTAAAAAGAAGGAATTTCCTTCTTCTATACAACTTTTAATGAAGTGTTTTTGTTGTCAGCCCTTGCAGATTGCATAGTTATAACTTTTTCCATTGCTCTTTACTAGTCTGAAAGGAAAAGTGTTTAAAAACTGATTCTGCTTGCTTCTGCGGGTGGGATTCTCTGCAGTCACTTTGAGTCAAGATGTCAAAGCAGCAAGGAGCAGACTCCATATATTCAGAACACATAGTCTCTTAAAGCTTCTTTGGCAAAGGCCAGAGAATGCAACTCTGATGCAATCAGAAATCTAATGATAAAAAAGTTGTACATGACAAATACTTTATTGCATTCATATCTAGCACAGATTTTGCATAGTTTTCAATGGAACCTAAGAACATACTTTCTTTCATTGTAGCCTTAAATGTGAAAGTTAAGAAAGTGTTGTGAAAACCAAGCTAAGGCCTGTGCCCATGTGGGCTCTCCTATTTTCACCTTTTTTTCCAAGTACTAAAAGCACTCGTATAAAGGTGCTGAAAATATGTTAAAATATCTGAGTCAATATTAGAAGAAAGAGAACAGGAAAGTCTGAAGTATTTGACTGAAGTGGATGGATTAGACTCGCCAAACCCAAAGGTTTTATGCAGGCGTATGATCAGCTAGAGGAAAGCGAGCCTGAGTCATCAGATACATCAAAGTCAAGGTCCAGTGAATGGAATTAGTGTGCGCTGTGTGAACAGGAATGATACCTGCATTCATCTGCCCACTGCAGAACTTTTAATTATACTCAAACAGCCAGTAGCATCAGTGACTAAAATCCCCAGATTACCTTGATTGCTCTGTCATTATCTGTAATCAGCTGCTGCTTCTTATCTTCAAACTTTTGTACAACTTCCTGGAGCCGCTGCTCTGCGGCAAGCTGCTGCCGGCTGCTCTCCTCTGACAGAGAGGAAATGGTTGTCTTAAGTTCAGCTATGATCTAAAAAGAAAACAGCATGCTAAATCTCTCTTCAGTTAAAGGCATGTATTTTGCATGTCTTTATGCTCGCTACAAGCATGGCACTGGCAAACTCTGCTGCGCAAGCTAAATAGTTTAAATTAACATATGACACACTAGCAAGCATGAAATTCCATGCAGAGAAAAGGAATAAAGCTGCAAATGACAAAAACTGCTGAACACAAAATATTTGGAAGGGTTTTCCACTATGACATTCCAAAATATTTACTCATGAGAACAAAGCACATCTGTGATCTTCAAAACAGAGCATGCTTCCAGCCTGCCACTGCACTGAAACCAGCAGTGCAAATTCACATGGTGGTTGTGGTGTTTGGATACTTTCTAGCTTGAGACTTGATACTGCAGGGAAGAAAAACACCCACATTTACATACTGGAGTGAAATTTAAACTTGATAGTGAAAACTTCTGAGCTGCTGAAAGGAGCATATTCTGCTTAGCAATACAGTGGGGACCTGATTCAATGTCCAGGACCCTTAAACCAGACCTTTTACATGATTCGCCCATGATTTGTTGAAATGTACTTGTTTCACCTTTTTTATCACTGGGAAAAGTCATAACTAAACCTGATCCTTTCGGCATATTTACAGAATTTTATGCTGACATGTCATCACTCACCAAAGCACTTAAACATATGGGAGAGTCACTGACTTCAACGTATACATGCAAGCTTAAGGTTAAGCTGCTGCAGCATAATATAGTCTAATTCTAAGAGCACTTCAGCACACAGGCAGGTCAGTGCTCGGACCTGTGTGTTTGCAAGGCCTCCTCTTTGGTAGAGAAACATTAAGATATATTAAGGACACAGTTCTTTAGGAAAAAAAATGCTTTTAAAAACTACTACTAGGACAGGACTAACAGAATAAGAAAGATGCTACAAATGAAGGTACTAAAACCACAGAGGAAGGGAAACAGAAGTGACTGAAACTCTACAGAAAACTTAATTCTCTGTTTTACGACCTTAAAACCTAAGAGAGTAACACAGAGTAAAACCTACATGGATATTCCTGTATTTCTTTCCTAAAAACTAATACGATACACTGATCAGAAACAAGGCTATTAATAAGATCAGTGTGCCAAAGTTTAGAGATTATCTGGGTAGGTGTAACTCTTTAGGAAGAATTAAGCAGTGTCTCTGGGTTTGCAATTCTGGTCATCATGCAGCTGCCACAATTTGCATAAATTTGGCTTTTTGGGTATGTAACCACTTATATGGATCATAAAAAACCATATGAAATATTAAGATAAGAACTTGAAGCCATGCAAACCTGTAACAAACCCTTTCATATAACACAAAAATGAGATTTAAAGCTTTGACTGGGTTAAGTCCCTGGGCTCGCACAGGAGTTCTGAAATGCACGTGAGGGAATTTCAGCATGAATTGATGGAGAAAGATGTGCTTTGTGCAGTGCTTTTCAGAGGAAAAAAATATCTGTTTACTTTGTATAAACTTCAGAGGAAATGTCTTGAAATCTCTCCTCTGTGTGGGTGTTAAAAGTGAATGTTCCAAGAGGCCACAGAGAGTAAGATTAGACAGATGTTGTCAGCAACACGACCACAAGAAAAGTTGCAACTGACCTATTATTAATACTGAGCTACAAACCCCCCTAATGTTCAAGTAACTTCGGGGTTTGATTCAAGCCCACCAAAGCAAAGACATTCAGCCACCAGGGTGAAACTCCTTTATTGTGCCAAATAGCCCTGATACATGATGTATGTGTTGTGTCTGCCACTGAAAGTTCAGAGGGATGCCAGTTCTGGTCACTGAGCCCATCTCTCCCCAGTAAGAGAAGAGTGTGTTAGCTACAGCAATGCCTAGTTTAAAGAAAAAAGAAAGTCTCAACATTTTTCCTTTTGAGACTATTCTACAGGCCAAACAATTTCAGTCTGACAAAATTCATTATGACATTGAGGTTAAATAGTCATTACCTTGCACCTAGGTGTTCCCACTCTAACAATTACAGCAATTTCCCTCAGCTCTTGTTTAAAACATTCAGAAAGCTTAAATTATTAAATGCTTCTATTCCATCTCTCTTTAACAAATGGACCAAGACCCATTTTTGTATTGACAGTAAACTATGTCTGGCACAGAGAGGCTGACTGATTACACTCACTAGGCATGACAACAGCATAAAAATTACAAGAGGTAAAACAGAATCAGCAATGAAAGGGATCTCTTCCTTCAGGTCTGGCATGCAATAAATGTTACTTTTTGAGCTTTATCATTTTTCCGCTATCCAGGTGGCAAGATAAAAAAATGGGGGGTGTTGGGTTTTGTTTGTTTCTTTCTTTCTAAATAAGGCCCTCAACAAATTATTAAAAGACATTTAGGAGAGCATCTTCTCTGATGTATCACCGAATCATGGAACTGGTGAGAGTAGAAGGGTCACCAGAGCTCAGTCAGGTTTCGAGTGTCTCCAAGGATGGAGACTTCACAATCTCTCTGTATGCAAATACATGTGCAGAAAATATAAATTAGGTTTTAGAAATATAATGTAAAAACTTATTTACCAATGATTCTGATAAATGCAGAGAAAAAAATGTAGCGTGTAACAGTGATAGCCTAATAAACTTCAGTGAAACAACTAAAGTCACAATTTGGACAAGTGCTACAGAAACTCAAAGGTAGCCAATTGTGTTTTAATAAATGTTGGTAAACCAGTAAAGTTTGAAGTTTCTTATTATTATCTCACTGATCACTTCTGCCCAGTTTAGAGGCCTCTCAACCATTCTTTGCAGTGTTTTTATTGATTTTTAAAGAGCATTATTAGACTATCGCTACTATTGCTGAAAACACACTTTGCAAGTGCAGGCATTCTGCAGTGGTTGGGAGGAATGAGAAGAATGACACCTTCACATAAAACCTCGTGGCAATTTTCTTACTATTAGAAGCTTAACTTCTGGTTGCATCTCCATCAGTTTTCACACTTCAGTTTTACCTGTCAATCAAACTGAAAGCTGGAATATTTAAAAATCATCCTATCTTCTCATTTTTAAGTATATATGTAAATTCAACACCCATCTTCCTCTTCCATGTTCAAAGGACTACTCTGAAGAACAACAACTCACGTCAAACCCACTTTGCTTTCAGGACACAGACACTCTTCAAAGTGCTATTCTGGGCAGAAATGCTGAAGGGCCTAGGAGCAATGATGAACACGGAGATGGCAGAACTGGGAATACCATTCTGCCATTGGCTGCACTGGCAACCATCACCTTGTAACGCTAAATGCAAGCCCTGGTTGTGTGAATATTCCTGATTTTATGAGATGAGCTGCTTAACACGGCACCTCACCTTCCCTTCCCACTGACTGGGGGAGGATTCAGACCTCTTGAGTGCTCAGGAGATGAAAAAGTAGGTGGCTGGAGCACCTCTCCTGTGAAGACAGGCTGAGAGAGCTGGGCCTGTTCAGCCTGGAGAAGAGAGGCTCCAGGGAGACCTTAGAGCAGTTTCCAGTGCCTAAAGAGGTGAGAGAAAACCTTGAGAGGGGCTTTGGACAAGGGCCTGTAGGGACAGGCCAAGGGGAATGGCTTTAACCTGCCAGAGGGGAGATTGAGATGAGCTCTTAGGCAGAAGCTCTTCCCTGTGAGGGTGCTGAGGCGCTGGCACAGGGTGCCCAGAGAAGCTGTGGCTGCCCCATCCTCGGCAGTTTTCAAGGCCATGTTGGGCTTGGTGCAACCTGGTCTAGTGGAAGGTGTCGCTGCCCATGGCAGGGGGTTGGAACTGGGTGAGCTTTAAGGTCCCTTCCAACACAAACCAGGCTGGGATTCTATAAAATTTTGAACTCAAAAAAACGCCACCCATATTTTTTAGTCAGCTTTAATGCTCTTTGTTATTTGAAAGGTTAAAATCTGCAAGACAGACACTGGATTGGGAAATGATTATGGCTTCTCGTTATCGTCAAGACCTACATTTCAGAACAGAAATAATTACACTTCTCATCAAGTTTCCAAATCAAATGCATTCACCTGAGGTTCCTGTCTTCTCGCTACCTACCTGCGAGGATTTAGCCAGCTTCTGACTGTACTCCTTTTCAGCCTGCTTTAGCCGGCAGTTTGCCTGAAACACACACAAAAGGCAACCAGATTAGCTCAGATGAAGAACGTGTACAGACACTTTGCCACCGACCCCTCCGCTTGGCACCTCATCCACATGCCTATCGCGGAGCGGCTGGGACCCGCGCCAACTCCAACGCCCTTTTGTGGCAGCCAAAAAACCGCGAGGGCTTGTCTTTGATCTCGGGCCAACTATTCATCACTTGAAAGAGGGGAGAAATTGTACCTCTGCTGCCAATTATTAGGAAAACATAAAGACTTTTGCAGATTAAAAACCAGAGAGTGAGTGAGTGAGTGAGTGTGGGGGGCAGGAGGCAAGGCACACAGGAGTTTATTGGGGTGACTTCATTTCTGAATGCAGGGAAAAGGGAAGGAGAAAGTCCCAGGCACGGGGACATGGAGGACGCAGCTTCATGTCTCAGCCTGGTGCCTGCAACTGCCTTTTGTCCCATTGCACGTCCCTTCCTGTTTAAAGGTGGTGATTGCACTGAAAATTGACCCGATGCACAGCTGAACCAACTGGGAGCTCCTGGACACCCAGTTCTTTCCTGCTCCTAGCATTTTTTTCACAACTTGAAGATAAAGAATAGAACAAACTGAAAACAAGGCGGTTTTGTCATATTGGAACCCAATGAGCAAATATTTCTATAACTCTGGGGAAAACAGCTCTTAATTCTTTTTTCTCACATAATTTAATTTCAAAAATAATTCAATAATACTAACAATTTAAAACAAATTCAATTTCATTTCAGGGCACAACTTTGATTTTTATTTTTCCTGCAAAATGCCATGGCATTATATTGATAGAGCAGCCTCAAAACACTGTCCTCGGATGAACTGCTGAACACTCTCATGTTCTTGGCTCTAAAGTTTGAGGACAGGTGTCTAAGAGAACTATTTTCTGAGGGGGGCAGGATATTACAAAGCCAAGTCCTGAAGCAAATTTAAGCTGATTAAGTTTTCCAAATCTATCTGACCTCACATTCAAATCTTTAATCTGTCATCCTTAGTTTTATGGTGCAGCATCCAGCACACAAGCACATGCTCTATCAGCTGCCCATGTGCCAGTGTGTGTTTTGGGGGACCACAGAAGCCAAGGAGACCACTACCCCAAAGCCTCTGAACCCTGCGTGGATCCAGCTGCAGGACTGAAACTCCATGTCTGCAAACACCAGGGATTTCAGTCAAGCAAACACTCTTATTGATTTTACTGGACTATAAATTTAGGAGCTTAAAGTTGCAGAGAGTGTTTGCGAATCACCACCAGGGTTGATAGGGCTCAAATCATCCTATGCAATCCAGGCAGTTCTGTATGGTGCAGCTTAAGATAAGTATATTACAGCCAGTTAAAAATAATCTTAAAGCTGTACATGATACTACAATTTAAGATTCTGAATCCCTTCAAATTCTGAGATTATGAAGCTCTTTGAGGTCCATATGTCATCTGTTTGTTGGTACTAAGAAATCTACAAAGAATCAAACCCAATTCTTATCAAAGCCAGTTAATCAAACCCAATCAAAACTGTCTACTTGTGATTTTTGAGAACACATGTTCTTGGTTGTTTTTTGTTATAAATAGAGATAATGGCACTACTTATTGTTTTAAAACAGCATATACAAGAATTCTGGAGCACCAACCAAATGCAATTCCACTTCTTCTACATTTACCATCTGAAGTGTGCCACAAACACTGCAAGGGCATATTGTGGGGTTGCATAAATGGAAAGAGAGCAGCAACACAGAAGGAGTTATGCTAGAGAGCTCTGTGCGTGTTACATTTCCCCTTGTATTCAGGCTGACCCATGTTAACACTCCTTCCACTATTGTCTAGGTTCAGATTATGTTTTACCACCACTGCATATCATCAAGTGCCTGAATCTGCCAGTTTATCTTTAGGGAAAGAAAGTGAAAATATAAATTACAGTAATAATATAAATTGCTGTTACTCCCAGAGAGATACCAGTCAGCAAGCACCGCAGAGAAGATCACATTACAGCTGCTCTCACTCAACTTGCCTGGGGTAAAAGTCTTCATCTTTCATAGAAGCAGCTTTATAACCTCCTGAACCCATAGAAGAAATCCCAATAAATAATAAAAAACCACTCATAAGTTCCATAAACAAATTGGAAATGGTTTGCGCACACTGAGTAGAACCAGGATGACCTCTGATAGACATGACAGAGGTCAGCCAAAAGAAAGATACGCCGAATTTCTGTGCTTTAGTCCTAACTGAAGGCAAAGAAAGCACATCCTACCAGTTTATTTAAAGGCAATTATGACATTTTATTTTATAATGCCTTTAACAAATACCAATTAGCAAAATATATATGGAAGTTGTCTCCCAGTCATCAAACAACCACAAATTAGTGCATTCACTGCAGTTCCAGACATCTTTATTTGAGGGGTCTGATTTTCAGAAGTACTGAGCTACCAAAGCTGCCACTGGAGATGGTGACAACACATTTAGAGCAGCTCTAGCTGTCTAAAACTGGCTGTATCCTGACCCTGTGGCACTAACAACTACTGCCTCATGCTGACTTCAGCTTTTCTGTTGGATCTGTAAGACCGCACAGGTCTTGCATCATCACAAACTGCACAGGTAGCACCAGCGAAGCTCTGCAGAAGCAGTTACCATAAGTTACAGCACACTGGTCAGCTGAGAAGATCTAACTCATAGCAATGCACAGGAACACTCTTTTCCCTCATCTTCTTTTACTGCAGACATACAAAACTTTTCCCTTTTTAAAGCCTGCAACTAAACTAATTTAATACCTCTCGCCTATAGGCTGTTGCTTTGCAGCCTAGGGAGGCATAAACCTCCTCCCCTGGGGCACAGCACTGCTACATACAAAAAAGCACCTTTTTACCTTCTTTTTTTTTGAAGGGATGACTTACAGCAAAGTAAATACACATAGCTGCATACTGTGAACATCACAGGGGATTTATATTACATTTATCTTGACAAGTGAGCAGGTTCAAAATGGCCTGGTGTACACAAGCAGCAGTTTCCTTTTATAAAAGGCTGCTCTGCTCATGCATTGTATGAAGCACAAGCTGCTTCTGTATTATTTTAAGGGCATTCCCTCACTTGCAGGTTACATGCTATTTCAGAAACATAATGAATAAGAATCCAACTGGAAGGTGAACATTTGGAGGGTCAGCCAGTATTCATTAAAGTCTAACTCTTTTTATAGAGATGGGCAGCGCTGCAAATACAGTTAATGGTCTTAAACTAGTTTTCTGTGTGCGAGAGGCAGCTGTTGGAATTCACACTTGGCAAAAACTTGTCAGAAATATCAATTGTAATATCCATTCTTAGAATAAAAAGGTTTCAATTGGATAAGCCATAGAGGAATTCCACCAATTCAAAAATTAACTTCTGTTTAGTTTCACACAGTTAATACATATTTTAGCTGAATTATCTGATTAGGACAATTTTACATGCAGTTATTCTATATTACAGAGTGAGGTCTTTTGCATTAAAAAGATTATGTCCTTGTTACAGTTAATTGGGTTTAAAAACCAACTATAATTCTACAACAAGCCTCAAAGCATCATATTGTGGTTGCTGAGCAGAACTGCACCACAGTATCACAGTATCACAGTATGTTAGAGATTGGAAGGGACCTCAAAAGATCATCTAGTCCAATCCCCCTGCCAGAGCAGGAACACCTAGATAAGGTTACACAGGAATGTGTCCAGGCGGGTTTTGAATGTCTCCAGAGAAGGAGACTCCACAACCTCCCTGGGCAGCCTGTTCCAGTGTTCTGTCACCCTCACTGAGAAGAAGTTTCTTCTCAAGTTTAAGTGGAACCTCTTGTGTTCAACAAAACATTTCACATGAATATTAAAGCTGGTTTCAGCACTGGAGACGTGATATCTGAATTAGTGTCTGCTATTCTAACACAAGCTGAGCATCAGTGTTTCCTTTCATGAAACAGAACAGCAGTGCTAAGAATGAAAGAGCAAAGGATCTATGGTGGGACCACACCATGAAAGCATACCATGTCCTACCCGAATTGCAAAGTTTCTGTATGCTATTTTTAAGGTATATGATGTATTAAAGGGGACTTTTCTAGTTCTACTTGATGGATTGCATGCCCTGAACAGCCCCAGGGGCTGCTCACCAGCAGCATCAGTAGTAGCTCTGGCTGCACTATGGGGTTGGCAGGCACACGGACAACTTCATCCTTCACCAACATCCATGAAGGCGTTGAAGACGTCTTGAATGATTATCAAAAATGCAGCTGTTGAGAATTTTCTGGAACAGCCCAAATCTGTGCACAGGGACATGGTTTAGTGGGACTTGGCAGTGTCCGGTTTACAGTTGGACTCAAGGATCTTAAAGGTCTTTTCCAACCTAAACGATTCCATGACTCTCTATCTTCCAGCTTTGGAATGGGGATTTTTGGCTGGAAAGTTAGACTGCAACTATGCACAAAATTAATAGGAAAACTAATTCCTGCAACACAAATGCACATAGATCTGGAGGAGTTAAGGATGCACAGGGAAATCCTGTTCATCTATCTATGAATTACAGTTTGTGACTGGTTCAGTGGTGTTTCAGTTTGATTTCAATCTCCCAGTACATAAAACCCTCACAAACATAACTCTCATAAACTAGAGGGTTATATACATATATATACAAACACTCATATTCACTAATAGAAAAGCAGCTTTAAGAAATCTGTTTCGGGTACTAGTTATGAAAGAGTAATTCTTTCAAAATGCCTGCAACTAGCTAAATGATGGCCATACAGAGGCTGATCCTCCATAATTAGTTAGATAAAAGTGTAAGCAAACTGGGGGGAAAAAAAAAGAAGAAGGAAAAAAATCAAAGGGTGGGGGAAGGAGAAGAAAGAAAACTTGCTCCAGGGAAGAAGCAACTGTTCTCTGATGTGCAGCAAAGAATTTAACATCAAAGAACTAATGTAAATGGGGCCCATTTACCTTAAAAAACAACACACCACTCCACATTCTGGAATATTTCTGTTTAAGTTTGACAGTATTATGCTTTGTACTAAAATTCAAGATTGTGTAATTTGACAGATGTCAAATGAAAATGACCTTCAGGATGGTGAACTGGAGCAATTTTTGTTATTAAGCATGTTAAATGGCTCTGTACACTATCTGTTTAAACTTCAGAGATTAGCAGAGCACCTTTCAAGTTCATCTGATTGTACACAGAAATTTCATTTCGACCTCAAAGCCTGAAACATGTATTTTCCTCATGTACCTCTAATACCAACAGTGGGAGACTCCCTATGCCAATATCTTGCTCTTTCTACTGCTGTCCCCACCAACCAGATACCAAAAGGAAAGCTGAATCTCTCAGTAACAGAGGAAATAGCATACCAGTTCAAATATGTAATTTGAGCCACCCAAAAGACCATTAAAAATAGTTCAATATCCAAAATGATGTTAACAGAATAATTAGCCAAGTACTAAACGACTTCAAGGGTTTTGAAAATGAATGATAGAAATCCCAAAATCCTATTAATATTCTATTTTCCATGTCACTTTCATAGGGCTATAAATCTTTCTTTTCTCTTTTTTCCTTTAAACATATATCTTTAGGAGAAAAAAAACCCTGTCATTCATGTGCTGAGTACTTCTCACTGGGAAAAGAACAAGAATGAATAGAAATGAATTTGACACTCTACCTGTATGGAGAATTGCCTTTCTGCAGTGTATTGCAATTCTCTGTTTAATGGGGGCCTACTGAAGAGCTGCTTCTACAATTTGTGCCTTAGGAAATCTCTGATTTCCAGTCTTTCCATTTAAACCAACAGTGCATTTCTAATTATCCTCAAATTCTGTAGAGAAATTAAATATAGACATTTGTTTTCTATGAGACTGAACTGCATGGTGTCTGATGACAGTTCCACCATCCTTATCCTCATATATAATTACTCACTTCATCTAAATGGATCTACTGAGCACCTAAATATTTCCCAGCATCATCAATACTGATTTTTATTCAATACTGTAGTGAGCTAGGCACCTTATATAACACCAGCTACAAAATTTGGCCTAAAACACAAGCCTTGTCTACAATACAAGGTTTCAAAACCAGGCTAATAGTGCGGTTTTGCGACATGAAATTGTTCAATGCCTTAACTATACTTCATACAAGATAGCACTGATGCAAGCACCAGGCATTTAAACGACAGACAGGGAACTATAGATTAACCTGAAGATGTACTGTGACATTCTGCCAAAAGATTGCTTCATTTGATAAGCATCAGGCTGGGGGATCTTGGGCTGCAAGAGCAAAGCAGGCCAGTTTCCCTTTGTTTTATTCTCATCAATCATCTGAGAACTGACTATCAGGGAAATCAATGTTGTATTTTGTGATGACAGAGATTCCTAAAATGAAAAGATTCCAATTATCAACGTACTCTATCATAATATATGTAACTGTTCCTCATCTACCATCTATCACGCCAGACAGTTTTGCCTGGGATTTCTTGTTAACTTCCCATTGATACTAACTTTTTTGTCAGTTCAGAGGCAGGTGGCTTTTACATTATGGCACAATTCCTCCTTTTGCTCAACACTCAAATAAGATGAACTGAGTGAACCTAGTGAAGATGTTGAGACTGCAACACTCTCCACATCAGAGTACTAAAACCCAGTTTTCCCATTGCTACACGCCTCAATCTGGTACAGCACGAACACATTTCTGGATTACAATTTTTAGTATTTCCTGGTTTTCTCCTGTTCTTTCCAACTAAATTAAGATGGTTATTTAAAGTGGGCTTAAGATATTATATCACAAGTGGTGGCATTTTCCTTTTCAGAGCCTTAATAAGTAAAATATGCACCCAAGGAGAATTATCTGAGCTTTTACAAGCTGCCTTTATTCATCAGCAATACTGGGCACCTCACTTGTTCATGTGCACTCTGTCCTTCTCTCCCACTTTAACACAAAGAAGTTTACAGAATAGCTTGTATCACTCAGGCCCAGATGGTTTTGGTACCCAAACAGCTGACACCCAGTAGAATCACAAAGGGAAAGGCTATTAAACATCTTTGAAGATGCAAGTCAAAGCTAAAGTTTCCTCCCCAAATAGAAGGCAATGGTACCAAGATGTGACACTGATCCAGGACTTGAGTAGTCCCAGTTAAAGACTAGTAAGTACAAGCTTTACAATACATGATTCTTTCAGGAATCAGAGATTTCTGAGACCCATGCACTTTATCATTATACCAGCTAAGTTTATATGCCTTGATTTTTGCCAAGGAGAGACTGTAAAGCTCCTGAAAGGACTGTAAAAGGATAAAAATGTGATTTTTATTCTTTAGATTCTCCATTGCTGTTTTAAGTTGAATTTCATGGCAATAACAAGCAAGTGTTAAGAAGATAATGACTAGGAAAAAATCCTACATATGTATCATTTTGAGATAGAACCATTTTTTGTAGATAGAAGGAAAACTGGAAATGAAAGGACAGACTCAGCATTACTAAGTTAAGTCGGCATTACTAAGTTACATCATTAGATGAGAGCCAAACAGAAGTTAAGCTTTGACAGTTGGAAAGACAAACACTGAAAATACAACAAAATCCCCTAACAAATCTCTGATCTAAAGCAATCAGTGTTCCTTAGCAAGATTATGCTGTATTACTTTTTGTAGTTTTAAATACAACAAAGCTTCCCCAAAAGAATGACAACTTTCACGGAGCCAGAAGGCATTACCATCCCGATGACTAACTGTGCACAAGTCCAGCACAGTCCCAATTAAAAAGAGAATGGAATATATTGCTCAATCATGAAAGCATTTAAAACCATAAATAAGACACTGTGAGAATCTTAACATTCCCAATGTTTAATTATTTATCCATTCTCCATCCCGAAGCTGTAGGTCAGAATTAACTCCTCCGAACTAAATACAGGAGAACTCTTGTGGGGATTTGTACCTTACTCATTTTCAAGCAAACACTCAAATTCATTTTAAATTCACACAAGAACTGCAACAGTTTCACCTAAATCAGATTTTCTACAAGTTAAACACCCCTCCTACACTCAGATGTGATTGTGAAACTACTTTGATCTCTGTTCCCAAATTTATTGCTCTGTGTAATCCATGACAAAATATAATGTGATTTACTGTATCTCTATATGACAGCCCAGCAGCTGACAGAACTTAATAATTCAGCATAAGAAAAAAACCTTCTGGCACCAAAATATACAAATCATAATTGAGGCATTTTAGTATCACATTACAATGAAGCATTCGCAGCCTGATCATAGAACTTCAAGACAATTAGAATTCTTTCTCACTCAGTTAATGAAGGTGGGTTTTACTCCGTGACATGTTCTGCAGCTGTAAGCCAGTCATTTTGGAACACTTTTGTTTCTTCACATTAAAGACTCTGAAGGACTAATAATATCATTTTACCCCTTCCTATTTCCCAAACACTCCTTCCCCTTCAAAAAAGGGGGGGAGGGAAAGCCACCTGCATCTTTTCTCTATTATAAAGATATGAAGAAAGAGCAAATAAGTATAAACAATGTTTTCAAATTGTGCCAGAACTCAAACATGCAGTAAAGATGTTTTATATTAGTTTGCAATCTATTAGTTTGGTCTTGATAATTGAGCACTTTTTCTAGATAAAGCTATAGTAAAAAATTCAGATACCCAAATACCGACCTAAGCAGGGATGTGATGGACACGTTCCATGGGGCAGCTTTTGCTTTGGCTTGTGCTGACTCAGGTTTGGGGGAAATTTCCACTTAGTACTTACTGACTCCAGGTAACAAACACCAGCTACTGTTGTTTGCACAAACATAAGCATGAACCAGCCCTACTAAAGTCAGCAGTGATTGCTGCAGGTACCAGGATCCAGCACTAGGGCATCAGTGTAGGATCTGTCCTCTCGCCCCTGGCTGGGCACTCAGAGCAGATGGTGCTCATTCAACAGTTCTCAAAGAATCTAAGAATGAATTGGCCAAGTTGTTAAAAAATAAAAATAAATAAAAAGTAATCTCGCATTACAATCAGCTGGAATTACTGGAAAATAGCCAGTGTTATAGCATACCCTGGGATGTAAAGATAAGTAAAATTGGTGAATTAGAGAAAACTGCACCTACATGCAATCAGCCTTCTCCAAAACATAGTATGGTGAAAAAGAAAGGAGAGAATGAGGTAATGATTCAATTGGGCTTCAATTTGCTATAGATTAAACAATCTACACTTCTTGTGCTAATTCTTCTTGGTAAGAATTAAAGGCTCTTTAGCTTATCCATAGCTAAGGCTCAAGAAAAAGAATCTATGTAATAAATTCAAACTAACTTTGGAGAATTTTAGTAAAAAAAAAATGGCACATATGCAACAACTGGTAGAGATCCTAGATGCATTCAGCAAGGAGAAAAACATACATCTACATTATAATTAGATACCAGCTTAATGGTATCATTATACTCAGGAAGAATATGTGTCCACATTTTATGGTTGACCTATTTGCCCCCATGTAAATAACTAGGGTATCACTACAATGAGTGTGGAAATAGTTCATCTGGATGCTCACACAGATGAAGCTGTCTGTCCTATGGCTATTATTATTCAAGTTAATGAAGTGAAAGGTGTCACTCAGATCAAAGGCTCCATTATGCTCAGAAGTCTACACAGGAACCTATGGAATTGCTGCAGAGATGGTCCCCTTCCCAGAAGGTCTTAATACAAAGATGAAATCATTTTTGGTAGTTAATGAAATGAAGAGTTGGCAGAGAAGAACATGATCTACAGAGACAGTATTGAACAATGTAATCTAATGGAAAGCATGCAATGCTTATTCTTTATAAGCAGAAGTAACTTAATCGCTTAGGGGAAACTCAATACTTTTAATAGAGTATCTCTTGGAGTATCTCTTTAATCTCTGACGATGTCATATTCTTTCCCTTCATCTTCTGTTTCTTTGCCAGTGCTGAAGAGTGTGACATCATCTATATGAGTACAGTGCCAGAACAGATACTGTGAATTAAAGGTATTCCTACATACGCAGTATGAAAATATGCCCAATGAATATGTCCAACTGGACCCCATCCTAGGGCTGTACTAGTTAATTAATCCAGCATCACAAAGCTTGATGCTAAAGGAAGGACTAACTTGCTCTCTGGAACACATTATTAGTACCTTATTTGCCAACTGCATGCAAGTAGAAGCTGCTCAAAAATGAAGCAGCTTCCAATTATAGGCCACTGTCTTCCAATCTTTGAAAAAGGCCCTGTTACAAAACCATGATATTAAACCACAACTATTAAATAGAATACTTACTCTTAATTAGGAAAGTGGTCACTTACACAGTGATCTTTGAATTCCCTCACCATTTCAGTTTTATGTTGACTTCCCACCAGATGTCGGTGGAATGATTACAACAGGTATAGACTAGAAAACATTGTAAATGTCCGTATTTACTTAAAATAATAGAAATCTCAGACTACAATTAACCGCTCCATCATTAAAGTCTTCAAGCATGACTTGCCTGGCTCTGGCCAGGTTGCACTGCCATTTTGAAGTCCTGTCTCTCCAGAATGAACTATGTCACAACTGTCCTAAAATCAGAAGAGCTGCAGCCCAGAAACTAAAGTGTTTGACTTTTTTGACTACAGCTTCATCCTGTAATCAAATCTCATCTGTGTTTAGTACAGTCAATACACAAAAATGTAAATTATTTCTCCACAAGAAAAGCAGCACTGGAAGAGAATTAGATGTTCCTGGAACCTACATGAAGATTTAACATGATGACTCAAAATATCTATTTAAACACAGAAAAGAAGTCAATAAAAAGCTAAATGTTGAAAATTATTTAGAGAAGAAAAAAACCTCACCACACCTTTTTGTCCCACTCCAATTTACTCATGTGTGCTGCTCAAAGAGCTCTTCTATGGGATACTTTCATTGTTCCAAGTTTGCTTCCTTTGAGCATCATTAGCATGTCTACTGATCTGCTCAGGTTGTGCTTTCTGAACACTCATCTTTGCCAAGAAAATACCACAGTTGAACGTTATGAACAGTGGCGTTAGCCAAGCCTCACATCTGCACACACTTAGAAATGCAGTTTGTCTCTTGCTTTTAGCAATTTCTGGCAAATCTGAAAACGCTCATGAGCCCTGTGCAGTCCATTACACCTGGCTGATTCGTATTTGTGCCATAAGTGCTGCTGATGCAACGTACAACACACCTGCCTCCTGCTGAAATCAGTCATTAGTGGAATCCAACTACAGTACTCTAATTCTCTAACATGTTTATTTCTTAAACAGTGTATGTTTTCTTTCATTATAATGAGATATAGATTCAAATAAAAGAAATAAAATTACCATCACATCAGAAAATGTGATAATCACTTGATATCATGAAATGCAAATGAATTAAATCTATTCTTTAAATGTAAATCAAAATCATTATGCTTGAATACAAGTCTGCTTCTGAAATGATATTTAAGATTTCTGACCTAATAGTCAAGAAATAAATTGGAGCTATTCTGAAGTCATTTTTATATTAGAGACTGATAACAGATATTATGGAAGTACTGAAGTCCTCAGAACATGAAAAGTGCAGTTTCAATTTCTCCATGCTATCAGCTTTGTCTCATTAATGTCCAGCATGGCTTACCCGACCTTAAGGGCATTAACATTTGTTATCCTTACCCGAGAAGGTGGGTATGTGTTCTAATATAACTACCATGTTACATCTCAAAAGGTTAGCAATAAGGTGATTACATGTGACTGGGCTGCAGCACCTGATCCAGCAAAAATCAAGGCTAAAGATGAATTCCTGCCCTGCCCCAGCAAGAGCAGAGAAGCTACCAAGGGTGTCACAAGCAAACCAGACTTGTGGAAATCAGTTTAACTTATTACCAATCAAATCAGCAGGATAGTGAGGGATGAAACCAAATCTTAAAACACCTTCCTTCAACCCTCCCTTCTTTTCAGGTAGCCTGGTTTTGTCCGGGATATTTTTTTTTGGCATAACTTCACTCCTGATTTCTCTACATTCTTCCCACCTAACTTTCCCTAGGGACTGGGAAATGCAGTAACTGTCAAAAGATACTTGCTTTTAAAATCACAGGTTCAAAAACATTACTGTAGTATGTTTATTGAGCAACTTTCTAGCATTATATGCTGGAATCACTAACAAAATCAAATATACACTACAATAAACAATGTACTACCTTTAAAGCTGAGATTTTTAAGCAAGAGAAAACTAAAGACCTCAGTAAATTATGTGTCCCTAAGATTGAAAAGCTATCTACAAATACCAACAACTATCTAAGTGTCCCGTGTGCTTGCAATGAAAACTGTTCCTCTATTTCTGCTCCCCTCTCCCCCTTCACATCCCCACTGGAACAGGGATATGGGGAGGGCAACGCCATCGGAATTCTGTATCTCCTTCTACCCATTTTTACCTTTCACTTAAGCGCCAGCCATTTCATTTGTATTTAATCATGTTCATGTGAACAACAGTGCACAATTACACAAAGCAATCCACACAGAAATCACTGTTCTAACTCACAAAACAGACCACAAGGATGAGAACCTTCACTTGGGAATGGCCTGACCTTCAGAAAATACGGACAGACAGATGTTCCAAGCCTAACAGTGAAATTCAGCTTCCCCTTGGATTTTTAAGCAATCTTGAAAGAATTGGCAGGGGAAAAAAGTAAATTCAGAGGAGAATTTTTTCTCCCAGATTATCTTAAATTTCAGGACAACAGGATTTGCTAGAAAAATAAAAGGACTTTTAAAAACAAGACTAATGCTGCAAATAAAATGCTTTTTTTCCCCTCTCCTTTGATGAAGGAGATTTTATCCAAGTGCTGTGGACTTTAATAGGATCAAGATTTGAACTAGGTTAGCTGAAACTGTAACTTTTGAGCTGTAAATGGAGCTTGCTCTCTAAGCTACTTTGACTTTTGGACTTTGTAGCCAATTTCCACAGCTCTACATATGGAAGACAGAAACTTCAAATGAAGATTTGAAGGTACTGCAGGGTATTTTCACGTGTTTGTGAGAGACTTTCCATCAGAGATACCTTTCTCCCCTCCTCCTCTCTTTTCCCAACATGTGCTCTTCTTATTAGAAGTAAAAATAGGGAAGTAGGCTAAATAATAAAAAATAATTCAATAGCAGCTAATATAGCTTCAAATTAGCAATTTCTTTGGAAAAATAGGAAAAAATCCACCAAATTAAAAAAAATAGTATTTCTGACAGAACTGACAATTCAAGACTATTAAAGATATTGCCCTATGAAGGATTATTTGTAACTTTAATTTGAGGATGTAAAGAAGTTAACTTTTCTTTTGCTATACTACACATGTAAAAAAAGATCAAAGAAAGAAAAGAATTGAGATTCAAATTTCATTTTTAAGCAAAAATGACAATGTCTTCCTGAGTTAAAATTAATCCTTTAATGATGAATTTCAAAGGTTTAAATACTTTCTGTGACCTTGGCTTTAAATAATTATGCCAAGCGGAGCTTTCCTTACATTCAGAAAAGATTGTGAATTGTTGATCACAGCCATTTTAATGGCTTCAGGCTGGCTGATTTCCAACATAATCCTCCAAATGCTGCTTAAAATTACAGACCAAGAACCTGACGCAGGTAAATGAAATGTCACTTTCACAAAGGCTGTTCAAACACTCTATGCGGATTGTTAATTTGTGCCACTGTACATCGCTTTGCAACAAAATGTATTATTTATTACATTAATGCATATAAAAGATACCTCAACAACCATCTGCTTACATATACACAGTGTCTACCATAAATATTAAGTAAGCGGTTTTTTTAGTTTAGCTTTTGAAAGAAAACTCACATGGTTTAGCTCATATCATCCTGAATGAATGTAGGGAAATACTTGAATTCAGACCCCAGTACAAGGGGATGCGCAGTCAGCGACCCCAGTGAACAGGGAAGCCTTGTATATCTGTTGTCTGATGTAACATTAATCTCTATTCTCAAGCCTTTCACAGAGGCGTTGCTCACCCCATGTACACAGGCAGAAGCAGACCAATCATTGTTACCAACTCCCAATTTCCTTGCCTGAAATTTTTCCTCCTTAAGAACTTTCCTTCTTTTTAAGGGATGAAAAAGCTTGTTAGATGGAACTGCCCTTTCTACTCCATCTATTCCAGCAAAGGAAAAGTGACCAGCCTAGTCCCTGGCTGACTTTGCCTTTGAAATCATGGGTATTTTTCAATCCCATCAGCTCCCGAGTGCTGCGGTCATTCCTGTTCTGCACTCCCCATGGCTTGAAGGTGCTGCTCCGGCTCTCCTCACAGTGAGAAGAGCTACAGCAGCCACTGCTGCCCTTCACAGGCAGGGAGAAGCCATGCTTGTGGCACCCAATATCAGATCTAAAGTACACGTCTGTTCTTCCAACTCAAGTGACCACTAAACAGTTTTCCTCAGTGAAACTTCACTTCTCTGGCTTTTGGGGTGATTCCTCCCCTTTGGCCAGACCACAAGAAGCAAAGCTATGAGAACCTCTTACCTTATCTAAAGCCTTCTCCGTTTCTGCTGTATGCATCCTTTTCAAGTCTAACATCTTTTTTTCTGCCTCCACTTTCAGCTTGTTCAGTGCCACCTCATGGTCTCGAGCTGCCCTCTGCTTCTCCTCTTCCCACTGATGGCCCAGCTCCAGCAGCTGCTGCTTCCGCTGAGTGTTTACCTGAATAAGCTCTTCCTTCAGTTTGTGGATTTGGTTCTCCATATCACAGATAACCTGAAACAAAGAACAAAGAAAGTGAAAAAATCCCCACATCTACAAAACAAAACCCACTTGATTTTCTCAGGCTGTCAGCTGGGGTAGGGAGCAGACTCAAAGGATTCTCTATCCCTTTTCTTGGCTTCTCTTACTGCTTTTCCCCTTCTCTTCATACATGCAGATGAATACAGATCCTCCCTGCCTAAAGCATAGATAGAGCAAGATTTACCTTTTTGGAGGTGGTGCCCCATAGTTTGTGGCATATAATCGCTACATATAATGTCCATTATGTAATGTTCATAATGTCCTAACCCTAACCATGGGGTTTTTTCCCTTAAGAAATGACCTGCTGCCTTCTACTAAGATACCAGCGTATCATCAATCATTGCTACAGATTATAGACTGTATTTCATCATAATGTACACCAGGATTGTATCAAAGAACGTTCTCCTCTGGGTGGGGAACCAGAACACGCTGAGAGAGGATGACATGGACCAGTGCACGGAACCGTTCAATC